>NW_028317706.1:1037752-1337752 GCF_055824585.1 Amblyomma mixtum
TGTTGTCAGGAGGTTCGGAACTAGTAGAGCGGGGGCTCGGAAAGAAGAGGGTAAAATTTGTGAAGGGGTTTTCAAGCAAAAAAATGCGCCGTATCTGTTGTCCGCAGCTTCGGAACCAGTAGAGCGCGGGCTCGGAAAGCAGAGGGTCAAATTTGTGAATTGGTTTTTGAGGAAAAGAAATGCGCCGTATCTGGTGTCAGGAGCTTCCGAACTAGTAGAGCGGGGGCTCGGAAAGCAGAGGGTAAACTTTGTGAATTGGTTTTTGAGGAAAAGAAATGCGCCGTATCTGTTGTCCGCAGCTTCGGAACTAGTAGAGCGGGGGCTCGGAAAGCAGAGGGTAAACTTTGTGAATTGGTTTTTGAGGAAAAGAAATGCGCCGTATCTGTTGTCCGCAGCTTCGGAACTAGTAGAGCGGGGGCTCGGAAAGAAGAGGGTCAAATTTCTGAATTGGTTTTTGAGGAAAAGAAATGCGCCGTATCTGTTGTCCGCAGCTTCGGAACTAGTAGAGCGGGGGCTCGGAAAGCAGAGGGTAAACTTTGTGAATTGGTTTTTGAGGAAAAGAAATGCGCCGTATCTGTTGTCCGCAGCTTCGGAACTAGTAGAGCGGGGGCTCGGAAAGCAGAGGGTAAAATTTGTGAATTGGTTTTTGGGGAAAAAAAATGCGCCGTATCTGTTGTCCGCAGCTTCGGAACTAGTAGAGGGGTGGCTCGGAAAGCAGAGGGTCAAATTTCTGAATTGGTTTTTGAGGAAAAGAAATGCCCCGTATCTTTTGTCCGCAACTTCGGAACTAGTAGAGCGGGGGCTCGGAAAGCAGAGGGTAAAATTGGTGAATTGGTATTTGAGGAAAAGAAATGCGCCGTATGTGTTGTCCACAGCTTCGGAACTAGTAGAGCGGGGGCTCGGAAAGAAGAGGGTAAAATTTGTGAATGGGTTTTTAAGGAATAGAATGCGCCGCATCTGTTGTCCCCAGCATCGGAACTAGTAGAGTGGGGGCTCGGAAAGCAGAGGGTAAAATTTGTGAATTGGTTTTTGAGCCGTATCTGTTGTCCGCAGCTTCGGAGCTAGTAGAGCGGGGGCTCGGAAAGAAGAGGGTAAAATTTGTGAATGTTTTTTTAAGGAATAGAAATGCGCCGTATCTGTTGTCCGCAGCTTCGGAACTAGTAGAGCGGGGGCTCGGAAAGCAGAGGGTAAAATTTGTGAATTGGTTTTTGGGGAAAAGAAATGCGCCGTATCTGTTGTCATGAGCTTCGGAACTAGTAGAGCGGGGGCTCGGAAAGCAGAGGGTCAAATTTGTGAATTGGTTTTTGAGGAAATGAAATGCGCCGCATCTGTTGTCCGCAGCTTCGGAAGTAGTAGAGCGGGGACTAAGAAAGCAGAGGGTAAAATTTTTGAATATGTTTTTGAGGAAAAGAAATGTGCCGTATCTGTTGTCCGCAGGGTCGGAACTAGTAGAGCGGGGGCTCGGAAAGCAGAGGGTAAAATTTGTGAATTGATTTTTGAGGAAATGAAATGCGCCGCATCTGTTGTCCGCAGCTTCGGAAGTAGTAGAGCAGGGGCTCGGAAAGCCGAGTAAAATTTGGGAATTGATTTTTGGGGAAAAGAAATGCGCCGTATCTGTTGTCAGAAGCTTCGGAACTAGTAGAGCAGGGGCTCGGAAAGCAGAGTAAAATTTGTGAATTGATTTTTGAGGAAAAGAAATGCGCCGTATCTGTTGTCATGAGCTTCGGAACTAGTAGAGCAGGGGCTCGGAAAGCAGAGTAAAATTTGTCAATTGGTTTTTGGGGAAGAGAAATGCGCCGTATCTGTTGTCATGAGCTTCGGAACTAGTAGAGCAGGGGCTCGGAAAGCAGAGTAAAATTTGTGAATTGGTTTTTGGGGAAAAGAAATGCGCCGTATCTGTTGTCAGGAGCTTCGGGACTAGTAGAGCAGGGGCTCGGAAAGCAGAGTAAAATTTGTGAATTGGTTTTGGGGGAGACGAAATGCGCCGTATCTATTGTCATGAGCTTCGGAACTAGTAGAGCGGGGGTTCGGAAAGCAGAGGGTCAAATTTGTGAATTGGTTTTTGGGGAAAAGAAATGCGCCGTATCTGTTGTCAGGAGCTTCGGAACTAGTAGAGCGAGGGTTCGGAAAGCAGAGGGTCAAATTTGTGAATTGGTTTCTGGGGAAAAGAAATGCGCCGTATCTGTTGTCATGAGCTTCGGAACTAGTAGAGCGGGGGTTCGGAAAACAGAGGGTCAAATTTCTGAATTGGTTTTTGGGGAAAAGAAATGCGCCGTATCTGTTGTCATGAGCTTCGGAACTAGTAGAGCAGAGGCTCGGAAAGCAGAGGGTCAAATTTGTGAATTGGTTTTTGGGGAAAAGAAATGCGCCGTATCTGTTGTCATGAGCTTCGGAAATAGTAGAGCGGGGGTTCGGAAAGCAGAGGATCAAATTTGTGAATTGGTTTTTGGGGAAAATAAATGCGCCGTATCTGTTCTCATGAGCTTCAGAACTAGTAGAGCAGGGGTTCGGAAAGTAGAGGGTCAAATTTGTGAATTGGTTTTTGGGGAAAAGAAATGCGTCGTCTCTGTTGTCATGAGCTTCGGAACTAGTAGAGCGGGGGTTCGGAAAGCAGAGGGTCAAATTTGTGAATTGGTTTTTGGGGAAAAGAAATGCGCCGTATCTGTTGTCAGGAGCTTCGGAACTAGTAGAGCGGGGGCTCGGAAAGCAGAGTAAAATTTGTCAATTGGTTTTTGGGGAAAAGAAATGCGCCGTATCTGTTGTCATGAGCTTCGGAACTAGTAGAGCAGGGGCTCGGAAAGCAGAGTAAAATTTGTGAATTGGTTTTTGGGGAAAAGAAATGCGCCGTATCTGTTGTCAGGAGCTTCGGGACTAGTAGAGCAGGGGCTCGGAAAGCAGAGTAAAATTTGTGAATTGGTTTTGGGGGAGACGAAATGCGCCGTATCTATTGTCATGAGCTTCGGAACTAGTAGAGCGGGGGTTCGGAAAGCAGAGGGTCAAATTTGTGAATTGGTTTTTGGGGAAAAGAAATGCGCCGTATCTGTTGTCAGGAGCTTCGGAACTAGTAGAGCGGGGGTTCGGAAAGCAGAGGGTCAAATTTGTGAATTGGTTTCTGGGGAAAAGAAATGCGCCGTATCTGTTGTCATGAGCTTCGGAACTAGTAGAGCGGGGGTTCGGAAAACAGAGGGTCAAATTTCTGAATTGGTTTTTGGGGAAAAGAAATGCGCCGTATCTGTTGTCATGAGCTTCGGAACTAGTAGAGCAGAGGCTCGGAAAGCAGAGGGTCAAATTTGTGAATTGGTTTATGGGGAAAAGAAATGCGCCGTATCTGTTGTCATGAGCTTCGGAAATAGTAGAGCGGGGGTTCGGAAAGCAGAGGATCAAATTTGTGAATTGGTTTTTGGGGAAAATAAATGCGCCGTATCTGTTGTCATGAGCTTCGGAACTAGTAGAGCAGGGGTTCGGAAAGTAGAGGGTCAAATTTGTGAATTGGTTTTTGGGGAAAAGAAATGCGTCGTCTCTGTTGTCATGAGCTTCGGAACTAGTAGAGCGGGGGTTCGGAAAGCAGAGGGTCAAATTTGTGAATTGGTTTTTGGGGAAAAGAAATGCGCCGTATCTGTTGTCAGGAGCTTCGGAACTAGTAGAGCGGGGGCTCGGAAAGCAGAAGGTAAAATTTGTGAATTGATTTTTGAGGAAAAGAAATGCGCCGTATCTGTTGTCCGCAGCTTCGGAACTAGTGGAGCGGGGGTTCGGAAAGCAGAGGGTCAAATTTGTGAATTGGTTTTTGAGCCGTATCTGTTGTCCGCAGCTTCGGAACTAGTAGAGCGGGGGCTCGGAAAGCAGAGGGTAAAATTGGTGAATTGGTATTTGAGGAAAAGAAATGCGCCGTATGTGTTGTCCACAGCTTCGGAACTAGTAGAGCGGGGGCTCGGAAAGAAGAGGGTAAAATTTGTGAATGGATTTTTAAGGAATAGAATGCGCCGTATCTGTTGTCCCCAGCTTCGGAACTAGTAGAGCGGGGGCTCGGAAAGCAGAGGGTAAAATTTGTGAATTGGTTTTTGAGCCGTATCTGTTGTCCGCAGCTTCGGAACTAGTAGAGCGGGGGCTCGGAAAGAGGGTAAAATTTGTGAATGTTTTTTTAAGGAATAGAAATGAGCCGTATCTGTTGTCCGCAGCTTCGGAACTAGTAGAGCGGGGGCTCGGAAAGCAGAGGGTAAAATTTGTGAATTGGTTTTTGGGGAAAAGAAATGCGCCGTATCTGTTGTAATGAGCTTCGGAACTAGTAGAGCGGGGGCTCGGAAAGCAGAGGGTAAAATTTGTGAATTGATTTTTCAGGAAAATAAATGCGCCGTATCTGTTGTCCGCAGCTTCGGAACTAGAAGAGTGGGGGTTCGGAAAGCAGAGGGTCAAATTTGTGAATTGGTTTTTGAGGAAATGAAATGCGCCGCATCTGTTGTCCGCAGCTTCGGAAGTTGTAGAGCGGGGACTCGGAAAGCAGAGGGTAAAATTTTTGAATATGTTTTTGAGGAAAAGAAATGCGCCGTATCTGTTGTCATGAGCTTCGGAACTAGTAGAGCAGGGGCTCGGAAAGCAGAGTAAAATTTGTCAATTGGTTTTTGGGGAAAAGAAATGCGCCGTATCTGTTGTCATGAGCTTCGGAACTAGTAGAGCAGGGGCTCGGAAAGCAGAGTAAAATTTGTGAATTGGTTTTTGGGGAAAAGAAATGCGCCGTATCTGTTGTCAGGAGCTTCGGGACTAGTAGAGCAGGGGCTCGGAAAGCAGAGTAAAATTTGTGAATTGGTTTTGGGGGAAACGAAATGCGCCGTATCTGTTGTCAGGAGCTTCGGAAATAGTAGAGCGGGGGTTCGGAAAGCAGAAGGTCAAATTTGTGAATTGGTTTCTGGGGAAAAGAAATGCGCCGTATCTGTTGTCATGAGCTTCGGAACTAGTAGAGCGGGGGTTTGGAAAGCAGAGGGTCAAATTTCTGAATTGGTTTTTGGGGAAAAGAAATGCGCCGTATCTGTTGTCATGAGCTTCGGAACTAGTAGAGCAGGGGCTCGGAAAGCAGAGGGTCAAATTTGTGAATTGGTTTTTGGGGAAAAGAAATGCGCCGTATCTGTTGTCATGAGCTTCGGAACTAGTAGAGCAGGGGCTCGGAAAGCAGAGTAAAATTTGTGAATTGGTTTTTGGGGAAAAGAAATGCGCCGTATCTGTTGTCAGGAGCTTCGGAACTAGTAGAGCGGGGGCTCGGAAAGCAGAAGGTAAAATTTGTGAATTGATTTTTGAGGAAAAGAAATGCGCCGTATCTGTTGTCCGCAGCTTCGGAACTAGTGGAGCGGGGGTTCGGAAAGCAGAGGGTCAAATTTGTGAATTGGTTTTGGGGGAAAAGAAATGCGCCGTATCTGTTGTCATGAGCTTCGGAACTAGTAGAGCAGGGGCTCGGAAAGCAGAGTAAAATTTGTGAATTGGTTTTTGGGGAAAAGAAATGCGCCGTATCTGTCGTCAGGAGCTTCGGAACTAGTAGAGCAGGGGCTCGGAAAGCAGAGTAAAATTTGTGAATTGGTTCTTGGGGAAAAGAAATTCGCCGTATCTGTTGTCATGAGCTTCGGAACTAGTAGAGCGGGGTTCGGAAAGCAGAGGGTCAAATTTGTGAATTGGTTTTTGGGGAAAAGAAATGCGCCGTATCTGTTGTCAGGAGCTTCGGAACTAGTAGAGCAGGGGCTCGGAAAGCAGAGTAAAATTTGTGAATTGGTTTTTGGGGAAAAGAAATGCGCCGTATCTGTTGTCATGAGCTTCGGAACTAGTAGAGCGGGGGCTCGGAAAGCAGAGGGTAAAATTTGTAAATTGATTTTTGAGGAAAAGAAATGCGCCGTATCGGTTGTGCGCAGCTTCGGAACTAGTAGAGCGGGGGTTCGGAAAGCAGAGGGTCAAATTTGTGAATTGGTTTTTGAGGAAATGAAATGCGCCGTATCTGTTCTCATGAGCTTCGGAACTAGTAGAGCGGGGGCTCGGAAAGCAGAGGGTAAAATTTGTGAATTGGTTTTTGAGGAAAAGAAATGCGCCGTATTTGTTGCCCGCAGCTTCGGAACTAGTAGAGCGGGGGTTCCGAAAGCAGAGGGTCAAATTTGTGAATTGGTTTTTGGGGAAAAGAAATGCGCCGTATCTGTTGTCATGAGCTTCGGAACTAGTAGAGCAGGGGCTCGGAAAGCAGAGTAAAATTTGTCAATTGGTTTTTGGGGAAAAGAAATGCGCCGTATCTGTTGTCATGAGCTTCGGAACTAGTAGAGCAGGGGCTCGGAAAGCAGAGTAAAATTTGTGAATTGATTTTTGAGGAAAAGAAATGCGCCGTATCTGTTCTCATGAGCTTCGGAACTAGTAGAGCGGGGGCTCGGAAAGCAGAGGGTAAAATTTGTGAATTGGTTTTTGAGGAAAAGAAATGCGCCGTATTTGTTGCCCGCAGCTTCGGAACTAGTAGAGCGGGGGTTCCGAAAGCAGAGGGTCAAATTTGTGAATTGGTTTTTGGGGAAAAGAAATGCGCCGTATCTGTTGTCATGAGCTTCGGAACTAGTAGAGCAGGGGCTCGGAAAGCAGAGTAAAATTTGTCAATTGGTTTTTGGGGAAAAGAAATGCGCCGTATCTGTTGTCATGAGCTTCGGAACTAGTAGAGCAGGGGCTTGGAAAGCAGAGTAAAATTTGTGAATTGGTTTTTGGGGAAAAGAAATGCGCCGTATCTGTTGTCAGGAGCTTCGGGACTAGTAGAGCAGGGGCTCGGAAAGCAGAGTAAAATTTGTGAATTGGTTTTGGGGGAAACGAAATGCGCCGTATCTGTTGTCAGGAGCTTCGGAAATAGTAGAGCGGGGGTTCGGAAAGCAGAGGGTCAAATTTGTGAATTGGTTTCTGGGGAAAAGAAATGCGCCGTATCTGTTGTCATGAGCTTCGGAACTAGTAGAGCGGGGGTTTGGGAAGCAGAGGGTCAAATTTCTGAATTGGTTTTTGGGGAAAAGAAATGCGCCGTATCTGTTGTCATGAGCTTCGGAACTAGTAGAGCAGGGGCTCGGAAAGCAGAGGGTCAAATTTGTGAATTGGTTTTGGGGGAAAAGAAATGCGCCGTATCTGTTGTCATGAGCTTCGGAACTAGTAGAGCAGGGGCTCGGAAAGCAGAGTAAAATTTGTGAATTGGTTTTTGGGGAAAAGAAATGCGCCGTATCTGTTGTCAGGAGCTTCGGAACTAGTAGAGCAGGGGCTCGGAAAGCAGAGTAAAATTTGTGAATTGGTTTTTGGGGAAAAGAAATGCGCCGTATCTGTTGTCATGAGCTTCGGAACTAGTAGAGCGGGGTTCGGAAAGCAGAGGGTCAAATTTGTGAATTGGTTTTTGGGGAAAAGAAATGCGCCGTATCTGTTCTCAGGAGCTTCGGAACTAGTAGAGCAGGGGCTCGGAAAGCAGAGTAAAATTTGTGAATTGGTTTTTGGGGAAAAGAAATGCGCCGTATCTGTTGTCATGAGCTTCGGAACTAGTAGAGCGGGGGCTCGGAAAGCAGAGGGTAAAATTTGTAAATTGATTTTTGAGGAAAAGAAATGCGCCGTATCGGTTGTGCGCAGCTTCGGAACTAGTAGAGCGGGGGTTCGGAAAGCAGAGGGTCAAATTTGTGAATTGGTTTTTGAGGAAATGAAATGCGTCGTCTCTGTTGTCATGAGCTTCGGAACTAGTAGAGCGGGGGTTTGGAAAGCAGAGGGTCAAATTTGTGAATTGGTTTTTGGGGAAAAGAAATGCGCCGTATCTGTTGTCAGGAGCTTCGGAACTAGTAGAGCGGGGGCTCGGAAAGCAGAAGGTGAAATTTGTGAATTGGTTTTTGGGGAAAAGAAATGCGTCGTCTCTGTTGTCATGAGCTTCGGAACTAGTAGAGCGGGGGTTTGGAAAGCAGAGGGTCAAATTTGTGAATTGGTTTTTGGGGAAAAGAAATGCGCCGTATCTGTTGTCAGGAGCTTCGGAACTAGTAGAGCGGGGGCTCGGAAAGCAGAAGGTAAAATTTGTGAATTGGTTTTTGGGGAAAAGAAATGCGTCGTCTCTGTTGTCATGAGCTTCGGAACTAGTAGAGCGGGGGTTTGGAAAGCAGAGGGTCAAATTTGTGAATTGGTTTTTGGGGAAATGAAATGCGCCGTATCTGTTCTCATGAGCTTCGGAACTAGTAGAGCGGGGGCTCGGAAAGCAGAGGGTAAAATTTTTGAATATGTTTTTGAGGAAAAGAAATGTGCCGTATCTGTTGTCCGCAGGGTCGGAACTAGTAGAGCCGGGGCTCGGAAAGCAGAGGGTAAAATTTGTGAATTGATTTTTGAGGAAATGAAATGCGCCGCATCTGTTGTCCGCAGCTTCGGAAGTAGTAGAGCAGGGGCTCGGAAAGCCGAGTAAAATTTGGGAATTGATTTTTGGGGAAAAGAAATGCGCCGTATCTGTTGTCAGAAGCTTCGGAACTAGTAGAGCAGGGGCTCGGAAAGCAGAGTAAAATTAGTGAATTGATTTTTGAGGAAAAGAAATGCGCCGTATCTGTTCTCATGAGCTTCGGAACTAGTAGAGCGGGGGCTCGGAAAGCAGAGGGTAAAATTTGTGAATTGGTTTTTGAGGAAAAGAAATGCGCCGTATTTGTTGCCCGCAGCTTCGGAACTAGTAGAGCGGGGGTTCCGAAAGCAGAGGGTCAAATTTGTGAATTGGTTTTTGGGGAAAAGAAATGCGCCGTATATGTTGTCATGAGCTTCGGAACTAGTAGAGCAGGGGCTCGGAAAGCAGAGTAAAATTTGTCAATTGGTTTTTGGGGAAAAGAAATGCGCCGTATCTGTTGTCATGAGCTTCGGAACTAGTAGAGCAGGGGCTCGGAAAGCAGAGTAAAATTTGTGAATTGGTTTTTGGGGAAAAGAAATGCGCCGTATCTGTTGTCAGGAGCTTCGGGACTAGTAGAGCAGGGGCTCGGAAAGCAGAGTAAAATTTGTGAATTGGTTTTGGGGGAAACGAAATGCGCCGTATTTGTTGTCAGGAGCTTCGGAAATAGTAGAGCGGGGGTTCGGAAAGCAGAGGGTCAAATTTGTGAATTGGTTTTTGGGGAAAAGAAATGCGCCGTATCTGTTCTCAGGAGCTTCGGAACTAGTAGAGCGGGGGCTCGGAAAGCAGAAGGTAAAATTTGTGAATTGATTTTTGAGGAAAAGAAATGCGCCGTATCTGTTGTCCGCAGCTTCGGAACTAGTGGAGCGGGGGTTCGGAAAGCAGAGGGTCAAATTTGTGAATTGGTTTTGGGGGAAAAGAAATGCGCCGTATCTGTTGTCATGAGCTTCGGAACTAGTAGAGCGGGGGTTTGGAAAGCAGAGGGTCAAATTTGTGAATTGGTTTTTGGGGAAAAGAAATGCGCCGTATCTGTTGTCAGGAGCTTCGGAACTAGTAGAGCGGGGGCTCGGAAAGCAGAAGGTGAAATTTGTGAATTGGTTTTTGGGGAAAAGAAATGCGTCGTCTCTGTTGTCATGAGCTTCGGAACTAGTAGAGCGGGGGTTTGGAAAGCAGAGGGTCAAATTTGTGAATTGGTTTTTGGGGAAAAGAAATGCGCCGTATCTGTTGTCAGGAGCTTCGGAACTAGTAGAGCGGGGGCTCGGAAAGCAGAAGGTAAAATTTGTGAATTGGTTTTTGGGGAAAAGAAATGCGTCGTCTCTGTTGTCATGAGCTTCGGAACTAGTAGAGCGGGGGTTTGGAAAGCAGAGGGTCAAATTTGTGAATTGGTTTTTGGGGAAATGAAATGCGCCGTATCTGTTCTCATGAGCTTCGGAACTAGTAGAGCGGGGGCTCGGAAAGCAGAGGGTAAAATTTTTGAATATGTTTTTGAGGAAAAGAAATGTGCCGTATCTGTTGTCCGCAGGGTCGGAACTAGTAGAGCGGGGGCTCGGAAAGCAGAGGGTAAAATTTGTGAATTGATTTTTGAGGAAATGAAATGCGCCGCATCTGTTGTCCGCAGCTTCGGAAGTAGTAGAGCAGGGGCTCGGAAAGCCGAGTAAAATTTGGGAATTGATTTTTGGGGAAAAGAAATGCGCCGTATCTGTTGTCAGAAGCTTCGGAACTAGTAGAGCAGGGGCTCGGAAAGCAGAGTAAAATTAGTGAATTGATTTTTGAGGAAAAGAAATGCGCCGTATCTGTTCTCATGAGCTTCGGAACTAGTAGAGCGGGGGCTCGGAAAGCAGAGGGTAAAATTTGTGAATTGGTTTTTGAGGAAAAGAAATGCGCCGTATTTGTTGCCCGCAGCTTCGGAACTAGTAGAGCGGGGGTTCCGAAAGCAGAGGGTCAAATTTGTGAATTGGTTTTTGGGGAAAAGAAATGCGCCGTATATGTTGTCATGAGCTTCGGAACTAGTAGAGCAGGGGCTCGGAAAGCAGAGTAAAATTTGTCAATTGGTTTTTGGGGAAAAGAAATGCGCCGTATCTGTTGTCATGAGCTTCGGAACTAGTAGAGCAGGGGCTCGGAAAGCAGAGTAAAATTTGTGAATTGGTTTTTGGGGAAAAGAAATGCGCCGTATCTGTTGTCAGGAGCTTCGGGACTAGTAGAGCAGGGGCTCGGAAAGCAGAGTAAAATTTGTGAATTGGTTTTGGGGGAAACGAAATGCGCCGTATTTGTTGTCAGGAGCTTCGGAAATAGTAGAGCGGGGGTTCGGAAAGCAGAGGGTCAAATTTGTGAATTGGTTTTTGGGGAAAAGAAATGCGCCGTATCTGTTCTCAGGAGCTTCGGAACTAGTAGAGCGGGGGCTCGGAAAGCAGAAGGTAAAATTTGTGAATTGATTTTTGAGGAAAAGAAATGCGCCGTATCTGTTGTCCGCAGCTTCGGAACTAGTGGAGCGGGGGTTCGGAAAGCAGAGGGTCAAATTTGTGAATTGGTTTTGGGGGAAAAGAAATGCGCCGTATCTGTTGTCATGAGCTTCGGAACTAGTAGAGCAGGGGCTCGGAAAGCAGAGTAAAATTTGTGAATTGGTTTTTGGGGAAAAGAAATGCGCCGTATCTGTTGTCAGGAGCTTCGGAACTAGTAGAGCAGGGGCTCGGAAAGCAGAGTAAAATTTGTGAATTGGTTTTTGGGGAAAAGAAATGCGCCGTATCTGTTGTCATGAGCTTCGGAACTAGTAGAGCGGGGTTCGGAAAGCAGAGGGTCAAATTTGTGAATTGGTTTTTGGGGAAAAGAAATGCGCCGTATCTGTTGTCAGGAGCTTCGGAACTAGTAGAGCAGGGGCTCGGAAAGCAGAGTAAAATTTGTGAATTGGTTTTTGGGGAAAAGAAATGCGCCGTATCTGTTGTCATGAGCTTCGGAACTAGTAGAGCGGGGGCTCGGAAAGCAGAGGGTAAAATTTGTAAATTGATTTTTGAGGAAAAGAAATGCGCCGTATCGGTTGTGCGCAGCTTCGGAACTAGTAGAGCGGGGGTTCGGAAAGCAGAGGGTCAAATTTGTGAATTTTTTTTTGAGGAAATGAAATGCGTCGTCTCTGTTGTCATGAGCTTCGGAACTAGTAGAGCGGGGGTTTGGAAAGCAGAGGGTCAAATTTGTGAATTGGTTTTTGGGGAAAAGAAATGCGCCGTATCTGTTGTCAGGAGCTTCGGAACTAGTAGAGCGGGGGCTCGGAAAGCAGAAGGTAAAATTTGTGAATTGATTTTTGAGGAAAAGAAATGCGCCGTATCTGTTGTCCGCAGCTTCGGAACTAGTGGAGCGGGGGTTCGGAAAGCAGAGGGTCAAATTTGTGAATTGGTTTTGGGGGAAAAGAAATGCGCCGTATCTATTGTCATGTGCTTCGGAACTAGTAGAGCAGGGGCTCGGAAAGCAGAGTAAAATTTGTGAATTGGTTTTTGGGGAAAAGAAATGCGCCGTATCTGTTGTCAGGAGCTTCGGAACTAGTAGAGCAGGGGCTCGGAAAGCAGAGTAAAATTTGTGAATTGGTTTTTGGGGAAAAGAAATGCGCCGTATCTGTTGTCATGAGCTTCGGAACTAGTAGAGCGGGGTTCGGAAAGCAGAGGGTCAAATTTGTGAATTGGTTTTTGGGGAAAAGAAATGCGCCGTATCTGTTGTCAGGAGCTTCGGAACTAGTAGAGCAGGGGCTCGGAAAGCAGAGTAAAATTTGTGAATTGGTTTTTGGGGAAAAGAAATGCGCCGTATCTGTTGTCCGCAGCTTCGGAACTAGTAGAGCGGGGGCTCGGAAAGAGGGTAAAATTTGTGAATGTTTTTTTAAGGAATAGAAATGAGCCGTATCTGTTGTCCGCAGCTTCGGAACTAGTAGAGCGGGGGCTCGGAAAGCAGAGGGTAAAATTTGTGAATTGGTTTTTGGGGAAAAGAAATGCGCCGTATCTGTTGTAATGAGCTTCGGAACTAGTAGAGCGGGGGCTCGGAAAGCAGAGGGTAAAATTTGTGAATTGATTTTTCAGGAAAATAAATGCGCCGCATCTGTTGTCCGCAGCTTCGGAAGTTGTAGAGCGGGGACTCGGAAAGCAGAGGGTAAAATTTTTGAATATGTTTTTGAGGAAAAGAAATGCGCCGTATCTGTTGTCATGAGCTTCGGAACTAGTAGAGCAGGGGCTCGGAAAGCAGAGTAAAATTTGTCAATTGGTTTTTGGGGAAAAGAAATGCGCCGTATCTGTTGTCATGAGCTTCGGAACTAGTAGAGCAGGGGCTCGGAAAGCAGAGTAAAATTTGTGAATTGGTTTTTGGGGAAAAGAAATGCGCCGTATCTGTTGTCAGGAGCTTCGGGACTAGTAGAGCAGGGGCTCGGAAAGCAGAGTAAAATTTGTGAATTGGTTTTGGGGGAAACGAAATGCGCCGTATCTGTTGTCAGGAGCTTCGGAAATAGTAGAGCGGGGGTTCGGAAAGCAGAAGGTCAAATTTGTGAATTGGTTTCTGGGGAAAAGAAATGCGCCGTATCTGTTGTCATGAGCTTCGGAACTAGTAGAGCGGGGGTTTGGAAAGCAGAGGGTCAAATTTCTGAATTGGTTTTTGGGGAAAAGAAATGCGCCGTATCTGTTGTCATGAGCTTCGGAACTAGTAGAGCAGGGGCTCGGAAAGCAGAGGATCAAATTTGTGAATTGGTTTTGGGGGAAAAGAAATGCGCCGTATCTGTTGTCATGAGCTTCGGAACTAGTAGAGCAGGGGCTCGGAAAGCAGAGTAAAATTTGTGAATTGGTTTTTGGGGAAAAGAAATGCGCCGTATCTGTTGTCAGGAGCTTCGGAACTAGTAGAGCAGGGGCTCGGAAAGCAGAGTAAAATTTGTGAATTGGTTTTTGGGGAAAAGAAATGCGCCGTATCTGTTGTCATGAGCTTCGGAACTAGTAGAGCGGGGTTCGGAAAGCAGAGGGTCAAATTTGTGAATTGGTTTTTGGGGAAAAGAAATGCGCCGTATCTGTTCTCAGGAGCTTCGGAACTAGTAGAGCAGGGGCTCGGAAAGCAGAGTAAAATTTGTGAATTGGTTTTTGGGGAAAAGAAATGCGCCGTATCTGTTGTCATGAGCTTCGGAACTAGTAGAGCGGGGGCTCGGAAAGCAGAGGGTAAAATTTGTAAATTGATTTTTGAGGAAAAGAAATGCGCCGTATCGGTTGTGCGCAGCTTCGGAACTAGTAGAGCGGGGGTTCGGAAAGCAGAGGGTCAAATTTGTGAATTGGTTTTTGAGGAAATGAAATGCGTCGTCTCTGTTGTCATGAGCTTCGGAACTAGTAGAGCGGGGGTTTGGAAAGCAGAGGGTCAAATTTGTGAATTGGTTTTTGGGGAAAAGAAATGCGCCGTATCTGTTGTCAGGAGCTTCGGAACTAGTAGAGCGGGGGCTCGGAAAGCAGAAGGTGAAATTTGTGAATTGGTTTTTGGGGAAAAGAAATGCGTCGTCTCTGTTGTCATGAGCTTCGGAACTAGTAGAGCGGGGGTTTGGAAAGCAGAGGGTAAAATTTGTAAATTGATTTTTGAGGAAAAGAAATGCGCCGTATCGGTTGTGCGCAGCTTCGGAACTAGTAGAGCGGGGGTTCGGAAAGCAGAGGGTCAAATTTGTGAATTTTTTTTTGAGGAAATGAAATGCGTCGTCTCTGTTGTCATGAGCTTCGGAACTAGTAGAGCGGGGGTTTGGAAAGCAGAGGGTCAAATTTGTGAATTGGTTTTTGGGGAAAAGAAATGCGCCGTATCTGTTGTCAGGAGCTTCGGAACTAGTAGAGCGGGGGCTCGGAAAGCAGAAGGTAAAATTTGTGAATTGATTTTTGAGGAAAAGAAATGCGCCGTATCTGTTGTCCGCAGCTTCGGAACTAGTGGAGCGGGGGTTCGGAAAGCAGAGGGTCAAATTTGTGAATTGGTTTTGGGGGAAAAGAAATGCGCCGTATCTATTGTCATGTGCTTCGGAACTAGTAGAGCAGGGGCTCGGAAAGCAGAGTAAAATTTGTGAATTGGTTTTTGGGGAAAAGAAATGCGCCGTATCTGTTGTCAGGAGCTTCGGAACTAGTAGAGCAGGGGCTCGGAAAGCAGAGTAAAATTTGTGAATTGGTTTTTGGGGAAAAGAAATGCGCCGTATCTGTTGTCATGAGCTTCGGAACTAGTAGAGCGGGGTTCGGAAAGCAGAGGGTCAAATTTGTGAATTGGTTTTTGGGGAAAAGAAATGCGCCGTATCTGTTGTCAGGAGCTTCGGAACTAGTAGAGCAGGGGCTCGGAAAGCAGAGTAAAATTTGTGAATTGGTTTTTGGGGAAAAGAAATGCGCCGTATCTGTTGTCCGCAGCTTCGGAACTAGTAGAGCGGGGGCTCGGAAAGAGGGTAAAATTTGTGAATGTTTTTTTAAGGAATAGAAATGAGCCGTATCTGTTGTCCGCAGCTTCGGAACTAGTAGAGCGGGGGCTCGGAAAGCAGAGGGTAAAATTTGTGAATTGGTTTTTGGGGAAAAGAAATGCGCCGTATCTGTTAATGAGCTTCGGAACTAGTAGAGCGGGGGCTCGGAAAGCAGAGGGTAAAATTTGTGAATTGATTTTTCAGGAAAATAAATGCGCCGTATCTGTTGTCCGCAGCTTCGGAACTAGAAGAGTGGGGGTTCGGAAAGCAGAGGGTCAAATTTGTGAATTGGTTTTTGAGGAAATGAAATGCGCCGCATCTGTTGTCATGAGCTTCGGAACTAGTAGAGCGGGGGCTCGGAAAGCAGAGGGTAAAATTTGTAAATTGATTTTTGAGGAAAAGAAATGCGCCGTATCGGTTGTGCGCAGCTTCGGAACTAGTAGAGCGGGGGTTCGGAAAGCAGAGGGTCAAATTTGTGAATTTTTTTTTGAGGAAATGAAATGCGTCGTCTCTGTTGTCATGAGCTTCGGAACTAGTAGAGCGGGGGTTTGGAAAGCAGAGGGTCAAATTTGTGAATTGGTTTTTGGGGAAAAGAAATGCGCCGTATCTGTTGTCAGGAGCTTCGGAACTAGTAGAGCGGGGGCTCGGAAAGCAGAAGGTAAAATTTGTGAATTGATTTTTGAGGAAAAGAAATGCGCCGTATCTGTTGTCCGCAGCTTCGGAACTAGTGGAGCGGGGGTTCGGAAAGCAGAGGGTCAAATTTGTGAATTGGTTTTGGGGGAAAAGAAATGCGCCGTATCTATTGTCATGTGCTTCGGAACTAGTAGAGCAGGGGCTCGGAAAGCAGAGTAAAATTTGTGAATTGGTTTTTGGGGAAAAGAAATGCGCCGTATCTGTTGTCAGGAGCTTCGGAACTAGTAGAGCAGGGGCTCGGAAAGCAGAGTAAAATTTGTGAATTGGTTTTTGGGGAAAAGAAATGCGCCGTATCTGTTGTCATGAGCTTCGGAACTAGTAGAGCGGGGTTCGGAAAGCAGAGGGTCAAATTTGTGAATTGGTTTTTGGGGAAAAGAAATGCGCCGTATCTGTTGTCAGGAGCTTCGGAACTAGTAGAGCAGGGGCTCGGAAAGCAGAGTAAAATTTGTGAATTGGTTTTTGGGGAAAAGAAATGCGCCGTATCTGTTGTCCGCAGCTTCGGAACTAGTAGAGCGGGGGCTCGGAAAGAGGGTAAAATTTGTGAATGTTTTTTTAAGGAATAGAAATGAGCCGTATCTGTTGTCCGCAGCTTCGGAACTAGTAGAGCGGGGGCTCGGAAAGCAGAGGGTAAAATTTGTGAATTGGTTTTTGGGGAAAAGAAATGCGCCGTATCTGTTGTAATGAGCTTCGGAACTAGTAGAGCGGGGGCTCGGAAAGCAGAGGGTAAAATTTGTGAATTGATTTTTCAGGAAAATAAATGCGCCGCATCTGTTGTCCGCAGCTTCGGAAGTTGTAGAGCGGGGACTCGGAAAGCAGAGGGTAAAATTTTTGAATATGTTTTTGAGGAAAAGAAATGCGCCGTATCTGTTGTCATGAGCTTCGGAACTAGTAGAGCAGGGGCTCGGAAAGCAGAGTAAAATTTGTCAATTGGTTTTTGGGGAAAAGAAATGCGCCGTATCTGTTGTCATGAGCTTCGGAACTAGTAGAGCAGGGGCTCGGAAAGCAGAGTAAAATTTGTGAATTGGTTTTTGGGGAAAAGAAATGCGCCGTATCTGTTGTCAGGAGCTTCGGGACTAGTAGAGCAGGGGCTCGGAAAGCAGAGTAAAATTTGTGAATTGGTTTTGGGGGAAACGAAATGCGCCGTATCTGTTGTCAGGAGCTTCGGAAATAGTAGAGCGGGGGTTCGGAAAGCAGAAGGTCAAATTTGTGAATTGGTTTCTGGGGAAAAGAAATGCGCCGTATCTGTTGTCATGAGCTTCGGAACTAGTAGAGCGGGGGTTTGGAAAGCAGAGGGTCAAATTTCTGAATTGGTTTTTGGGGAAAAGAAATGCGCCGTATCTGTTGTCATGAGCTTCGGAACTAGTAGAGCAGGGGCTCGGAAAGCAGAGGATCAAATTTGTGAATTGGTTTTGGGGGAAAAGAAATGCGCCGTATCTGTTGTCATGAGCTTCGGAACTAGTAGAGCAGGGGCTCGGAAAGCAGAGTAAAATTTGTGAATTGGTTTTTGGGGAAAAGAAATGCGCCGTATCTGTTGTCAGGAGCTTCGGAACTAGTAGAGCAGGGGCTCGGAAAGCAGAGTAAAATTTGTGAATTGGTTTTTGGGGAAAAGAAATGCGCCGTATCTGTTGTCATGAGCTTCGGAACTAGTAGAGCGGGGTTCGGAAAGCAGAGGGTCAAATTTGTGAATTGGTTTTTGGGGAAAAGAAATGCGCCGTATCTGTTGTCAGGAGCTTCGGAACTAGTAGAGCAGGGGCTCGGAAAGCAGAGTAAAATTTGTGAATTGGTTTTTGGGGAAAAGAAATGCGCCGTATCTGTTGTCCGCAGCTTCGGAACTAGTAGAGCGGGGGCTCGGAAAGAGGGTAAAATTTGTGAATGTTTTTTTAAGGAATAGAAATGAGCCGTATCTGTTGTCCGCAGCTTCGGAACTAGTAGAGCGGGGGCTCGGAAAGCAGAGGGTAAAATTTGTGAATTGGTTTTTGGGGAAAAGAAATGCGCCGTATCTGTTGTAATGAGCTTCGGAACTAGTAGAGCGGGGGCTCGGAAAGCAGAGGGTAAAATTTGTGAATTGATTTTTCAGGAAAATAAATGCGCCGCATCTGTTGTCCGCAGCTTCGGAAGTTGTAGAGCGGGGACTCGGAAAGCAGAGGGTAAAATTTTTGAATATGTTTTTGAGGAAAAGAAATGCGCCGTATCTGTTGTCATGAGCTTCGGAACTAGTAGAGCAGGGGCTCGGAAAGCAGAGTAAAATTTGTCAATTGGTTTTTGGGGAAAAGAAATGCGCCGTATCTGTTGTCATGAGCTTCGGAACTAGTAGAGCAGGGGCTCGGAAAGCAGAGTAAAATTTGTGAATTGGTTTTTGGGGAAAAGAAATGCGCCGTATCTGTTGTCAGGAGCTTCGGGACTAGTAGAGCAGGGGCTCGGAAAGCAGAGTAAAATTTGTGAATTGGTTTTGGGGGAAACGAAATGCGCCGTATCTGTTGTCAGGAGCTTCGGAAATAGTAGAGCGGGGGTTCGGAAAGCAGAAGGTCAAATTTGTGAATTGGTTTCTGGGGAAAAGAAATGCGCCGTATCTGTTGTCATGAGCTTCGGAACTAGTAGAGCGGGGGTTTGGAAAGCAGAGGGTCAAATTTCTGAATTGGTTTTTGGGGAAAAGAAATGCGCCGTATCTGTTGTCATGAGCTTCGGAACTAGTAGAGCAGGGGCTCGGAAAGCAGAGGATCAAATTTGTGAATTGGTTTTGGGGGAAAAGAAATGCGCCGTATCTGTTGTCATGAGCTTCGGAACTAGTAGAGCAGGGGCTCGGAAAGCAGAGTAAAATTTGTGAATTGGTTTTTGGGGAAAAGAAATGCGCCGTATCTGTTGTCAGGAGCTTCGGAACTAGTAGAGCAGGGGCTCGGAAAGCAGAGTAAAATTTGTGAATTGGTTTTTGGGGAAAAGAAATGCGCCGTATCTGTTGTCATGAGCTTCGGAACTAGTAGAGCGGGGTTCGGAAAGCAGAGGGTCAAATTTGTGAATTGGTTTTTGGGGAAAAGAAATGCGCCGTATCTGTTCTCAGGAGCTTCGGAACTAGTAGAGCAGGGGCTCGGAAAGCAGAGTAAAATTTGTGAATTGGTTTTTGGGGAAAAGAAATGCGCCGTATCTGTTGTCATGAGCTTCGGAACTAGTAGAGCGGGGGCTCGGAAAGCAGAGGGTAAAATTTGTAAATTGATTTTTGAGGAAAAGAAATGCGCCGTATCGGTTGTGCGCAGCTTCGGAACTAGTAGAGCGGGGGTTCGGAAAGCAGAGGGTCAAATTTGTGAATTGGTTTTTGAGGAAATGAAATGCGTCGTCTCTGTTGTCATGAGCTTCGGAACTAGTAGAGCGGGGGTTTGGAAAGCAGAGGGTCAAATTTGTGAATTGGTTTTTGGGGAAAAGAAATGCGCCGTATCTGTTGTCAGGAGCTTCGGAACTAGTAGAGCGGGGGCTCGGAAAGCAGAAGGTGAAATTTGTGAATTGGTTTTTGGGGAAAAGAAATGCGTCGTCTCTGTTGTCATGAGCTTCGGAACTAGTAGAGCGGGGGTTTGGAAAGCAGAGGGTAAAATTTGTAAATTGATTTTTGAGGAAAAGAAATGCGCCGTATCGGTTGTGCGCAGCTTCGGAACTAGTAGAGCGGGGGTTCGGAAAGCAGAGGGTCAAATTTGTGAATTTTTTTTTGAGGAAATGAAATGCGTCGTCTCTGTTGTCATGAGCTTCGGAACTAGTAGAGCGGGGGTTTGGAAAGCAGAGGGTCAAATTTGTGAATTGGTTTTTGGGGAAAAGAAATGCGCCGTATCTGTTGTCAGGAGCTTCGGAACTAGTAGAGCGGGGGCTCGGAAAGCAGAAGGTAAAATTTGTGAATTGATTTTTGAGGAAAAGAAATGCGCCGTATCTGTTGTCCGCAGCTTCGGAACTAGTGGAGCGGGGGTTCGGAAAGCAGAGGGTCAAATTTGTGAATTGGTTTTGGGGGAAAAGAAATGCGCCGTATCTATTGTCATGTGCTTCGGAACTAGTAGAGCAGGGGCTCGGAAAGCAGAGTAAAATTTGTGAATTGGTTTTTGGGGAAAAGAAATGCGCCGTATCTGTTGTCAGGAGCTTCGGAACTAGTAGAGCAGGGGCTCGGAAAGCAGAGTAAAATTTGTGAATTGGTTTTTGGGGAAAAGAAATGCGCCGTATCTGTTGTCATGACCTTCGGAACTAGTAGAGCGGGGTTCGGAAAGCAGAGGGTCAAATTTGTGAATTGGTTTTTGGGGAAAAGAAATGCGCCGTATCTGTTGTCAGGAGCTTCGGAACTAGTAGAGCAGGGGCTCGGAAAGCAGAGTAAAATTTGTGAATTGGTTTTTGGGGAAAAGAAATGCGCCGTATCTGTTGTCCGCAGCTTCGGAACTAGTAGAGCGGGGGCTCGGAAAGAGGGTAAAATTTGTGAATGTTTTTTTAAGGAATAGAAATGAGCCGTATCTGTTGTCCGCAGCTTCGGAACTAGTAGAGCGGGGGCTCGGAAAGCAGAGGGTAAAATTTGTGAATTGGTTTTTGGGGAAAAGAAATGCGCCGTATCTGTTAATGAGCTTCGGAACTAGTAGAGCGGGGGCTCGGAAAGCAGAGGGTAAAATTTGTGAATTGATTTTTCAGGAAAATAAATGCGCCGTATCTGTTGTCCGCAGCTTCGGAACTAGAAGAGTGGGGGTTCGGAAAGCAGAGGGTCAAATTTGTGAATTGGTTTTTGAGGAAATGAAATGCGCCGCATCTGTTGTCCGCAGCTTCGGAAGTTGTAGAGCGGGGACTCGGAAAGCAGAGGGTAAAATTTTTGAATATGTTTTTGAGGAAAAGAAATGCGCCGTATCTGTTGTCATGAGCTTCGGAACTAGTAGAGCAGGGGCTCGGAAAGCAGAGTAAAATTTGTCAATTGGTTTTTGGGGAAAAGAAATGCGCCGTATCTGTTGTCATGAGCTTCGGAACTAGTAGAGCAGGGGCTCGGAAAGCAGAGTAAAATTTGTGAATTGGTTTTTGGGGAAAAGAAATGCGCCGTATCTGTTGTCAGGAGCTTCGGGACTAGTAGAGCAGGGGCTCGGAAAGCAGAGTAAAATTTGTGAATTGGTTTTGGGGGAAACGAAATGCGCCGTATCTGTTGTCAGGAGCTTCGGAAATAGTAGAGCGGGGGTTCGGAAAGCAGAAGGTCAAATTTGTGAATTGGTTTCTGGGGAAAAGAAATGCGCCGTATCTGTTGTCATGAGCTTCGGAACTAGTAGAGCGGGGGTTTGGAAAGCAGAGGGTCAAATTTCTGAATTGGTTTTTGGGGAAAAGAAATGCGCCGTATCTGTTGTCATGAGCTTCGGAACTAGTAGAGCAGGGGCTCGGAAAGCAGAGGGTCAAATTTGTGAATTGGTTTTTGGGGAAAAGAAATGCGCCGTATCTGTTGTCAGGAGCTTCGGAACTAGTAGAGCAGGGGCTCGGAAAGCAGAGTAAAATTTGTGAATTGGTTTTTGGGGAAAAGAAATGCGCCGTATCTGTTGTCATGAGCTTCGGAACTAGTAGAGCGGGGTTCGGAAAGCAGAGGGTCAAATTTGTGAATTGGTTTTTGGGGAAAAGAAATGCGCCGTATCTGTTCTCAGGAGCTTCGGAACTAGTAGAGCAGGGGCTCGGAAAGCAGAGTAAAATTTGTGAATTGGTTTTTGGGGAAAAGAAATGCGCCGTATCTGTTGTCATGAGCTTCGGAACTAGTAGAGCGGGGGCTCGGAAAGCAGAGGGTAAAATTTGTAAATTGATTTTTGAGGAAAAGAAATGCGCCGTATCGGTTGTGCGCAGCTTCGGAACTAGTAGATCGGGGGTTCGGAAAGCAGAGGGTCAAATTTGTGAATTGGTTTTTGAGGAAATGAAATGCGTCGTCTCTGTTGTCATGAGCTTCGGAACTAGTAGAGCGGGGGTTTGGAAAGCAGAGGGTCAAATTTGTGAATTGGTTTTTGGGGAAAAGAAATGCGCCGTATCTGTTGTCAGGAGCTTCGGAACTAGTAGAGCGGGGGCTCGGAAAGCAGAAGGTGAAATTTGTGAATTGGTTTTTGGGGAAAAGAAATGCGTCGTCTCTGTTGTCATGAGCTTCGGAACTAGTAGAGCGGGGGTTTGGAAAGCAGAGGGTCAAATTTGTGAATTGGTTTTTGGGGAAAAGAAATGCGCCGTATCTGTTGTCAGGAGCTTCGGAACTAGTAGAGCGGGGGCTCGGAAAGCAGAAGGTAAAATTTGTGAATTGGTTTTTGGGGAAAAGAAATGCGTCGTCTCTGTTGTCATGAGCTTCGGAACTAGTAGAGCGGGGGTTTGGAAAGCAGAGGGTCAAATTTGTGAATTGGTTTTTGGGGAAATGAAATGATGAGCTTCGGAACTAGTAGAGCGGGGGCTCGGAAAGCAGAGGGTAAAATTTTTGAATATGTTTTTGAGGAAAAGAAATGTGCCGTATCTGTTGTCCGCAGGGTCGGAACTAGTAGAGCGGGGGCTCGGAAAGCAGAGGGTAAAATTTGTGAATTGATTTTTGAGGAAATGAAATGCGCCGCATCTGTTGTCCGCAGCTTCGGAAGTAGTAGAGCAGGGGCTCGGAAAGCCGAGTAAAATTTGGGAATTGATTTTTGGGGAAAAGAAATGCGCCGTATCTGTTGTCAGAAGCTTCGGAACTAGTAGAGCAGGGGCTCGGAAAGCAGAGTAAAATTTGTGAATTGATTTTTGAGGAAAAGAAATGCGCCGTATCTGTTCTCATGAGCTTCGGAACTAGTAGAGCGGGGGCTCGGAAAGCAGAGGGTAAAATTTGTGAATTGGTTTTTGAGGAAAAGAAATGCGCCGTATTTGTTGCCCGCAGCTTCGGAACTAGTAGAGCGGGGGTTCCGAAAGCAGAGGGTCAAATTTGTGAATTGGTTTTTGGGGAAAAGAAATGCGCCGTATATGTTGTCATGAGCTTCGGAACTAGTAGAGCAGGGGCTCGGAAAGCAGAGTAAAATTTGTCAATTGGTTTTTGGGGAAAAGAAATGCGCCGTATCTGTTGTCATGAGCTTCGGAACTAGTAGAGCAGGGGCTCGGAAAGCAGAGTAAAATTTGTGAATTGGTTTTTGGGGAAAAGAAATGCGCCGTATCTGTTGTCAGGAGCTTCGGGACTAGTAGAGCAGGGGCTCGGAAAGCAGAGTAAAATTTGTGAATTGGTTTTGGGGGAAACGAAATGCGCCGTATCTGTTGTCAGGAGCTTCGGAAATAGTAGAGCGGGGGTTCGGAAAGCAGAGGGTCAAATTTGTGAATTGGTTTTTGGGGAAAAGAAATGCGCCGTATCTGTTCTCAGGAGCTTCGGAACTAGTAGAGCGGGGGCTCGGAAAGCAGAAGGTAAAATTTGTGAATTGATTTTTGAGGAAAAGAAATGCGCCGTATCTGTTGTCCGCAGCTTCGGAACTAGTGGAGCGGGGGTTCGGAAAGCAGAGGGTCAAATTTGTGAATTGGTTTTGGGGGAAAAGAAATGCGCCGTATCTGTTGTCATGAGCTTCGGAACTAGTAGAGCAGGGGCTCGGAAAGCAGAGTAAAATTTGTGAATTGGTTTTTGGGGAAAAGAAATGCGCCGTATCTGTTGCCAGGAGCTTCGGAACTAGTAGAGCAGGGGCTCGGAAAGCAGAGTAAAATTTGTGAATTGGTTTTTGGGGAAAAGAAATGCGCCGTATCTGTTGTCATGAGCTTCGGAACTAGTAGAGCGGGGTTCGGAAAGCAGAGGGTCAAATTTGTGAATTGGTTTTTGGGGAAAAGAAATGCGCCGTATCTGTTGTCAGGAGCTTCGGAACTAGTAGAGCAGGGGCTCGGAAAACAGAGTAAAATTTGTGAATTGGTTTTTGGGGAAAAGAAATGCGCCGTATCTGTTGTCATGAGCTTCGGAACTAGTAGAGCGGGGGCTCGGAAAGCAGAGGGTAAAATTTGTAAATTGATTTTTGAGGAAAAGAAATGCGCCGTATCGGTTGTGCGCAGCTTCGGAACTAGTAGAGCGGGGGTTCGGAAAGCAGAGGGTCAAATTTGTGAATTTTTTTTTGAGGAAATGAAATGCGTCGTCTCTGTTGTCATGAGCTTCGGAACTAGTAGAGCGGGGGTTTGGAAAGCAGAGGGTCAAATTTGTGAATTGGTTTTTGGGGAAAAGAAATGCGCCGTATCTGTTGTCAGGAGCTTCGGAACTAGTAGAGCGGGGGCTCGGAAAGCAGAAGGTAAAATTTGTGAATTGATTTTTGAGGAAAAGAAATGCGCCGTATCTGTTGTCCCCAGCTTCGGAACTAGTGGAGCGGGGGTTCGGAAAGCAGAGGGTCAAATTTGTGAATTGGTTTTGGGGGAAAAGAAATGCGCCGTATCTATTGTCATGTGCTTCGGAACTAGTAGAGCAGGGGCTCGGAAAGCAGAGTAAAATTTGTGAATTGGTTTTTGGGGAAAAGAAATGCGCCGTATCTGTTGTCAGGAGCTTCGGAACTAGTAGAGCAGGGGCTCGGAAAGCAGAGTAAAATTCGTGAATTGGTTTTTGGGGAAAAGAAATGCGCCGTATCTGTTGTCATGAGCTTCGGAACTAGTAGAGCGGGGTTCGGAAAGCAGAGGGTCAAATTTGTGAATTGGTTTTTGGGGAAAAGAAATGCGCCGTATCTGTTGTCAGGAGCTTCGGAACTAGTAGAGCAGGGGCTCGGAAAGCAGAGTAAAATTTGTGAATTGGTTTTTGGGGAAAAGAAATGCGCCGTATCTGTTGTCCGCAGCTTCGGAACTAGTAGAGCGGGGGCTCGGAAAGAGGGTAAAATTTGTGAATGTTTTTTTAAGGAATAGAAATGAGCCGTATCTGTTGTCCGCAGCTTCGGAACTAGTAGAGCGGGGGCTCGGAAAGCAGAGGGTAAAATTTGTGAATTGGTTTTTGGGGAAAAGAAATGCGCCGTATCTGTTGTAATGAGCTTCGGAACTAGTAGAGCGGGGGCTCGGAAAGCAGAGGGTAAAATTTGTGAATTGATTTTTCAGGAAAATAAATGCGCCGTATCTGTTGTCCGCAGCTTCGGAACTAGAAGAGTGGGGGTTCGGAAAGCAGAGGGTCAAATTTGTGAATTGGTTTTTGAGGAAATGAAATGCGCCGCATCTGTTGTCCGCAGCTTCGGAAGTTGTAGAGCGGGGACTCGGAAAGCAGAGGGTAAAATTTTTGAATATGTTTTTGAGGAAAAGAAATGCGCCGTATCTGTTGTCATGAGCTTCGGAACTAGTAGAGCAGGGGCTCGGAAAGCAGAGTAAAATTTGTCAATTGGTTTTTGGGGAAAAGAAATGCGCCGTATCTGTTGTCATGAGCTTCGGAACTAGTAGAGCAGGGGCTCGGAAAGCAGAGTAAAATTTGTGAATTGGTTTTGGGGGAAACGAAATGCGCCGTATCTGTTGTCAGGAGCTTCGGAAATAGTAGAGCGGGGGTTCGGAAAGCAGAAAGTCAAATTTGTGAATTGGTTTCTGGGGAAAAGAAATGCGCCGTATCTGTTGTCATGAGCTTCGGAACTAGTAGAGCGGGGGTTTGGAAAGCAGAGGGTCAAATTTCTGAATTGGTTTTTGGGGAAAAGAAATGCGCCGTATCTGTTGTCATGAGCTTCGGAACTAGTAGAGCAGGGGCTCGGAAAGCAGAGGGTCAAATTTGTGAATTGGTTTTTGGGGAAAAGAAATGCGCCGTATCTGTTGTCATGAGCTTCGGAACTAGTAGAGCAGGGGCTCGGAAAGCAGAGTAAAATTTGTGAATTGGTTTTTGGGGAAAAGAAATGCGCCGTATCTGTTGTCAGGAGCTTCGGAACTAGTAGAGCGGGGGCTCGGAAAGCAGAAGGTAAAATTTGTGAATTGATTTTTGAGGAAAAGAAATGCGCCGTATCTGTTGTCCGCAGCTTCGGAACTAGTGGAGCGGGGGTTCGGAAAGCAGAGGGTCAAATTTGTGAATTGGTTTTGGGGGAAAAGAAATGCGCCGTATCTGTTGTCATGAGCTTCGGAACTAGTAGAGCAGGGGCTCGGAAAGCAGAGTAAAATTTGTGAATTGGTTTTTGGGGAAAAGAAATGCGCCGTATCTGTTGTCATGAGCTTCGGAACTAGTAGAGCGGGGTTCGGAAAGCAGAGGGTCAAATTTGTGAATTGGTTTTTGGGGAAAAGAAATGCGCCGTATCTGTTCTCAGGAGCTTCGGAACTAGTAGAGCAGGGGCTCGGAAAGCAGAGTAAAATTTGTGAATTGGTTTTTGGGGAAAAGAAATGCGCCGTATCTGTTGTCATGAGCTTCGGAACTAGTAGAGCGGGGGCTCGGAAAGCAGAGGGTAAAATTTGTAAATTGATTTTTGAGGAAAAGAAATGCGCCGTATCGGTTGTGCGCAGCTTCGGAACTAGTAGATCGGGGGTTCGGAAAGCAGAGGGTCAAATTTGTGAATTGGTTTTTGAGGAAATGAAATGCGTCGTCTCTGTTGTCATGAGCTTCGGAACTAGTAGAGCGGGGGTTTGGAAAGCAGAGGGTCAAATTTGTGAATTGGTTTTTGGGGAAAAGAAATGCGCCGTATCTGTTGTCAGGAGCTTCGGAACTAGTAGAGCGGGGGCTCGGAAAGCAGAAGGTGAAATTTGTGAATTGGTTTTTGGGGAAAAGAAATGCGTCGTCTCTGTTGTCATGAGCTTCGGAACTAGTAGAGCGGGGGTTTGGAAAGCAGAGGGTCAAATTTGTGAATTGGTTTTTGGGGAAAAGAAATGCGCCGTATCTGTTGTCAGGAGCTTCGGAACTAGTAGAGCGGGGGCTCGGAAAGCAGAAGGTAAAATTTGTGAATTGGTTTTTGGGGAAAAGAAATGCGTCGTCTCTGTTGTCATGAGCTTCGGAACTAGTAGAGCGGGGGTTTGGAAAGCAGAGGGTCAAATTTGTGAATTGGTTTTTGGGGAAATGAAATGATGAGCTTCGGAACTAGTAGAGCGGGGGCTCGGAAAGCAGAGGGTAAAATTTTTGAATATGTTTTTGAGGAAAAGAAATGTGCCGTATCTGTTGTCCGCAGGGTCGGAACTAGTAGAGCGGGGGCTCGGAAAGCAGAGGGTAAAATTTGTGAATTGATTTTTGAGGAAATGAAATGCGCCGCATCTGTTGTCCGCAGCTTCGGAAGTAGTAGAGCAGGGGCTCGGAAAGCCGAGTAAAATTTGGGAATTGATTTTTGGGGAAAAGAAATGCGCCGTATCTGTTGTCAGAAGCTTCGGAACTAGTAGAGCAGGGGCTCGGAAAGCAGAGTAAAATTTGTGAATTGATTTTTGAGGAAAAGAAATGCGCCGTATCTGTTCTCATGAGCTTCGGAACTAGTAGAGCGGGGGCTCGGAAAGCAGAGGGTAAAATTTGTGAATTGGTTTTTGAGGAAAAGAAATGCGCCGTATTTGTTGCCCGCAGCTTCGGAACTAGTAGAGCGGGGGTTCCGAAAGCAGAGGGTCAAATTTGTGAATTGGTTTTTGGGGAAAAGAAATGCGCCGTATATGTTGTCATGAGCTTCGGAACTAGTAGAGCAGGGGCTCGGAAAGCAGAGTAAAATTTGTCAATTGGTTTTTGGGGAAAAGAAATGCGCCGTATCTGTTGTCATGAGCTTCGGAACTAGTAGAGCAGGGGCTCGGAAAGCAGAGTAAAATTTGTGAATTGGTTTTTGGGGAAAAGAAATGCGCCGTATCTGTTGTCAGGAGCTTCGGGACTAGTAGAGCAGGGGCTCGGAAAGCAGAGTAAAATTTGTGAATTGGTTTTGGGGGAAACGAAATGCGCCGTATCTGTTGTCAGGAGCTTCGGAAATAGTAGAGCGGGGGTTCGGAAAGCAGAGGGTCAAATTTGTGAATTGGTTTTTGGGGAAAAGAAATGCGCCGTATCTGTTCTCAGGAGCTTCGGAACTAGTAGAGCGGGGGCTCGGAAAGCAGAAGGTAAAATTTGTGAATTGATTTTTGAGGAAAAGAAATGCGCCGTATCTGTTGTCCGCAGCTTCGGAACTAGTGGAGCGGGGGTTCGGAAAGCAGAGGGTCAAATTTGTGAATTGGTTTTGGGGGAAAAGAAATGCGCCGTATCTGTTGTCATGAGCTTCGGAACTAGTAGAGCAGGGGCTCGGAAAGCAGAGTAAAATTTGTGAATTGGTTTTTGGGGAAAAGAAATGCGCCGTATCTGTTGCCAGGAGCTTCGGAACTAGTAGAGCAGGGGCTCGGAAAGCAGAGTAAAATTTGTGAATTTTTTTTTGAGGAAATGAAATGCGTCGTCTCTGTTGTCATGAGCTTCGGAACTAGTAGAGCGGGGGTTTGGAAAGCAGAGGGTCAAATTTGTGAATTGGTTTTTGGGGAAAAGAAATGCGCCGTATCTGTTGTCAGGAGCTTCGGAACTAGTAGAGCGGGGGCTCGGAAAGCAGAAGGTAAAATTTGTGAATTGATTTTTGAGGAAAAGAAATGCGCCGTATCTGTTGTCCCCAGCTTCGGAACTAGTGGAGCGGGGGTTCGGAAAGCAGAGGGTCAAATTTGTGAATTGGTTTTGGGGGAAAAGAAATGCGCCGTATCTATTGTCATGTGCTTCGGAACTAGTAGAGCAGGGGCTCGGAAAGCAGAGTAAAATTTGTGAATTGGTTTTTGGGGAAAAGAAATGCGCCGTATCTGTTGTCAGGAGCTTCGGAACTAGTAGAGCAGGGGCTCGGAAAGCAGAGTAAAATTCGTGAATTGGTTTTTGGGGAAAAGAAATGCGCCGTATCTGTTGTCATGAGCTTCGGAACTAGTAGAGCGGGGTTCGGAAAGCAGAGGGTCAAATTTGTGAATTGGTTTTTGGGGAAAAGAAATGCGCCGTATCTGTTGTCAGGAGCTTCGGAACTAGTAGAGCAGGGGCTCGGAAAGCAGAGTAAAATTTGTGAATTGGTTTTTGGGGAAAAGAAATGCGCCGTATCTGTTGTCCGCAGCTTCGGAACTAGTAGAGCGGGGGCTCGGAAAGAGGGTAAAATTTGTGAATGTTTTTTTAAGGAATAGAAATGAGCCGTATCTGTTGTCCGCAGCTTCGGAACTAGTAGAGCGGGGGCTCGGAAAGCAGAGGGTAAAATTTGTGAATTGGTTTTTGGGGAAAAGAAATGCGCCGTATCTGTTGTAATGAGCTTCGGAACTAGTAGAGCGGGGGCTCGGAAAGCAGAGGGTAAAATTTGTGAATTGATTTTTCAGGAAAATAAATGCGCCGTATCTGTTGTCCGCAGCTTCGGAACTAGAAGAGTGGGGGTTCGGAAAGCAGAGGGTCAAATTTGTGAATTGGTTTTTGAGGAAATGAAATGCGCCGCATCTGTTGTCCGCAGCTTCGGAAGTTGTAGAGCGGGGACTCGGAAAGCAGAGGGTAAAATTTTTGAATATGTTTTTGAGGAAAAGAAATGCGCCGTATCTGTTGTCATGAGCTTCGGAACTAGTAGAGCAGGGGCTCGGAAAGCAGAGTAAAATTTGTCAATTGGTTTTTGGGGAAAAGAAATGCGCCGTATCTGTTGTCATGAGCTTCGGAACTAGTAGAGCAGGGGCTCGGAAAGCAGAGTAAAATTTGTGAATTGGTTTTGGGGGAAACGAAATGCGCCGTATCTGTTGTCAGGAGCTTCGGAAATAGTAGAGCGGGGGTTCGGAAAGCAGAAAGTCAAATTTGTGAATTGGTTTCTGGGGAAAAGAAATGCGCCGTATCTGTTGTCATGAGCTTCGGAACTAGTAGAGCGGGGGTTTGGAAAGCAGAGGGTCAAATTTCTGAATTGGTTTTTGGGGAAAAGAAATGCGCCGTATCTGTTGTCATGAGCTTCGGAACTAGTAGAGCAGGGGCTCGGAAAGCAGAGGGTCAAATTTGTGAATTGGTTTTTGGGGAAAAGAAATGCGCCGTATCTGTTGTCATGAGCTTCGGAACTAGTAGAGCAGGGGCTCGGAAAGCAGAGTAAAATTTGTGAATTGGTTTTTGGGGAAAAGAAATGCGCCGTATCTGTTGTCAGGAGCTTCGGAACTAGTAGAGCGGGGGCTCGGAAAGCAGAAGGTAAAATTTGTGAATTGATTTTTGAGGAAAAGAAATGCGCCGTATCTGTTGTCCGCAGCTTCGGAACTAGTGGAGCGGGGGTTCGGAAAGCAGAGGGTCAAATTTGTGAATTGGTTTTGGGGGAAAAGAAATGCGCCGTATCTGTTGTCATGAGCTTCGGAACTAGTAGAGCAGGGGCTCGGAAAGCAGAGTAAAATTTGTGAATTGGTTTTTGGGGAAAAGAAATGCGCCGTATCTGTTGTCATGAGCTTCGGAACTAGTAGAGCGGGGGCTCGGAAAGCAGAGGGTAAAATTTGTAAATTGATTTTTGAGGAAAAGAAATGCGCCGTATCGGTTGTGCGCAGCTTCGGAACTAGTAGAGCGGGGGTTCGGAAAGCAGAGGGTCAAATTTGTGAATTGGTTTTTGAGGAAATGAAATGCGTCGTCTCTGTTGTCATGAGCTTCGAAACTAGTAGAGCGGGGGTTTGGAAAGCAGAGGGTCAAATTTGTGAATTGGTTTTTGGGGAAAAGAAATGCGCCGTATCTGTTGTCAGGAGCTTCGGAACTAGTAGAGCGGGGGCTCGGAAAGCAGAAGGTGAAATTTGTGAATTGGTTTTTGGGGAAAAGAAATGCGTCGTCTCTGTTGTCATGAGCTTCGGAACTAGTAGAGCGGGGGTTTGGAAAGCAGAGGGTCAAATTTGTGAATTGGTTTTTGGGGAAAAGAAATGCGCCGTATCTGTTGTCAGGAGCTTCGGAACTAGTAGAGCGGGGGCTCGGAAAGCAGAAGGTAAAATTTGTGAATTGGTTTTTGGGGAAAAGAAATGCGTCGTCTCTGTTGTCATGAGCTTCGGAACTAGTAGAGCGGGGGTTTGGAAAGCAGAGGGTCAAATTTGTGAATTGGTTTTTGGGGAAATGAAATGCGCCGTATCTGTTCTCATGAGCTTCGGAACTAGTAGAGCGGGGGCTCGGAAAGCAGAGGGTAAAATTTTTGAATATGTTTTTGAGGAAAAGAAATGTGCCGTATCTGTTGTCCGCAGGGTCGGAACTAGTAGAGCGGGGGCTCGGAAAGCAGAGGGTAAAATTTGTGAATTGATTTTTGAGGAAATGAAATGCGCCGCATCTGTTGTCCGCAGCTTCGGAAGTAGTAGAGCAGGGGCTCGGAAAGCCGAGTAAAATTTGGGAATTGATTTTTGGGGAAAAGAAATGCGCCGTATCTGTTGTCAGAAGCTTCGGAACTAGTAGAGCAGGGGCTCGGAAAGCAGAGTAAAATTTGTGAATTGATTTTTGAGGAAAAGAAATGCGCCGTATCTGTTCTCATGAGCTTCGGAACTAGTAGAGCGGGGGCTCGGAAAGCAGAGGGTAAAATTTGTGAATTGGTTTTTGAGGAAAAGAAATGCGCCGTATTTGTTGCCCGCAGCTTCGGAACTAGTAGAGCGGGGGTTCCGAAAGCAGAGGGTCAAATTTGTGAATTGGTTTTTGGGGAAAAGAAATGCGCCGTATATGTTGTCATGAGCTTCGGAACTAGTAGAGCAGGGGCTCGGAAAGCAGAGTAAAATTTGTCAATTGGTTTTTGGGGAAAAGAAATGCGCCGTATCTGTTGTCATGAGCTTCGGAACTAGTAGAGCAGGGGCTCGGAAAGCAGAGTAAAATTTGTGAATTGGTTTTTGGGGAAAAGAAATGCGCCGTATCTGTTGTCAGGAGCTTCGGGACTAGTAGAGCAGGGGCTCGGAAAGCAGAGTAAAATTTGTGAATTGGTTTTGGGGGAAACGAAATGCGCCGTATCTGTTGTCAGGAGCTTCGGAAATAGTAGAGCGGGGGTTCGGAAAGCAGAGGGTCAAATTTGTGAATTGGTTTTTGGGGAAAAGAAATGCGCCGTATCTGTTCTCAGGAGCTTCGGAACTAGTAGAGCGGGGGCTCGGAAAGCAGAAGGTAAAATTTGTGAATTGATTTTTGAGGAAAAGAAATGCGCCGTATCTGTTGTCCGCAGCTTCGGAACTAGTGGAGCGGGGGTTCGGAAAGCAGAGGGTCAAATTTGTGAATTGGTTTTGGGGGAAAAGAAATGCGCCGTATCTGTTGTCATGAGCTTCGGAACTAGTAGAGCAGGGGCTCGGAAAGCAGAGTAAAATTTGTGAATTGGTTTTTGGGGAAAAGAAATGCGCCGTATCTGTTGTCAGGAGCTTCGGAACTAGTAGAGCAGGGGCTCGGAAAGCAGAGTAAAATTTGTGAATTGGTTTTTGGGGAAAAGAAATGCGCCGTATCTGTTGTCATGAGATTCGGAACTAGTAGAGCGGGGTTCGGAAAGCAGAGGGTCAAATTTGTGAATTGGTTTTTGGGGAAAAGAAATGCGCCGTATCTGTTGTCAGGAGCTTCGGAACTAGTAGAGCAGGGGCTCGGAAAGCAGAGTAAAATTTGTGAATTGGTTTTTGGGGAAAAGAAATGCGCCGTATCTGTTGTCATGAGCTTCGGAACTAGTAGAGCGGGGGCTCGGAAAGCAGAGGGTAAAATTTGTAAATTGATTTTTGAGGAAAAGAAATGCGCCGTATCGGTTGTGCGCAGCTTCGGAACTAGTAGAGCGGGGGTTCGGAAAGCAGAGGGTCAAATTTGTGAATTTTTTTTTGAGGAAATGAAATGCGTCGTCTCTGTTGTCATGAGCTTCGGAACTAGTAGAGCGGGGGTTTGGAAAGCAGAAGGTAAAATTTGTGAATTGATTTTTGAGGAAAAGAAATGCGCCGTATCTGTTGTCCGCAGCTTCGGAACTAGTGGAGCGGGGGTTCGGAAAGCAGAGGGTCAAATTTGTGAATTGGTTTTGGGGGAAAAGAAATGCGCCGTATCTATTGTCATGTGCTTCGGAACTAGTAGAGCAGGGGCTCGGAAAGCAGAGTAAAATTTGTGAATTGGTTTTTGGGGAAAAGAAATGCGCCGTATCTGTTGTCAGGAGCTTCGGAACTAGTAGAGCAGGGGCTCGGAAAGCAGAGTAAAATTTGTGAATTGGTTTTTGGGGAAAAGAAATGCGCCGTATCTGTTGTCATGAGCTTCGGAACTAGTAGAGCGGGGTTCGGAAAGCAGAGGGTCAAATTTGTGAATTGGTTTTTGGGGAAAAGAAATGCGCCGTATCTGTTGTCAGGAGCTTCGGAACTAGTAGAGCAGGGGCTCGGAAAGCAGAGTAAAATTTGTGAATTGGTTTTTGGGGAAAAGAAATGCGCCGTATCTGTTGTCCGCAGCTTCGGAACTAGTAGAGCGGGGGCTCGGAAAGAGGGTAAAATTTGTGAATGTTTTTTTAAGGAATAGAAATGAGCCGTATCTGTTGTCCGCAGCTTCGGAACTAGTAGAGCGGGGGCTCGGAAAGCAGAGGGTAAAATTTGTGAATTGGTTTTTGGGGAAAAGAAATGCGCCGTATCTGTTGTAATGAGCTTCGGAACTAGTAGAGCGGGGGCTCGGAAAGCAGAGGGTAAAATTTGTGAATTGATTTTTCAGGAAAATAAATGCGCCGTATCTGTTGTCCGCAGCTTCGGAACTAGAAGAGTGGGGGTTCGGAAAGCAGAGGGTCAAATTTGTGAATTGGTTTTTGAGGAAATGAAATGCGCCGCATCTGTTGTCCGCAGCTTCGGAAGTTGTAGAGCGGGGACTCGGAAAGCAGAGGGTAAAATTTTTGAATATGTTTTTGAGGAAAAGAAATGCGCCGTATCTGTTGTCATGAGCTTCGGAACTAGTAGAGCAGGGGCTCGGAAAGCAGAGTAAAATTTGTCAATTGGTTTTTGGGGAAAAGAAATGCGCCGTATCTGTTGTCATGAGCTTCGGAACTAGTAGAGCAGGGGCTCGGAAAGCAGAGTAAAATTTGTGAATTGGTTTTGGGGGAAACGAAATGCGCCGTATCTGTTGTCAGGAGCTTCGGAAATAGTAGAGCGGGGGTTCGGAAAGCAGAAGGTCAAATTTGTGAATTGGTTTCTGGGGAAAAGAAATGCGCCGTATCTGTTGTCATGAGCTTCGGAACTAGTAGAGCGGGGGTTTGGAAAGCAGAGGGTCAAATTTCTGAAGTGGTTTTTGGGGAAAAGAAATGCGCCGTATCTGTTGTCATGAGCTTCGGAACTAGTAGAGCAGGGGCTCGGAAAGCAGAGGGTCAAATTTGTGAATAGGTTTTTGGGGAAAAGAAATGCGCCGTATCTGTTGTCATGAGCTTCGGAACTAGTAGAGCAGGGGCTCGGAAAGCAGAGTAAAATTTGTGAATTGGTTTTTGGGGAAAAGAAATGCGCCGTATCTGTTGTCAGGAGCTTCGGAACTAGTAGAGCGGGGGCTCGGAAAGCAGAAGGTAAAATTTGTGAATTGATTTTTGAGGAAAAGAAATGCGCCGTATCTGTTGTCCGCAGCTTCGGAACTAGTGGAGCGGGGGTTCGGAAAGCAGAGGGTCAAATTTGTGAATTGGTTTTGGGGGAAAAGAAATGCGCCGTATCTGTTGTCATGAGCTTCGGAACTAGTAGAGCAGGGGCTCGGAAAGCAGAGTAAAATTTGTGAATTGGTTTTTGGGGAAAAGAAATGCGCCGTATCTGTCGTCAGGAGCTTCGGAACTAGTAGAGCAGGGGCTCGGAAAGCAGAGTAAAATTTGTGAATTGGTTCTTGGGGAAAAGAAATGCGCCGTATCTGTTGTCATGAGCTTCGGAACTAGTAGAGCGGGGTTCGGAAAGCAGAGGGTCAAATTTGTGAATTGGTTTTTGGGGAAAAGAAATGCGCCGTATCTGTTGTCAGGAGCTTCGGAACTAGTAGAGCAGGGGCTCGGAAAGCAGAGTAAAATTTGTGAATTGGTTTTTGGGGAAAAGAAATGCGCCGTATCTGTTGTCATGAGCTTCGGAACTAGTAGAGCGGGGGCTCGGAAAGCAGAGGGTAAAATTTGTAAATTGATTTTTGAGGAAAAGAAATGCGCCGTATCGGTTGTGCGCAGCTTCGGAACTAGTAGAGCGGGGGTTCGGAAAGCAGAGGGTCAAATTTGTGAATTGGTTTCTGAGGAAATGAAATGCGCCGTATCTGTTCTCATGAGCTTCGGAACTAGTAGAGCGGGGGCTCGGAAAGCAGAGGGTAAAATTTGTGAATTGGTTTTTGAGGAAAAGAAATGCGCCGTATTTGTTGCCCGCAGCTTCGGAACTAGTAGAGCGGGGGTTCCGAAAGCAGAGGGTCAAATTTGTGAATTGGTTTTTGGGGAAAAGAAATGCGCCGTATCTGTTGTCATGAGCTTCGGAACTAGTAGAGCAGGGGCTCGGAAAGCAGAGTAAAATTTGTCAATTGGTTTTTGGGGAAAAGAAATGCGCCGTATCTGTTGTCATGAGCTTCGGAACTAGTAGAGCAGGGGCTCGGAAAGCAGAGTAAAATTTGTGAATTGATTTTTGAGGAAAAGAAATGCGCCGTATCTGTTCTCATGAGCTTCGGAACTAGTAGAGCGGGGGCTCGGAAAGCAGAGGGTAAAATTTGTGAATTGGTTTTTGAGGAAAAGAAATGCGCCGTATTTGTTGCCCGCAGCTTCGGAACTAGTAGAGCGGGGGTTCCGAAAGCAGAGGGTCAAATTTGTGAATTGGTTTTTGGGGAAAAGAAATGCGCCGTATCTGTTGTCATTAGCTTCGGAACTAGTAGAGCAGGGGCTCGGAAAGCAGAGTAAAATTTGTCAATTGGTTTTTGGGGAAAAGAAATGCGCCGTATCTGTTGTCATGAGCTTCGGAACTAGTAGAGCAGGGGCTTGGAAAGCAGAGTAAAATTTGTGAATTGGTTTTTGGGGAAAAGAAATGCGCCGTATCTGTTGTCAGGAGCTTCGGGACTAGTAGAGCAGGGGCTCGGAAAGCAGAGTAAAATTTGTGAATTGGTTTTGGGGGAAACGAAATGCGCCGTATCTGTTGTCAGGAGCTTCGGAAATAGTAGAGCGGGGGTTCGGAAAGCAGAGGGTCAAATTTGTGAATTGGTTTCTGGGGAAAAGAAATGCGCCGTATCTGTTGTCATGAGCTTCGGAACTAGTAGAGCGGGGGTTTGGGAAGCAGAGGGTCAAATTTCTGAATTGGTTTTTGGGGAAAAGAAATGCGCCGTATCTGTTGTCATGAGCTTCGGAACTAGTAGAGCAGGGGCTCGGAAAGCAGAGGGTCAAATTTGTGAATTGGTTTTGGGGGAAAAGAAATGCGCCGTATCTGTTGTCATGAGCTTCGGAACTAGTAGAGCAGGGGCTCGGAAAGCAGAGTAAAATTTGTGAATTGGTTTTTGGGGAAAAGAAATGCGCCGTATCTGTTGTCAGGAGCTTCGGAACTAGTAGAGCAGGGGCTCGGAAAGCAGAGTAAAATTTGTGAATTGGTTTTTGGGGAAAAGAAATGCGCCGTATCTGTTGTCATGAGCTTCGGAACTAGTAGAGCGGGGTTCGGAAAGCAGAGGGTCAAATTTGTGAATTGGTTTTTGGGGAAAAGAAATGCGCCGTATCTGTTCTCAGGAGCTTCGGAACTAGTAGAGCAGGGGCTCGGAAAGCAGAGTAAAATTTGTGAATTGGTTTTTGGGGAAAAGAAATGCGCCGTATCTGTTGTCATGAGCTTCGGAACTAGTAGAGCGGGGGCTCGGAAAGCAGAGGGTAAAATTTGTAAATTGATTTTTGAGGAAAAGAAATGCGCCGTATCGGTTGTGCGCAGCTTCGGAACTAGTAGAGCGGGGGTTCGGAAAGCAGAGGGTCAAATTTGTGAATTGGTTTTTGAGGAAATGAAATGCGTCGTCTCTGTTGTCATGAGCTTCGGAACTAGTAGAGCGGGGGTTTGGAAAGCAGAGGGTCAAATTTGTGAATTGGTTTTTGGGGAAAAGAAATGCGCCGTATCTGTTGTCAGGAGCTTCGGAACTAGTAGAGCGGGGGCTCGGAAAGCAGAAGGTGAAATTTGTGAATTGGTTTTTGGGGAAAAGAAATGCGTCGTCTCTGTTGTCATGAGCTTCGGAACTAGTAGAGCGGGGGTTTGGAAAGCAGAGGGTCAAATTTGTGAATTGGTTTTTGGGGAAAAGAAATGCGCCGTATCTGTTGTCAGGAGCTTCGGAACTAGTAGAGCGGGGGCTCGGAAAGCAGAAGGTAAAATTTGTGAATTGGTTTTTGGGGAAAAGAAATGCGTCGTCTCTGTTGTCATGAGCTTCGGAACTAGTAGAGCGGGGGTTTGGAAAGCAGAGGGTCAAATTTGTGAATTGGTTTTTGGGGAAATGAAATGCGCCGTATCTGTTCTCATGAGCTTCGGAACTAGTAGAGCGGGGGCTCGGAAAGCAGAGGGTAAAATTTTTGAATATGTTTTTGAGGAAAAGAAATGTGCCGTATCTGTTGTCCGCAGGGTCGGAACTAGTAGAGCGGGGGCTCGGAAAGCAGAGGGTAAAATTTGTGAATTGATTTTTGAGGAAATGAAATGCGCCGCATCTGTTGTCCGCAGCTTCGGAAGTAGTAGAGCAGGGGCTCGGAAAGCCGAGTAAAATTTGGGAATTGATTTTTGGGGAAAAGAAATGCGCCGTATCTGTTGTCAGAAGCTTCGGAACTAGTAGAGCAGGGGCTCGGAAAGCAGAGTAAAATTTGTGAATTGATTTTTGAGGAAAAGAAATGCGCCGTATCTGTTCTCATGAGCTTCGGAACTAGTAGAGCGGGGGCTCGGAAAGCAGAGGGTAAAATTTGTGAATTGGTTTTTGAGGAAAAGAAATGCGCCGTATTTGTTGCCCGCAGCTTCGGAACTAGTAGAGCGGGGGTTCCGAAAGCAGAGGGTCAAATTTGTGAATTGGTTTTTGGGGAAAAGAAATGCGCCGTATATGTTGTCATGAGCTTCGGAACTAGTAGAGCAGGGGCTCGGAAAGCAGAGTAAAATTTGTCAATTGGTTTTTGGGGAAAAGAAATGCGCCGTATCTGTTGTCATGAGCTTCGGAACTAGTAGAGCAGGGGCTCGGAAAGCAGAGTAAAATTTGTGAATTGGTTTTTGGGGAAAAGAAATGCGCCGTATCTGTTGTCAGGAGCTTCGGGACTAGTAGAGCAGGGGCTCGGAAAGCAGAGTAAAATTTGTGAATTGGTTTTGGGGGAAACGAAATGCGCCGTATCTGTTGTCAGGAGCTTCGGAAATAGTAGAGCGGGGGTTCGGAAAGCAGAGGGTCAAATTTGTGAATTGGTTTTTGGGGAAAAGAAATGCGCCGTATCTGTTCTCAGGAGCTTCGGAACTAGTAGAGCGGGGGCTCGGAAAGCAGAAGGTAAAATTTGTGAATTGATTTTTGAGGAAAAGAAATGCGCCGTATCTGTTGTCCGCAGCTTCGGAACTAGTGGAGCGGGGGTTCGGAAAGCAGAGGGTCAAATTTGTGAATTGGTTTTGGGGGAAAAGAAATGCGCCGTATCTGTTGTCATGAGCTTCGGAACTAGTAGAGCAGGGGCTCGGAAAGCAGAGTAAAATTTGTGAATTGCTTTTTGGGGAAAAGAAATGCGCCGTATCTGTTGTCAGGAGCTTCGGAACTAGTAGAGCAGGGGCTCGGAAAGCAGAGTAAAATTTGTGAATTGGTTTTTGGGGAAAAGAAATGCGCCGTATCTGTTGTCATGAGCTTCGGAACTAGTAGAGCGGGGTTCGGAAAGCAGAGGGTCAAATTTGTGAATTGGTTTTTGGGGAAAAGAAATGCGCCGTATCTGTTGTCAGGAGCTTCGGAACTAGTAGAGCAGGGGCTCGGAAAGCAGAGTAAAATTTGTGAATTGGTTTTTGGGGAAAAGAAATGCGCCGTATCTGTTGTCATGAGCTTCGGAACTAGTAGAGCGGGGGCTCGGAAAGCAGAGGGTAAAATTTGTAAATTGATTTTTGAGGAAAAGAAATGCGCCGTATCGGTTGTGCGCAGCTTCGGAACTAGTAGAGCGGGGGTTCGGAAAGCAGAGGGTCAAATTTGTGAATTTTTTTTTGAGGAAATGAAATGCGTCGTCTCTGTTGTCATGAGCTTCGGAACTAGTAGAGCGGGGGTTTGGAAAGCAGAGGGTCAAATTTGTGAATTGGTTTTTGGGGAAAAGAAATGCGCCGTATCTGTTGTCAGGAGCTTCGGAACTAGTAGAGCGGGGGCTCGGAAAGCAGAAGGTAAAATTTGTGAATTGATTTTTGAGGAAAAGAAATGCGCCGTATCTGTTGTCCGCAGCTTCGGAACTAGTGGAGCGGGGGTTCGGAAAGCAGAGGGTCAAATTTGTGAATTGGTTTTGGGGGAAAAGAAATGCGCCGTATCTGTTGTCATGTGCTTCGGAACTAGTAGAGCAGGGGCTCGGAAAGCAGAGTAAAATTTGTGAATTGGTTTTTGGGGAAAAGAAATGCGCCGTATCTGTTGTCAGGAGCTTCGGAACTTGTAGAGCAGGGGCTCGGAAAGCAGAGTAAAATTTGTGAATTGGTTTTTGGGGAAAAGAAATGCGCCGTATCTGTTGTCATGAGCTTCGGAACTAGTAGAGCGGGGTTCGGAAAGCAGAGGGTCAAATTTGTGAATTGGTTTTTGGGGAAAAGAAATGCGCCGTATCTGTTGTCAGGAGCTTCGGAACTAGTAGAGCAGGGGCTCGGAAAGCAGAGTAAAATTTGTGAATTGGTTTTTGGGGAAAAGAAATGCGCCGTATCTGTTGTCCGCAGCTTCGGAAGTAGTAGAGCAGGGGCTCGGAAAGCAGAGTAAAATTTGTGAATTGATTTTTGGGGAAATGAAATGCGCCGTATCTGTTGTCCGCAGCTTCGGAAGTAGTAGAGCGGGGGCTCGGAAAGCAGAGTAAAATTTGTGAATTGATTTTTGGGGAAAGGAAATGCGCCGTATCTGTTGTCAGGAGCTTCGGAAGTAGTAGAACAGGGGCTCGGAAAGCAGAGTAAAATTTGTGAATTGATTTTTGAGGAAATGAAATGCGCCGTATCTGTTGTCCGCAGCTTCGGAAGTAGTAGAGCGGGGGCTCGGAAAGCAGAGTAAAATTTGTGAATTGATTTTTGGGGAAAAGAAATGCGCCGTATCTGTTGTCCGCAGCTTCGGAAGTAGTAGAGCAAGGGCTCGGAAAGCAGAGTAAAATTTTGAATTGATTTTCGGGGAAAAGAAATGCGCCGTATCTGTTGTCCGCAGCTTCGGAACTAGTAGAGCAGGGGCTCGGAAAGCAGAGTAAAATTTGTGAATTGATTTTTGGGGTAAAGAAATGCGCCGTATCTGTTGTCCGCAGCTTCGGAAGTAGTAGAGCAGGGGCTCCGAAAGCAGAGTAAAATTTGTGAATTGATTTTTGGGGAAAAGAAATGCCCCGTATCTGTTGTCAGGAGCTTCGGAACTAGTAGAGCGGGGGCTCGGAAAGAGGAGGGTAAAATTTGTGAATGGGTTTTTAAGGAATAGAAATGCGCCGTATCTGTTGTCCGCAGCTTCGGAACTAGTAGAGCGGCGGCTCGGAAAGCAGAGGGTAAAATATGTGAATTGGTTTTTGAGGAAAAGAAATGCCCCGTATCTGTTGTCAGGAGCTTCGGAACTAGTAGAGCGGGGGCTCGGAAATCAGAGGGTAAAAATTGTGAATTGATTTTTGAGGAAATGAAATGCGCCGCATCTGTTGTCCGCAGCTTCGGAAGTAGTAGAGCAGGGGCTCGGAAAGCAGAGTAAAATTTGGGAATTGATTTTTGGGGAAAAGAAATGCGCCGTATCTGTTGTCAGAAGCTTCGGAACTAGTAGAGCAGGGGCTCGGAAAGCAGAGTAAAATTTGTGAATTGATTTTTGAGGAAAAGAAATGCGCCGTATCTGTTGTCATGAGCTTCGGAACTAGTAGAGCGGGGGTTCGGAAAGCAGAGGGTCAAATTTGTGAATTGGTTTTTGGGGAAAAGAAATTCGCCGTATCTGTTGTCAGGAGCTTCGGAACTAGTAGAGCGGGGGTTCGGAAAGCAGAGGGTCAAATTTGTGAATTGGTTTCTGGGGAAAAGAAATGCGCCGTATCTGTTGTCATGAGCTTCGGAACTAGTAGAGCGGGGGTTCGGAAAGCAGAGGGTGAAATTTGTGAATTGGTTTTTGGGGAAAAGAAATGCGCCGTATCTGTTGTCATGAGCTTCGGAACTAGTAGAGCGGGGGCTCGGAAAGCAGAGGGTCAAATTTGTGAATTGGTTTTTGAGGAAATCAAATGCGCCGCATCTGTTGTCCGCAGCTTCGGAAGTAGTAGAGCGGGGACTCGGAAAGCAGAGGCTAAAATTTTTCAATTGGTTTTTAGGAAAAGAAATGTGCCGTATATGTTGCCCGCACGGTCGGAACTAGTAAAGCAGGAGCTCGGAAAGCAGAGTAAAATTTGTGAATTGATTTTTGGGGAAAAGAAATGCGCCGTATCTGTTGTCAGGAGCTTCGGAACTAGTAGAGCGGGGGAGCGGACAGCAGAGGGTAAAATTTGTGAATTGGTTTTTGAGGAATAGAATTGCGCCGTATCTGTTGTCCGCAGCTTCGGAACTAGTAGAGCGGGGGCTCGGAAAGCAGAGGGTAAAATTTGTGAATTGGTATTTGGGAAAAAGAAATGCGCCGTATCTGTTGTCCGCAGCTTCGGAACTAGTAGAGCGGGGGTTCGGAAAGCAGAGGGTAAAATTTGTGAATTGGTTTTTGAGGAAATGATATGCGCCGCATCTGTTGTCCGCAGCTTCGGAACTAGTTGAGCTGGGACTCGGAAAGCAGAGGGTAAAATTTTTGAATTGGTTTTTGAGGAAAAGAAATGTGCCGTATCTGTTGCCCGCAGCGTCGGAACTAGTGGAGCGGGGGTTCGGAAAGCAGAGGGTAAAATTTGTGAATTGATTTTTGGGGAAAAGAAATGCGCCGTATCTTGTCAGGAGCTTCGGAACTAGTAGAGCGGGGGCTCGGACAGCAGAGGGTAAAATTTGTGAATTGTTTTTTGAGGAAACGAAATGCGCCGTATCTGTTGTCAGGAGGTTCGGAACTAGTAGAGCGGGGGCTCGGAAAGAAGAGGGTAAAATTTGTGAAGGGGTTTTCAAGCAAAAAAATGCGAGGTATCTGTTGTCCGCAGCTTCGGAGCCAGTAGAGCGCGGGCTCGGAAAGCAGAGGGTCAAATTTGTGAATTGGTTTTTGAGGAAAAGAAATGCGCCGTATCTGGTGTCAGGAGCTTCCGAACTAGTAGAGCGGGGGCTCGGAAAGCAGAGGGTAAACTTTGTGAATTGGTTTTTGAGGAAAAGAAATGCGCCGTATCTGTTGTCCGCAGCTTCGGAACTAGTAGAGCGGGGGCTCGGAAAGCAGAGGGTAAACTTTGTGAATTGGTTTTTGAGGAAAAGAAATGCGCCGTATCTGTTGTCCGCAGCTTCGGAACTAGTAGAGCGGGGGCTCGGAAAGAAGAGGGTCAAATTTCTGAATTGGTTTTTGAGGAAAAGAAATGCGCCGTATCTGTTGTCCGCAGCTTCGGAACTAGTAGAGCGGGGGCTCGGAAAGCAGAGGGTAAACTTTGTGAATTGGTTTCTGAGGAAAAGAAATGCGCCGTATCTGTTGTCCGCAGCTTCGGAACTAGTAGAGCGGGGGCTCCGAAAGCAGAGGGTAAAATTTGTGAATTGGTTTTTGGGGAAAAGAAATGCGCCGTATCTGTTGTCCGCAGCTTCGGAACTAGTAGAGGGGTGGCTCGGAAAGCAGAGGGTCAAATTTCTGAATTGGTTTTTGAGGAAAAGAAATGCCCCGTATCTTTTGTCCGCAACTTCGGAACTAGTAGAGCGGGGGCTCGGAAAGCAGAGGGTAAAATTGGTGAATTGGTATTTGAGGAAAAGAAATGCGCCGTATGTGTTGTCCACAGCTTCGGAACTAGTAGAGCGGGGGCTCGGAAAGAAGAGGGTAAAATTTGTGAATGGGTTTTTAAGGAATAGAATGCGCCGCATCTGTTGTCCCCAGCATCGGAACTAGTAGAGTGGGGGCTCGGAAAGCAGAGGGTAAAATTTGTGAATTGGTTTTTGAGCCGTATCTGTTGTCCGCAGCTTCGGAGCTAGTAGAGCGGGGGCTCGGAAAGAAGAGGGTAAAATTTGTGAATGTTTTTTTAAGGAATAGAAATGCGCCGTATCTGTTGTCCGCAGCTTCGGAACTAGTAGAGCGGGGGCTCGGAAAGCAGAGGGTAAAATTTGTGAATTGGTTTTTCGGGAAAAGAAATGCGCCGTATCTGTTGTCATGAGCTTCGGAACTAGTAGAGCGGGGGCTCGGAAAGCAGAGGGTAAAATTTGTGAATTGATTTTTCAGGAAAATAAATGCGCCGTATCTGTTGTCCGCAGCTTCGGAACTGGAAGAGTGGGGGTTCGGAAAGCAGAGGGTCAAATTTGTGAATTGGTTTTTGAGGAAATGAAATGCGCCGCATCTGTTGTCCGCAGCTTCGGAAGTAGTAGAGCGGGGACTCAGAAAGCAGAGGGTAAAATTTTTGAATATGTTTTTGAGGAAAAGAAATGTGCCGTATCCGTTGTCCGCAGGGTCGGAACTAGTAGAGCGGGGGCTCGGAAAGCAGAGGGTAAAATTTGTGAATTGATTTTTGAGGAAATGAAATGCGCCGCATCTGTTGTCCGCAGCTTCGGAAGTAGTAGAGCAGGGGCTCGGAAAGCCGAGTAAAATTTGGGAATTGATTTTTGGGGAAAAGAAATGCGCCGTATCTGTTGTCAGAAGCTTCGGAACTAGTAGAGCAGGGGCTCGGAAAGCAGAGTAAAATTTGTGAATTGATTTTTGAGGAAAAGAAATGCGCCGTATCTGTTGTCATGAGGTTCGGAACTAGTAGAGCGGGGGCTCGGAAAGCAGAGGGTCAAATTTGTGAATTGGTTTTTGGGGAAAAGAAATGCGCCGTATCTGTTGTCATGAGCTTCGGAACTAGTAGAGCAGGGGCTCGGAAAGCAGAGTAAAATTTGTCAATTGGTTTTTGGGGAAGAGAAATGCGCCGTATCTGTTGTCATGAGCTTCGGAACTAGTAGAGCAGGGGCTCGGAAAGCAGAGTAAAATTTGTGAATTGGTTTTTGGGGAAAAGAAATGCGCCGTATCTGTTGTCAGGAGCTTCGGGACTAGTAGAGCAGGGGCTCGGAAAGCAGAGTAAAATTTGTGAATTGGTTTTGGGGGAGACGAAATGCGCCGTATCTATTGTCATGAGCTTCGGAACTAGTAGAGCGGGGGTTCGGAAAGCAGAGGGTCAAATTTGTGAATTGGTTTTTGGGGAAAAGAAATGCGCCGTATCTGTTGTCAGGAGCTTCGGAACTAGTAGAGCGAGGGTTCGGAAAGCAGAGGGTCAAATTTGTGAATTGGTTTCTGGGGAAAAGAAATGCGCCGTATCTGTTGTCATGAGCTTCGGAACTAGTAGAGCGGGGGTTCGGAAAACAGAGGGTCAAATTTCTGAATTGGTTTTTGGGGAAAAGAAATGCGCCGTATCTGTTGTCATGAGCTTCGGAACTAGTAGAGCAGAGGCTCGGAAAGCAGAGGGTCAAATTTGTGAATTGGTTTTTGGGGAAAAGAAATGCGCCGTATCTGTTGTCATGAGCTTCGGAAATAGTAGAGCGGGGGTTCGGAAAGCAGAGGATAAAATTTGTGAATTGGTTTTTGGGGAAAATAAATGCGCCGTATCTGTTGTCATGAGCTTCGGAACTAGTAGAGCAGGGGTTCGGAAAGTAGAGGGTCAAATTTGTGAATTGGTTTTTGGGGAAAAGAAATGCGTCGTCTCTGTTGTCATGAGCTTCGGAACTAGTAGAGCGGGGGTTCGGAAAGCAGAGGGTCAAATTTGTGAATTGGTTTTTGGGGAAAAGAAATGCGCCGTATCTGTTGTCAGGAGCTTCGGAACTAGTAGAGCGGGGGCTCGGAAAGCAGAAGGTAAAATTTGTGAATTGATTTTTGAGGAAAAGAAATGCGCCGTATTTGTTGCCCGCAGCTTCCGAACTAGTAGAGCGGGGGTTCCGAAAGCAGAGGGTCAAATTTGTGAATTGGTTTTTGGGGAAAAGAAATGCGCCGTATCTGTTGTCATGAGCTTCGGAACTAGTAGAGCAGGGGCTCGGAAAGCAGAGTAAAATTTGTCAATTGGTTTTTGGGGAAAAGAAATGCGCCGTATCTGTTGTCATGAGCTTCGGAACTAGTAGAGCAGGGGCTCGGAAAGCAGAGTAAAATTTGTGAATTGGTTTTTGGAGAAAAGAAATGCGCCGTATCTGTTGTCAGGAGCTTCGGGACTAGTAGAGCAGGGGCTCGGAAAGCAGAGTAAAATTTGTGAATTGGTTTTGGGGGAGACGAAATGCGCCGTATCTATTGTCATGAGCTTCGGAACTAGTAGAGCGGGGGTTCGGAAAGCAGAGGGTCAAATTTGTGAATTGGTTTTTGGGGAAAAGAAATGCGCCGTATCTGTTGTCAGGAGCTTCGGAACTAGTAGAGCGGGGTTCGGAAAGCAGAGGGTCAAATTTGTGAATTGGTTTCTGGGGAAAAGAAATGCGCCGTATCTGTTGTCATGAGCTTCGGAACTAGTAGTAGAGCGGGGGTTCGGAAAACAGAGGGTCAAATTTCTGAATTGGTTTTTGGGGAAAAGAAATGCGCCGTATCTGTTGTCATGAGCTTCGGAACTAGTAGAGCAGAGGCTCGGAAAGCAGAGGGTCAAATTTGTGAATTGGTTTTTGGGGAAAAGAAATGCGCCGTATCTGTTGTCATGAGCTTCGGAAATAGTAGAGCGGGGGTTCGGAAAGCAGAGGATCAAATTTGTGAATTGGTTTTTGGGGAAAATAAATGCGCCGTATCTGTTGTCATGAGCTTCGGAACTAGTAGAGCAGGGGTTCGGAAAGTAGAGGGTCAAATTTGTGAATTGGTTTTTGGGGAAAAGAAATGCGTCGTCTCTGTTGTCATGAGCTTCGGAACTAGTAGAGCGGGGGTTCGGAAAGCAGAGGGTCAAATTTGTGAATTGGTTTTTGGGGAAAAGAAATGCGCCGTATTTGCTGTCAGGAGCTTCGGAACTAGTAGAGCGGGGGCTCGGAAAGCAGAAGGTAAAATTTGTGAATTGATTTTTGAGGAAAAGAAATGCGCCGTATCTGTTGTCCGCAGCTTCGGAACTAGTGGAGCGGGGGTTCGGAAAGCAGAGGGTCAAATTTGTGAATTGGTTTTTGAGCCGTATCTGTTGTCCGCAGCTTCGGAACTAGTAGAGCGGGGGCTCGGAAAGCAGAGGGTAAAATTGGTGAATTGGTATTTGAGGAAAAGAAATGCGCCGTATGTGTTGTCCACAGCTTCGGAACTAGTAGAGCGGGGGCTCGGAAAGAAGAGGGTAAAATTTGTGAATGGATTTTTAAGGAATAGAATGCGCCGTATCTGTTGTCCCCAGCTTCGGAACTAGTAGAGCGGGGGCTCGGAAAGCAGAGGGTCAAATTTGTGAATTGGTTTTTGAGGAAATCAAATGCGCCGCATCTGTTGTCCGCAGCTTCGGAAGTAGTAGAGCGGGGACTCGGAAAGCAGAGGCTAAAATTTTTCAATTGGTTTTTAGGAAAAGAAATGTGCCGTATATGTTGCCCGCACGGTCGGAACTAGTAAAGCAGGAGCTCGGAAAGCAGAGTAAAATTTGTGAATTGATTTTTGGGGAAAAGAAATGCGCCGTATCTGTTGTCAGGAGCTTCGGAACTAGTAGAGCGGGGGCGCGGACAGCAGAGGGTAAAATTTGTGAATTGGTTTTTGAGGAATAGAATTGCGCCGTATCTGTTGTCCGCAGCTTCGGAACTAGTAGAGCGGGGGCTCGGAAAGCAGAGGGTAAAATTTGTGAATTGGTATTTGGGAAAAAGAAATGCGCCGTATCTGTTGTCCGCAGCTTCGGAACTAGTAGAGCGGGGGTTCGGAAAGCAGAGGGTAAAATTTGTGAATTGGTTTTTGAGGAAATGATATGCGCCACATCTGTTGTCCGCAGCTTCGGAACTAGTTGAGCTGGGACTCGGAAAGCAGAGGGTAAAATTTTTGAATTGGTTTTTGAGGAAAAGAAATGTGCCGTATCTGTTGCCCGCAGCGTCGGAACTAGTGGAGCGGGGGTTCGGAAAGCAGAGGGTAAAATTTGTGAATTGATTTTTGGGGAAAAGAAATGCGCCGTATCTTGTCAGGAGCTTCGGAACTAGTAGAGCGGGGGCTCGGACAGCAGAGGGTAAAATTTGTGAATTGTTTTTTGAGGAAACGAAATGCGCCGTATCTGTTGTCAGGAGGTTCGGAACTAGTAGAGCGGGGGCTCGGAAAGAAGAGGGTAAAATTTGTGAAGGGGTTTTCAAGCAAAAAAATGCGCCGTATCTGTTGTCCGCAGCTTCGGAACCAGTAGAGCGCGGGCTCGGAAAGCAGAGGGTCAAATTTGTGAATTGGTTTTTGAGGAAAAGAAATGCGCCGTATCTGGTGTCAGGAGCTTCCGAACTAGTAGAGCGGGGGCTCGGAAAGCAGAGGGTAAACTTTGTGAATTGGTTTTTGAGGAAAAGAAATGCGCCGTATCTGTTGTCCGCAGCTTCGGAACTAGTAGAGCGGGGGCTCGGAAAGCAGAGGGTAAACTTTGTGAATTGGTTTTTGAGGAAAAGAAATGCGCCGTATCTGTTGTCCGCAGCTTCGGAACTAGTAGAGCGGGGGCTCGGAAAGAAGAGGGTCAAATTTCTGAATTGGTTTTTGAGGAAAAGAAATGCGCCGTATCTGTTGTCCGCAGCTTCGGAACTAGTAGAGCGGGGGCTCGGAAAGCAGAGGGTAAACTTTGTGAATTGGTTTTTGAGGAAAAGAAATGCATCGTATCTGTTGTCCGCAGCTTCGGAACTAGTAGAGCGGGGGCTCGGAAAGCAGAGGGTAAAATTTGTGAATTGGCTTTTGGGGAAAAGAAATGCGCAGTATCTGTTGTCCGCAGCTTCGGAACTAGTAGAGGGGTGGCTCGGAAAGCAGAGGGTCAAATTTCTGAATTGGTTTTTGAGGAAAAGAAATGCCCCGTATCTTTTGTCCGCAACTTCGGAACTAGTAGAGCGGGGGCTCGGAAAGCAGAGGGTAAAATTGGTGAATTGGTATTTGAGGAAAAGAAATGCGCCGTATGTGTTGTCCACAGCTTCGGAACTAGTAGAGCGGGGGCTCGGAAAGAAGAGGGTAAAATTTGTGAATGGGTTTTTAAGGAATAGAATGCGCCGCATCTGTTGTCCCCAGCATCGGAACTAGTAGAGTGGGGGCTCGGAAAGCAGAGGGTAAAATTTGTGAATTGGTTTTTGAGCCGTATCTGTTGTCCGCAGCTTCGGAGCTAGTAGAGCGGGGGCTCGGAAAGAAGAGGGTAAAATTTGTGAATGTTTTTTTAAGGAATAGAAATGCGCCGTATCTGTTGTCCGCAGCTTCGGAACTAGTAGAGCGGGGGCTCGGAAAGCAGAGGGTAAAATTTGTGAATTGGTTTTTGGGGAAAAGAAATGCGCCGTATCTGTTGTCATGAGCTTCGGAACTAGTAGAGCAGGGGCTCGGAAAGCAGAGGGTAAAATTTGTGAATTGATTTTTCAGGAAAATAAATGCGCCGTATCTGTTGTCCGCAGCTTCGGAACTAGAAGAGTGGGGGTTCGGAAAGCAGAGGGTCAAATTTGTGAATTGGTTTTTGAGGAAATGAAATGCGCCGCATCTGTTGTCCGCAGCTTCGGAAGTAGTAGAGCGGGGACTCAGAAAGCAGAGGGTAAAATTTTTGAATATGTTTTTGAGGAAAAGAAATGTGCCGTATCTGTTGTCCGCAGGGTCGGAACTAGTAGAGCGGGGGCTCGGAAAGCAGAGGGTAAAATTTGTGAATTGATTTTTGAGGAAATGAAATGCGCCGCATCTGTTGTCCGCAGCTTCGGAAGTAGTAGAGCAGGGGCTCGGAAAGCCGAGTAAAATTTGGGAATTGATTTTTGGGGAAAAGAAATGCGCCGTATCTGTTGTCAGAAGCTTCGGAACTAGTAGAGCAGGGGCTCGGAAGGCAGAGTAAAATTTGGGAATTGATTTTTGAGGAAAAGAAATGCGCCGTATCTGTTGTCATGAGGTTCGGAACTAGTAGAGCGGGGGCTCGGAAAGCAGAGGGTCAAATTTGTGAATTGGTTTTTGGGGAAAAGAAATGCGCCGTATCTGTTGTCATGAGCTTCGGAACTAGTAGAGCAGGGGCTCGGAAAGCAGAGTAAAATTTGTCAATTGGTTTTTGGGGAAGAGAAATGCGCCGTATCTGTTGTCATGAGCTTCGGAACTAGTAGAGCAGGGGCTCGGAAAGCAGAGTAAAATTTGTGAATTGGTTTTTGGGGAAAAGAAATGCGCCGTATCTGTTGTCAGGAGCTTCGGGACTAGTAGAGCAGGGGCTCGGAAAGCAGAGTAAAATTTGTGAATTGGTTTTGGGGGAGACGAAATGCGCCGTATCTATTGTCATGAGCTTCGGAACTAGTAGAGCGGGGGTTCGGAAAGCAGAGGGTCAAATTTGTGAATTGGTTTTTGGGGAAAAGAAATGCGCCGTATCTGTTGTCAGGAGCTTCGGAACTAGTAGAGCGAGGGTTCGGAAAGCAGAGGGTCAAATTTGTGAATTGGTTTCTGGGGAAAAGAAATGCGCCGTATCTGTTGTCATGAGCTTCGGAACTAGTAGAGCGGGGGTTCGGAAAACAGAGGGTCAAATTTCTGAATTGGTTTTTGGGGAAAAGAAATGCGCCGTATCTGTTGTCATGAGCTTCGGAACTAGTAGAGCAGAGGCTCGGAAAGCAGAGGGTCAAATTTGTGAATTGGTTTTTGGGGAAAAGAAATGCGCCGTATCTGTTGTCATGAGCTTCGGAAATAGTAGAGCGGGGGTTCGGAAAGCAGAGGATCAAATTTGTGAATTGGTTTTTGGGGAAAATAAATGCGCCGTATCTGTTGTCATGAGCTTCGGAACTAGTAGAGCAGGGGTTCGGAAAGTAGAGGGTCAAATTTGTGAATTGGTTTTTGGGGAAAAGAAATGCGTCGTCTCTGTTGTCATGAGCTTCGGAACTAGTAGAGCGGGGGTTCGGAAAGCAGAGGGTCAAATTTGTGAATTGGTTTTTGGGGAAAAGAAATGCGCCGTATCTGTTGTCAGGAGCTTCGGAACTAGTAGAGCGGGGGCTCGGAAAGCAGAAGGTAAAATTTGTGAATTGATTTTTGAGGAAAAGAAATGCGCCGTATTTGTTGCCCGCAGCTTCCGAACTAGTAGAGCGGGGGTTCCGAAAGCAGAGGGTCAAATTTGTGAATTGGTTTTTGGGGAAAAGAAATGCGCCGTATCTGTTGTCATGAGCTTCGGAACTAGTAGAGCAGGGGCTCGGAAAGCAGAGTAAAATTTGTCAATTGGTTTTTGGGGAAAAGAAATGCGCCGTATCTGTTGTCATGAGCTTCGGAACTAGTAGAGCAGGGGCTCGGAAAGCAGAGTAAAATTTGTGAATTGGTTTTTGGGGAAAAGAAATGCGCCGTATCTGTTGTCAGGAGCTTCGGGACTAGTAGAGCAGGGGCTCGGAAAGCAGAGTAAAATTTTGAATTGGTTTTGGGGGAGACGAAATGCGCCGTATCTATTGTCATGAGCTTCGGAACTAGTAGAGCGGGGGTTCGGAAAGCAGAGGGTCAAATTTGTGAATTGGTTTTTGGGGAAAAGAAATGCGCCGTATCTGTTGTCAGGAGCTTCGGAACTAGTAGAGCGGGGGTTCGGAAAGCAGAGGGTCAAATTTGTGAATTGGTTTCTGGGGAAAAGAAATGCGCCGTATCTGTTGTCATGAGCTTCGGAAATAGTAGAGCGGGGGTTCGGAAAGCAGAGGATCAAATTTGTGAATTGGTTTTTGGGGAAAATAAATGCGCCGTATCTGTTGTCATGAGCTTCGGAACTAGTAGAGCAGGGGTTCGGAAAGTAGAGGGTCAAATTTGTGAATTGGTTTTTGGGGAAAAGAAATGCGTCGTCTCTGTTGTCATGAGCTTCGGAACTAGTAGAGCGGGGGTTCGGAAAGCAGAGGGTCAAATTTGTGAATTGGTTTTTGGGGAAAAGAAATGCGCCGTATTTGTTGTCAGGAGCTTCGGAACTAGTAGAGCGGGGGCTCGGAAAGCAGAAGGTAAAATTTGTGAATTGATTTTTGAGGAAAAGAAATGCGCCGTATCTGTTGTCCGCAGCTTCGGAACTAGTGGAGCGGGGGTTCGGAAAGCAGAGGGTCAAATTTGTGAATTGGTTTTTGAGCCGTATCTGTTGTCCGCAGCTTCGGAACTAGTAGAGCGGGGGCTCGGAAAGCAGAGGGTAAAATTGGTGAATTGGTATTTGAGGAAAAGAAATGCGCCGTATGTGTTGTCCACAGCTTCGGAACTAGTAGAGCGGGGGCTCGGAAAGAAGAGGGTAAAATTTGTGAATGGATTTTTAAGGAATAGAATGCGCCGTATCTGTTGTCCCCAGCTTCGGAACTAGTAGAGCGGGGGCTCGGAAAGCAGAGGGTAAAATTTGTGAATTGGTTTTTGAGCCGTATCTGTTGTCCGCAGCTTCGGAACTAGTAGAGCGGGGGCTCGGAAAGAAGAGGGTAAAATTTGTGAATGTTTTTTTAAGGAATAGAAATGCGCCGTATCTGTTGTCCGCAGCTTCGGAACTAGTAGAGCGGGGGCTCGGAAAGCAGAGGGTAAAATTTGTGAATTGGTTTTTGGGGAAAAGAAATGCGCCGTATCTGTTGTAATGAGCTTCGGAACTAGTAGAGCGGGGGCTCGGAAAGCAGAGGGTAAAATTTGTGAATTGATTTTTCAGGAAAATAAATGCGCCGTATCTGTTGTCCGCAGCTTCGGAACTAGAAGAGTGGGGGTTCGGAAAGCAGAGGGTCAAATTTGTGAATTGGTTTTTGAGGAAATGAAATGCGCCGCATCTGTTGTCCGCAGCTTCGGAAGTTGTAGAGCGGGGACTCGGAAAGCAGAGGGTAAAATTTTTGAATATGTTTTTGAGGAAAAGAAATGTGCCGTATCTGTTGTCCGCAGGGTCGGAACTAGTAGAGCGGGGGCTCGGAAAGCAGAGGGTAAAATTTGTGAATTGATTTTTGAGGAAATGAAATGCGCCGCATCTGTTGTCCGCAGCTTCGGAAGTAGTAGAGCAGGGGCTCGGAAAGCCGAGTAAAATTTGGGAATTGATTTTTGGGGAAAAGAAATGCGCCGTATCTGTTGTCAGAAGCTTCGGAACTAGTAGAGCAGGGGCTCGGAAAGCAGAGTAAAATTTGTGAATTGATTTTTGAGGAAAAGAAATGCGCCGTATCTGTTCTCATGAGCTTCGGAACTAGTAGAGCGGGGGCTCGGAAAGCAGAGGGTAAAATTTGTGAATTGGTTTTTGAGGAAAAGAAATGCGCCGTATTTGTTGCCCGCAGCTTCGGAACTAGTAGAGCGGGGGTTCCGAAAGCAGAGGGTCAAATTTGTGAATTGGTTTTTGGGGAAAAGAAATGCGCCGTATCTGTTGTCATGAGCTTCGGAACTAGTAGAGCAGGGGCTCGGAAAGGAGAGTAATTTTTGTCAATTGGTTTTTGGGGAAAAGAAATGCGCCGTATCTGTTGTCATGAGCTTCGGAACTAGTAGAGCAGGGGCTCGGAAAGCAGAGTAAAATTTGTGAATTGGTTTTTGGGGAAAAGAAATGCGCCGTATCTGTTGTCAGGAGCTTCGGGACTAGTAGAGCAGGGGCTCGGAAAGCAGAGTAAAATTTGTGAATTGGTTTTGGGGGAAACGAAATGCGCCGTATCTGTTGTCAGGAGCTTCGGAAATAGTAGAGCGGGGGTTCGGAAAGCAGAGGGTCAAATTTGTGAATTGGTTTCTGGGGAAAAGAAATGCGCCGTATCTGTTGTCATGAGCTTCGGAACTAGTAGAGCGGGGGTTTGGAAAGCAGAGGGTCAAATTTCTGAATTGGTTTTTGGGGAAAAGAAATGCGCCGTATCTGTTGTCATGAGCTTCGGAACTAGTAGAGCAGGGGCTCGGAAAGCAGAGGGTCAAATTTGTGAATTGGTTTTTGGGGAAAAGAAATGCGTCGTCTCTGTTGTCATGAGCTTCGGAACTAGTAGAGCGGGGGTTTGGAAAGCAGAGGGTCAAATTTGTGAATTGGTTTTTGGGGAAAAGAAATGCGCCGTATCTGTTGTCAGGAGCTTCGGAACTAGTAGAGCGGGGGCTCGGAAAGCAGAAGGTAAAATTTGTGAATTGATTTTTGAGGAAAAGAAATGCGCCGTATCTGTTGTCCGCAGCTTCGGAACTAGTGGAGCGGGGGTTCGGAAAGCAGAGGGTCAAATTTGTGAATTGGTTTTGGGGGAAAAGAAATGCGCCGTATCTGTTGTCATGAGCTTCGGAACTAGTAGAGCAGGGGCTCGGAAAGCAGAGTAAAATTTGTGAATTGGTTTTTGGGGAAAAGAAATGCGCCGTATCTGTTGTCAGGAGCTTCGGAACTAGTAGAGCAGGGGCTCGGAAAGCAGAGTAAGATTTGTGAATTGGTTTTTGGGGAAAAGAAATGCGCCGTATCTGTTGTCATGAGCTTCGGAACTAGTAGAGCGGGGGCTCGGAAAGCAGAGGGTAAAATTTGTAAATTGATTTTTGAGGAAAAGAAATGCGCCGTATCGGTTGTGCGCAGCTTCGGAACTAGTAGAGCGGGGGTTCGGAAAGCAGAGGGTCAAATTTGTGAATTGGTTTTTGAGGAAATGAAATGCACCGCATCTGTTGTCCGCAGCTTCGGAAGTAGTAGAGCAGGGGCTCGGAAAGCAGAGTAAAATTTGTGAATTGATTTTTGGGGAAATGAAATGCGCCGTATCTGTTGTCCGCAGCTTCGGAAGTAGTAGAGCGGGGGCTCGGAAAGCAGAGTAAAATTTGTGAATTGATTTTTGGGGAAAGGAAATGCGCCGTATCTGTTGTCAGGAGCTTCGGAAGTAGTAGAACAGGGGCTCGGAAAGCAGAGTAAAATTTGTGAATTGATTTTTGAGGAAATGAAATGCGCCGTATCTGTTGTCCGCAGCTTCGGAAGTAGTAGAGCGGGGGCTCGGAAAGCAGAGTAAAATTTGTGAATTGATTTTTGGGGAAAAGAAATGCGCCGTATCTGTTGTCCGCAGCTTCGGAAGTAGTAGAGCAAGGGCTCGGAAAGCAGAGTAAAATTTTGAATTGATTTTCGGGGAAAAGAAATGCGCCGTATCTGTTGTCCGCAGCTTCGGAACTAGTAGAGCAGGGGCTCGGAAAGCAGAGTAAAATTTGTGAATTGATTTTTGGGGTAAAGAAATGCGCCGTATCTGTTGTCCGCAGCTTCGGAAGTAGTAGAGCAGGGGCTCCGAAAGCAGAGTAAAATTTGTGAATTGATTTTTGGGGAAAAGAAATGCCCCGTATCTGTTGTCAGGAGCTTCGGAACTAGTAGAGCGGGGGCTCGGAAAGAGGAGGGTAAAATTTGTGAATGGGTTTTTAAGGAATAGAAATGCGCCGTATCTGTTGTCCGCAGCTTCGGAACTAGTAGAGCGGGGGCTCGGAAAGCAGAGGGTAAAATTTGTGAATTGGTTTTTGGGGAAAAGAAATGCGCCGTATTTGTTGTCATGAGCTTCGGAACTAGTAGAGCGGGGGCTCGGACAGCAGAGGGTAAAATATGTGAATTGGTTTTTGAGGAAAAGAAATGCGCCGTATCTGTTGTCAGGAGCTTCGGAACTAGTAGAGCGGGGGCTCGGAAATCAGAGGGTAAAATTTGTGAATTGATTTTTGAGGAAATGAAATGCGCCGCATCTGTTGTCCGCAGCTTCGGAAGTAGTAGAGCAGGGGCTCGGAAAGCAGAGTAAAATTTGGGAATTGATTTTTGGGGAAAAGAAATGCGCCGTATCTGTTGTCAGAAGCTTCGGAACTAGTAGAGCAGGGGCTCGGAAAGCAGAGTAAAATTTGTGAATTGATTTTTGAGGAAAAGAAATGCGCCGTATCTGTTGTCATGAGCTTCGGAACTAGTAGAGCGGGGGCTCGGAAAGCAGAGGGTAAAATTTGTGAATTGGTTTTTGAGGAAAAGAAATGCGCCGTATTTGTTGCCCGCAGCTTCGGAACTAGTAGAGCGGGGGTTCCGAAAGCAGAGGGTCAAATTTGTGAATTGGTTTTTGGGGAAAAGAAATGCGCCGTATCTGTTGTCATGAGCTTCGGAACTAGTAGAGCAGGGGCTCGGAAAGCAGAGTAAAATTTGTGAATTGGTTTTTGGGGAAAAGAAATGCGCCGTATCTGTTGTCAGGAGCTTCGGGACTAGTAGAGCAGGGGCTCGGAAAGCAGAGTAAAATTTGTGAATTGGTTTTGGGGGAAACGAAATGCGCCGTATCTGTTGTCATGAGCTTCGGAACTAGTACAGCGGGGGTTCGGAAAGCAGAGGGTCAAATTTGTGAATTGGTTTTTGGGGAAAAGAAATGCGCCGTATCTGTTGTCAGGAGCTTCGGAACTAGTAGAGCGGGGGTTCGGAAAGCAGAGGGTCAAATTTGTGAATTGGTTTCTGGGGAAAAGAAATGCGCCGTATCTGTTGTCATGAGCTTCGGAACTAGTAGAGCGGGGGTTCGGAAAGCAGAGGGTGAAATTTCTGAATTGGTTTTTGGGGAAAATAAATGCGCCGTATCTGTTGTCATGAGCTTCGGAACTAGTAGAGCAGGGGCTCGGAAAGCAGAGGGTCAAATTTGTGAATTGTTTTTTGGGGAAAAGAAATGCGCCGTATCTGTTGTCATGAGCTTCGGAAATAGTAGAGCGGGGGTTCGGAAAGCAGAGGATCAAATTTGTGAATTGGTTTTTGGGGAATAGAAATGCGCCGTATCTGTTGTCCGCAGCTTCGGAACTAGTAGAGCGGGGCTCGGAAAGCAGAGGGTAAAATTTGTGAATTGGTTTTTGGGGAAAAGAAATGCGCCGTATCTGTTGTCATGAGCTTCGGAACTAGTAGAGCAGGGGCTCGGAAAGCAGAGTAAAATTTGTCAATTGGTTTTTGGGGAAAAGAAATGCGCCGTATCTGTTGTCATGAGCTTCGGAACTAGTAGAGCAGGGGCTCGGAAAGCAGAGTAAAATTTGTGAATTGGTTTTTGGGGAAAAGAAATGCGCCGTATCTGTTGTCAGGAGCTTCGGGACTAGTAGAGCAGGGGCTCGGAAAGCAGAGTAAAATTTGTGAATTGGTTTTGGGGGAAACGAAATGCGCCGTATCTGTTGTCAGGAGCTTCGGAAATAGTAGAGCGGGGGTTCGGAAAGCAGAGGGTCAAATTTGTGAATTGGTTTCTGGGGAAAAGAAATGCGCCGTATCTGTTGTCATGAGCTTCGGAACTAGTAGAGCGGGGGTTTGGAAAGCAGAGGGTCAAATTTCTGAATTGGTTTTTGGGGAAAAGAAATGCGCCGTATCTGTTGTCATGAGCTTCGGAACTAGTAGAGCAGAGGCTCGGAAAGCAGAGGGTCAAATTTGTGAATTGGTTTTTGGGGAAAAGAAATGCGCCGTATCTGTTGTCATGAGCTTCGGAAATAGTAGAGCGGGGGTTCGGAAAGCAGAGGATCAAATTTGTGAATTGGTTTTTGGGGAAAATAAATGCGCCGTATCTGTTGTCATGAGCTTCGGAACTAGTAGAGCAGGGGTTCGGAAAGTAGAGGGTCAAATTTGTGAATTGGTTTTTGGGGAAAAGAAATGCGTCGTCTCTGTTGTCATGAGCTTCGGAACTAGTAGAGCGGGGGTTCGGAAAGCAGAGGGTCAAATTTGTGAATTGGTTTTTGGGGAAAAGAAATGCGCCGTATTTGTTGTCAGGAGCTTCGGAACTAGTAGAGCGGGGGCTCGGAAAGCAGAAGGTAAAATTTGTGAATTGATTTTTGAGGAAATGAAATGCGCCGTATCTGTTGTCCGCAGCTTCGGAACTAGTGGAGCGGGGGTTCGGAAAGCAGAGGGTCAAATTTGTGAATTGGTTTTTGAGCCGTATCTGTTGTCCGCAGCTTCGGAACTAGTAGAGCGGGGGCTCGGAAAGCAGAGGGTAAAATTGGTGAATTGGTATTTGAGGAAAAGAAATGCGCCGTATGTGTTGTCCACAGCTTCGGAACTAGTAGAGCGGGGGCTCGGAAAGAAGAGGGTAAAATTTGTGAATGGATTTTTAAGGAATAGAATGCGCCGTATCTGTTGTCCCCAGCTTCGGAACTAGTAGAGCGGGGGCTCGGAAAGCAGAGGGTCAAATTTGTGAATTGGTTTTTGAGGAAATCAAATGCGCCGCATCTGTTGTCCGCAGCTTCGGAAGTAGTAGAGCGGGGACTCGGAAAGCAGAGGCTAAAATTTTTCAATTGGTTTTTAGGAAAAGAAATGTGCCGTATATGTTGCCCGCACGGTCGGAACTAGTAAAGCAGGAGCTCGGAAAGCAGAGTAAAATTTGTGAATTGATTTTTGGGGAAAAGAAATGCGCCGTATCTGTTGTCAGGAGCTTCGGAACTAGTAGAGCGGGGGCGCGGACAGCAGAGGGTAAAATTTGTGAATTGGTTTTTGAGGAATAGAATTGCGCCGTATCTGTTGTCCGCAGCTTCGGAACTAGTAGAGCGGGGGCTCGGAAAGCAGAGGGTAAAATTTGTGAATTGGTATTTGGGAAAAAGAAATGCGCCGTATCTGTTGTCCGCAGCTTCGGAACTAGTAGAGCGGGGGTTCGGAAAGCAGAGGGTAAAATTTGTGAATTGGTTTTTGAGGAAATGATATGCGCCGCATCTGTTGTCCGCAGCTTCGGAACTAGTTGAGCTGGGACTCGGAAAGCAGAGGGTAAAATTTTTGAATTGGTTTTTGAGGAAAAGAAATGTGCCGTATCTGTTGCCCGCAGCGTCGGAACTAGTGGAGCGGGGGTTCGGAAAGCAGAGGGTAAAATTTGTGAATTGATTTTTGGGGAAAAGAAATGCGCCGTATCTTGTCAGGAGCTTCGGAACTAGTAGAGCGGGGGCTCGGACAGCAGAGGGTAAAATTTGTGAATTGTTTTTTGAGGAAACGAAATGCGCCGTATCTGTTGTCAGGAGGTTCGGAACTAGTAGAGCGGGGGCTCGGAAAGAAGAGGGTAAAATTTGTGAAGGGGTTTTCAAGCAAAAAAATGCGCCGTATCTGTTGTCCGCAGCTTCGGAACCAGTAGAGCGCGGGCTCGGAAAGCAGAGGGTCAAATTTGTGAATTGGTTTTTGAGGAAAAGAAATGCGCCGTATCTGGTGTCAGGAGCTTCCGAACTAGTAGAGCGGGGGCTCGGAAAGCAGAGGGTAAACTTTGTGAATTGGTTTTTGAGGAAAAGAAATGCGCCGTATCTGTTGTCCGCAGCTTCGGAACTAGTAGAGCGGGGGCTCGGAAAGCAGAGGGTAAACTTTGTGAATTGGTTTTTGAGGAAAAGAAATGCGCCGTATCTGTTGTCCGCAGCTTCGGAACTAGTAGAGCGGGGGCTCGGAAAGAAGAGGGTCAAATTTCTGAATTGGTTTTTGAGGAAAAGAAATGCGCCGTATCTGTTGTCCGCAGCTTCGGAACTAGTAGAGCGGGGGCTCGGAAAGCAGAGGGTAAACTTTGTGAATTGGTTTTTGAGGAAAAGAAATGCATCGTATCTGTTGTCCGCAGCTTCGGAACTAGTAGAGCGGGGGCTCGGAAACCAGAGGGTAAAATTTGTGAATTGGCTTTTGGGGAAAAGAAATGCGCCGTATCTGTTGTCCGCAGCTTCGGAACTAGTAGAGGGGTGGCTCGGAAAGCAGAGGGTCAAATTTCTGAATTGGTTTTTGAGGAAAAGAAATGCCCCGTATCTTTTGTCCGCAACTTCGGAACTAGTAGAGCGGGGGCTCGGAAAGCAGAGGGTAAAATTGGTGAATTGGTATTTGAGGAAAAGAAATGCGCCGTATGTGTTGTCCACAGCTTCGGAACTAGTAGAGCGGGGGCTCGGAAAGAAGAGGGTAAAATTTGTGAATGGGTTTTTAAGGAATAGAATGCGCCGCATCTGTTGTCCCCAGCATCGGAACTAGTAGAGTGGGGGCTCGGAAAGCAGAGGGTAAAATTTGTGAATTGGTTTTTGAGCCGTATCTGTTGTCCGCAGCTTCGGAGCTAGTAGAGCGGGGGCTCGGAAAGAAGAGGGTAAAATTTGTGAATGTTTTTTTAAGGAATAGAAATGCGCCGTATCTGTTGTCCGCAGCTTCGGAACTAGTAGAGCGGGGGCTCGGAAAGCAGAGGGTAAAATTTGTGAATTGGTTTTTGGGGAAAAGAAATGCGCCGTATCTGTTGTCATGAGCTTCGGAACTAGTAGAGCGGGGGCTCGGAAAGCAGAGGGTAAAATTTGTGAATTGATTTTTCAGGAAAATAAATGCGCCGTATCTGTTGTCCGCAGCTTCGGAACTAGAAGAGTGGGGGTTCGGAAAGCAGAGGGTCAAATTTGTGAATTGGTTTTTGAGGAAATGAAATGCGCCGCATCTGTTGTCCGCAGCTTCGGAAGTAGTAGAGCGGGGACTCAGAAAGCAGAGGGTAAAATTTTTGAATATGTTTTTGAGGAAAAGAAATGTGCCGTATCTGTTGTCCGCAGGGTCGGAACTAGTAGAGCGGGGGCTCGGAAAGCAGAGGGTAAAATTTGTGAATTGATTTTTGAGGAAATGAAATGCGCCGCATCTGTTGTCCGCAGCTTCGGAAGTAGTAGAGCAGGGGCTCGGAAAGCCGAGTAAAATTTGGGAATTGATTTTTGGGGAAAAGAAATGCGCCGTATCTGTTGTCAGAAGCTTCGGAACTAGTAGAGCAGGGGCTCGGAAGGCAGAGTAAAATTTGTGAATTGATTTTTGAGGAAAAGAAATGCGCCGTATCTGTTGTCATGAGGTTCGGAACTAGTAGAGCGGGGGCTCGGAAAGCAGAGGGTCAAATTTGTGAATTGGTTTTTGGGGAAAAGAAATGCGCCGTATCTGTTGTCATGAGCTTCGGAACTAGTAGAGCAGGGGCTCGGAAAGCAGAGTAAAATTTGTCAATTGGTTTTTGGGGAAGAGAAATGCGCCGTATCTGTTGTCATGAGCTTCGGAACTAGTAGAGCAGGGGCTCGGAAAGCAGAGTAAAATTTGTGAATTGGTTTTTGGGGAAAAGAAATGCGCCGTATCTGTTGTCAGGAGCTTCGGGACTAGTAGAGCAGGGGCTCGGAAAGCAGAGTAAAATTTGTGAATTGGTTTTGGGGGAGACGAAATGCGCCGTATCTATTGTCATGAGCTTCGGAACTAGTAGAGCGGGGGTTCGGAAAGCAGAGGGTCAAATTTGTGAATTGGTTTTTGGGGAAAAGAAATGCGCCGTATCTGTTGTCAGGAGCTTCGGAACTAGTAGAGCGAGGGTTCGGAAAGCAGAGGGTCAAATTTGTGAATTGGTTTCTGGGGAAAAGAAATGCGCCGTATCTGTTGTCATGAGCTTCGGAACTAGTAGAGCGGGGGCTCGGAAAGCAGAGGGTAAAATTTGTGAATTGGCTTTTGGGGAAAAGAAATGCGCCGTATCTGTTGTCCGCAGCTTCGGAACTAGTAGAGGGGTGGCTCGGAAAGCAGAGGGTCAAATTTCTGAATTGGTTTTTGAGGAAAAGAAATGCCCCGTATCTTTTGTCCGCAACTTCGGAACTAGTAGAGCGGGGGCTCGGAAAGCAGAGGGTAAAATTGGTGAATTGGTATTTGAGGAAAAGAAATGCGCCGTATGTGTTGTCCACAGCTTCGGAACTAGTAGAGCGGGGGCTCGGAAAGAAGAGGGTAAAATTTGTGAATGGGTTTTTAAGGAATAGAATGCGCCGCATCTGTTGTCCCCAGCATCGGAACTAGTAGAGTGGGGGCTCGGAAAGCAGAGGGTAAAATTTGTGAATTGGTTTTTGAGCCGTATCTGTTGTCCGCAGCTTCGGAGCTAGTAGAGCGGGGGCTCGGAAAGAAGAGGGTAAAATTTGTGAATGTTTTTTTAAGGAATAGAAATGCGCCGTATCTGTTGTCCGCAGCTTCGGAACTAGTAGAGCGGGGGCTCGGAAAGCAGAGGGTAAAATTTGTGGATTGGTTTTTGGGGAAAAGAAATGCGCCGTATCTGTTGTCATGAGCTTCGGAACTAGTAGAGCGGGGGCTCGGAAAGCAGAGGGTAAAATTTGTGAATTGATTTTTCAGGAAAATAAATGCGCCGTATCTGTTGTCCGCAGCTTCGGAACTAGAAGAGTGGGGGTTCGGAAAGCAGAGGGTCAAATTTGTGAATTGGTTTTTGAGGAAATGAAATGCGCCGCATCTGTTGTCCGCAGCTTCGGAAGTAGTAGAGCGGGGACTCAGAAAGCAGAGGGTAAAATTTTTGAATATGTTTTTGAGGAAAAGAAATGTGCCGTATCTGTTGTCCGCAGGGTCGGAACTAGTAGAGCGGGGGCTCGGAAAGCAGAGGGTAAAATTTGTGAATTGATGTTTGAGGAAATGAAATGCGCCGCATCTGTTGTCCGCAGCTTCGGAAGTAGTAGAGCAGGGGCTCGGAAAGCCGAGTAAAATTTGGGAATTGATTTTTGGGGAAAAGAAATGCGCCGTATCTGTTGTCAGAAGCTTCGGAACTAGTAGAGCAGGGGCTCGGAAGGCAGAGTAAAATTTGTGAATTGATTTTTGAGGAAAAGAAATGCGCCGTATCTGTTGTCATGAGGTTCGGAACTAGTAGAGCGGGGGCTCGGAAAGCAGAGGGTCAAATTTGTGAATTGGTTTTTGGGGAAAAGAAATGCGCCGTATCTGTTGTCATGAGCTTCGGAACTAGTAGAGCAGGGGCTCGGAAAGCAGAGGGTCAAATTTGTGAATTGGTTTTTGAGGAAAAGAAATGCGCCGTATCTGGTGTCAGGAGCTTCCGAACTAGTAGAGCGGGGGCTCGGAAAGCAGAGGGTAAACTTTGTGAATTGGTTTTTGAGGAAAAGAAATGCGCCGTATCTGTTGTCCGCAGCTTCGGAACTAGTAGAGCGGGGGCTCGGAAAGCAGAGGGTAAACTTTGTGAATTGGTTTTTGAGGAAAAGAAATGCGCCGTATCTGTTGTCCGCAGCTTCGGAACTAGTAGAGCGGGGGCTCGGAAAGAAGAGGGTCAAATTTCTGAATTGGTTTTTGAGGAAAAGAAATGCGCCGTATCTGTTGTCCGCAGCTTCGGAACTAGTAGAGCGGGGGCTCGGAAAGCAGAGGGTAAACTTTGTGAATTGGTTTTTGAGGAAAAGAAATGCATCGTATCTGTTGTCCGCAGCTTCGGAACTAGTAGAGCGGGGGCTCGGAAACCAGAGGGTAAAATTTGTGAATTGGCTTTTGGGGAAAAGAAATGCGCCGTATCTGTTGTCCGCAGCTTCGGAACTAGTAGAGGGGTGGCTCGGAAAGCAGAGGGTCAAATTTCTGAATTGGTTTTTGAGGAAAAGAAATGCCCCGTATCTTTTGTCCGCAACTTCGGAACTAGTAGAGCGGGGGCTCGGAAAGCAGAGGGTAAAATTGGTGAATTGGTATTTGAGGAAAAGAAATGCGCCGTATGTGTTGTCCACAGCTTCGGAACTAGTAGAGCGGGGGCTCGGAAAGAAGAGGGTAAAATTTGTGAATGGGTTTTTAAGGAATAGAATGCGCCGCATCTGTTGTCCCCAGCATCGGAACTAGTAGAGTGGGGGCTCGGAAAGCAGAGGGTAAAATTTGTGAATTGGTTTTTGAGCCGTATCTGTTGTCCGCAGCTTCGGAGCTAGTAGAGCGGGGGCTCGGAAAGAAGAGGGTAAAATTTGTGAATGTTTTTTTAAGGAATAGAAATGCGCCGTATCTGTTGTCCGCAGCTTCGGAACTAGTAGAGCGGGGGCTCGGAAAGCAGAGGGTAAAATTTGTGAATTGGTTTTTGGGGAAAAGAAATGCGCCGTATCTGTTGTCATGAGCTTCGGAACTAGTAGAGCGGGGGCTCGGAAAGCAGAGGGTAAAATTTGTGAATTGATTTTTCAGGAAAATAAATGCGCCGTATCTGTTGTCCGCAGCTTCGGAACTAGAAGAGTGGGGGTTCGGAAAGCAGAGGGTCAAATTTGTGAATTGGTTTTTGAGGAAATGAAATGCGCCGCATCTGTTGTCCGCAGCTTCGGAAGTAGTAGAGCGGGGACTCAGAAAGCAGAGGGTAAAATTTTTGAATATGTTTTTGAGGAAAAGAAATGTGCCGTATCTGTTGTCCGCAGGGTCGGAACTAGTAGAGCGGGGGCTCGGAAAGCAGAGGGTAAAATTTGTGAATTGATTTTTGAGGAAATGAAATGCGCCGCATCTGTTGTCCGCAGCTTCGGAAGTAGTAGAGCAGGGGCTCGGAAAGCCGAGTAAAATTTGGGAATTGATTTTTGGGGAAAAGAAATGCGCCGTATCTGTTGTCAGAAGCTTCGGAACTAGTAGAGCAGGGGCTCGGAAGGCAGAGTAAAATTTGTGAATTGATTTTTGAGGAAAAGAAATGCGCCGTATCTGTTGTCATGAGGTTCGGAACTAGTAGAGCGGGGGCTCGGAAAGCAGAGGGTCAAATTTGTGAATTGGTTTTTGGGGAAAAGAAATGCGCCGTATCTGTTGTCATGAGCTTCGGAACTAGTAGAGCAGGGGCTCGGAAAGCAGAGTAAAATTTGTCAATTGGTTTTTGGGGAAGAGAAATGCGCCGTATCTGTTGTCATGAGCTTCGGAACTAGTAGAGCAGGGGCTCGGAAAGCAGAGTAAAATTTGTGAATTGGTTTTTGGGGAAAAGAAATGCGCCGTATCTGTTCTCAGGAGCTTCGGGACTAGTAGAGCAGGGGCTCGGAAAGCAGAGTAAAATTTGTGAATTGGTTTTGGGGGAGACGAAATGCGCCGTATCTATTGTCATGAGCTTCGGAACTAGTAGAGCGGGGGTTCGGAAAGCAGAGGGTCAAATTTGTGAATTGGTTTTTGGGGAAAAGAAATGCGCCGTATCTGTTGTCAGGAGCTTCGGAACTAGTAGAGCGAGGGTTCGGAAAGCAGAGGGTCAAATTTGTGAATTGGTTTCTGGGGAAAAGAAATGCGCCGTATCTGTTGTCATGAGCTTCGGAACTAGTAGAGCGGGGGCTCGGAAAGCAGAGGGTAAAATTTGTGAATTGGCTTTTGGGGAAAAGAAATGCGCCGTATCTGTTGTCCGCAGCTTCGGAACTAGTAGAGGGGTGGCTCGGAAAGCAGAGGGTCAAATTTCTGAATTGGTTTTTGAGGAAAAGAAATGCCCCGTATCTTTTGTCCGCAACTTCGGAACTAGTAGAGCGGGGGCTCGGAAAGCAGAGGGTAAAATTGGTGAATTGGTATTTGAGGAAAAGAAATGCGCCGTATGTGTTGTCCACAGCTTCGGAACTAGTAGAGCGGGGGCTCGGAAAGAAGAGGGTAAAATTTGTGAATGGGTTTTTAAGGAATAGAATGCGCCGCATCTGTTGTCCCCAGCATCGGAACTAGTAGAGTGGGGGCTCGGAAAGCAGAGGGTAAAATTTGTGAATTGGTTTTTGAGCCGTATCTGTTGTCCGCAGCTTCGGAGCTAGTAGAGCGGGGGCTCGGAAAGAAGAGGGTAAAATTTGTGAATGTTTTTTTAAGGAATAGAAATGCGCCGTATCTGTTGTCCGCAGCTTCGGAACTAGTAGAGCGGGGGCTCGGAAAGCAGAGGGTAAAATTTGTGAATTGGTTTTTGGGGAAAAGAAATGCGCCGTATCTGTTGTCATGAGCTTCGGAACTAGTAGAGCGGGGGCTCGGAAAGCAGAGGGTAAAATTTGTGAATTGATTTTTCAGGAAAATAAATGCGCCGTATCTGTTGTCCGCAGCTTCGGAACTAGAAGAGTGGGGGTTCGGAAAGCAGAGGGTCAAATTTGTGAATTGGTTTTTGAGGAAATGAAATGCGCCGCATCTGTTGTCCGCAGCTTCGGAAGTAGTAGAGCGGGGACTCAGAAAGCAGAGGGTAAAATTTTTGAATATGTTTTTGAGGAAAAGAAATGTGCCGTATCTGTTGTCCGCAGGGTCGGAACTAGTAGAGCGGGGGCTCGGAAAGCAGAGGGTAAAATTTGTGAATTGATTTTTGAGGAAATGAAATGCGCCGCATCTGTTGTCCGCAGCTTCGGAAGTAGTAGAGCAGGGGCTCGGAAAGCCGAGTAAAATTTGGGAATTGATTTTTGGGGAAAAGAAATGCGCCGTATCTGTTGTCAGAAGCTTCGGAACTAGTAGAGCAGGGGCTCGGAAGGCAGAGTAAAATTTGTGAATTGATTTTTGAGGAAAAGAAATGCGCCGTATCTGTTGTCATGAGGTTCGGAACTAGTAGAGCGGGGGCTCGGAAAGCAGAGGGTCAAATTTGTGAATTGGTTTTTGGGGAAAAGAAATGCGCCGTATCTGTTGTCATGAGCTTCGGAACTAGTAGAGCAGGGGCTCGGAAAGCAGAGTAAAATTTGTCAATTGGTTTTTGGGGAAGAGAAATGCGCCGTATCTGTTGTCATGAGCTTCGGAACTAGTAGAGCAGGGGCTCGGAAAGCAGAGTAAAATTTGTGAATTGGTTTTTGGGGAAAAGAAATGCGCCGTATCTGTTGTCAGGAGCTTCGGGACTAGTAGAGCAGGGGCTCGGAAAGCAGAGTAAAATTTGTGAATTGGTTTTGGGGGAGACGAAATGCGCCGTATCTATTGTCATGAGCTTCGGAACTAGTAGAGCGGGGGTTCGGAAAGCAGAGGGTCAAATTTGTGAATTGGTTTTTGGGGAAAAGAAATGCGCCGTATCTGTTGTCATGAGCTTCGGAACTAGTAGAGCGGGGGTTCGGAAAACAGAGGGTCAAATTTCTGAATTGGTTTTTGGGGAAAAGAAATGCGCCGTATCTGTTGTCATGAGCTTCGGAACTAGTAGAGCAGAGGCTCGGAAAGCAGAGGGTCAAATTTGTGAATTGGTTTTTGGGGAAAAGAAATGCGCCGTATCTGTTGTCATGAGCTTCGGAAATAGTAGAGCGGGGGTTCGGAAAGCAGAGGATCAAATTTGTGAATTGGTTTTTGGGGAAAATAAATGCGCCGTATCTGTTGTCATGAGCTTCGGAACTAGTAGAGCAGGGGTTCGGAAAGTAGAGGGTCAAATTTGTGAATTGGTTTTTGGGGAAAAGAAATGCGTCGTCTCTGCTGTCATGAGCTTCGGAACTAGTAGAGCGGGGGTTCGGAAAGCAGAGGGTCAAATTTGTGAATTGGTTTTTGGGGAAAAGAAATGCGCCGTATCTGTTGTCAGGAGCTTCGGAACTAGTAGAGCGGGGGCTCGGAAAGCAGAAGGTAAATTTGTGAATTGATTTTTGAGGAAAAGAAATGCGCCGTATTTGTTGCCCGCAGCTTCCGAACTAGTAGAGCGGGGGTTCCGAAAGCAGAGGGTCAAATTTGTGAATTGGTTTTTGGGGAAAAGAAATGCGCCGTATCTGTTGTCATGAGCTTCGGAACTAGTAGAGCAGGGGCTCGGAAAGCAGAGTAAAATTTGTCAATTGGTTTTTGGGGAAAAGAAATGCGCCGTATCTGTTGTCATGAGCTTCGGAACTAGTAGAGCAGGGGCTCGGAAAGCAGAGTAAAATTTGTGAATTGGTTTTTGGGGAAAAGAAATGCGCCGTATCTGTTGTCAGGAGCTTCGGGACTAGTAGAGCAGGGGCTCGGAAAGCTGAGTAAAATTTGTGAATTGGTTTTGGGGGAGACGAAATGCGCCGTATCTATTGTCATGAGCTTCGGAACTAGTAGAGCGGGGGTTCGGAAAGCAGAGGGTCAAATTTGTGAATTGGTTTTTGGGGAAACGAAATGCGCCGTATCTGTTGTCAGGAGCTTCGGAACTAGTAGAGCGGGGGTTCGGAAAGCAGAGGGTCAAATTTGTGAATTGGTTTCTGGGGAAAAGAAATGCGCCGTATCTGTTGTCATGAGCTTCGGAAATAGTAGAGCGGGGGTTCGGAAAGCAGAGGATCAAATTTGTGAATTGGTTTTTGGGGAAAATAAATGCGCCGTATCTGTTGTCATGAGCTTCGGAACTAGTAGAGCAGGGGTTCGGAAAGTAGAGGGTCAAATTTGTGAATTGGTTTTTGGGGAAAAGAAATGCGTCGTCTCTGTTGTCATGAGCTTCGGAACTAGTAGAGCGGGGGTTCGGAAAGCAGAGGGTCAAATTTGTGAATTGGTTTTTGGGGAAAAGAAATGCGCCGTATTTGTTGTCAGGAGCTTCGGAACTAGTAGAGCGGGGGCTCGGAAAGCAGAAGGTAAAATTTATGAATTGATTTTTGAGGAAAAGAAATGCGCCGTATCTGTTGTCCGCAGCTTCGGAACTAGTAGAGCGGGGGCTCGGAAAGCAGAGGGTAAAATTGGTGAATTGGTATTTGAGGAAAAGAAATGCACCGTATGTGTTGTCCACAGCTTCGGAACTAGTAGAGCGGGGGCTCGGAAAGAAGAGGGTAAAATTTGTGAATGGATTTTTAAGGAATAGAATGCGCCGTATCTGTTGTCCCCAGCTTCGGAACTAGTAGAGCGGGGGCTCGGAAAGCAGAGGGTAAAATTTGTGAATTGGTTTTTGAGCCGTATCTGTTGTCCGCAGCTTCGGAACTAGTAGAGCGGGGGCTCGGAAAGAAGAGGGTAAAATTTGTGAATGTTTTTTTAAGGAATAGAAATGCGCCGTATCTGTTGTCCGCAGCTTCGGAACTAGTAGAGCGGGGGCTCGGAAAGCAGAGGGTAAAATTTGTGAATTGGTTTTTGGGGAAAAGAAATGCGCCGTATCTGTTGTAATGAGCTTCGGAACTAGTAGAGCGGGGGCTCGGAAAGCAGAGGGTAAAATTTGTGAATTGATTTTTCAGGAAAATAAATGCGCCGTATCTGTTGTCCGCAGCTTCGGAACTAGAAGAGGGGGGGTTCGGAAAGCAGAGGGTCAAATTTGTGAATTGGTTTTTGAGGAAATGAAATGCGCCGCATCTGTTGTCCGCAGCTTCGGAAGTTGTAGAGCGGGGACTCGGAAAGCAGAGGGTAAAATTTTTGAATATGTTTTTGAGGAAAAGAAATGTGCCGTATCTGTTGTCCGCAGCTTCGGAAGTAGTAGAGCAGGGGCTCGGAAAGCCGAGTAAAATTTGGGAATTGATTTTTGGGGAAAAGAAATGCGCCGTATCTGTTGTCAGAAGCTTCGGAACTAGTAGAGCAGGGGCTCGGAAAGCAGAGTAAAATTTGTGAATTGATTTTTGAGGAAAAGAAATGCGCCGTATCTGTTCTCATGAGCTTCGGAACTAGTAGAGCGGGGGCTCGGAAAGCAGAGGGTAAAATTTGTGAATTGGTTTTTGAGGAAAAGAAATGCGCCGTATTTGTTGCCCGCAGCTTCGGAACTAGTAGAGCGGGGGTTCCGAAAGCAGAGGGTCAAATTTGTGAATTGGTTTTTGGGGAAAAGAAATGCGCCGTATCTGTTGTCATGAGCTTCGGAACTAGTAGAGCAGGGGCTCGGAAAGCAGAGTAAAATTTGTCAATTGGTTTTTGGGGAAAAGAAATGCGCCGTATCTGTTGTCATGAGCTTCGGAACTAGTAGAGCAGGGGCTCGGAAAGCAGAGTAAAATTTGTGAATTGGTTTTTGGGGAAAAGAAATGCGCCGTATCTGTTGTCAGGAGCTTCGGGACTAGTAGAGCAGGGGCTCGGAAAGCAGAGTAAAATTTGTGAATTGGTTTTGGGGGAAACGAAATGCGCCGTATCTGTTGTCAGGAGCTTCGGAAATAGTAGAGCGGGGGTTCGGAAAGCAGAGGGTCAAATTTGTGAATTGGTTTCTGGGGAAAAGAAATGCGCCGTATCTGTTGTCATGAGCTTCGGAACTAGTAGAGCGGGGGTTTGGAAAGCAGAGGGTCAAATTTCTGAATTGGTTTTTGGGGAAAAGAAATGCGCCGTATCTGTTGTCATGAGCTTCGGAACTAGTAGAGCAGGGGCTCGGAAAGCAGAGGGTCAAATTTGTGAATTGGTTTTTGGGGAAAAGAAATGCGTCGTCTCTGTTGTCATGAGCTTCGGAACTAGTAGAGCGGGGGTTTGGAAAGCAGAGGGTCAAATTTGTGAATTGGTTTTTGGGGAAAAGAAATGCGCCGTATCTGTTGTCAGGAGCTTCGGAACTAGTAGAGCGGGGGCTCGGAAAGCAGAAGGTAAAATTTGTGAATTGATTTTTGAGGAAAAGAAATGCGCCGTATCTGTTGTCCGCAGCTTCGGAACTAGTGGAGCGGGGGTTCGGAAAGCAGAGGGTCAAATTTGTGAATTGGTTTTGGGGGAAAAGAAATGCGCCGTATCTGTTGTCATGAGCTTCGGAACTAGTAGAGCAGGGGCTCGGAAAGCAGAGTAAAATTTGTGAATTGGTTTTTGGGGAAAAGAAATGCGCCGTATCTGTTGTCAGGAGCTTCGGAACTAGTAGAGCAGGGGCTCGGAAAGCAGAGTAAGATTTGTGAATTGGTTTTTGGGGAAAAGAAATGCGCCGTATCTGTTGTCATGAGCTTCGGAACTAGTAGAGCGGGGTTCGGAAAGCAGAGGGTCAAATTTGTGAATTGGTTTTTGGGGAAAAGAAATGCGCCGTATCTGTTGTCAGGAGCTTCGGAACTAGTAGAGCAGGGGCTCGGAAAGCAGAGTAAAATTTGTGAATTGGTTTTTGGGGAAAAGAAATGCGCCGTATCTGTTGTCATGAGCTTCGGAACTAGTAGAGCGGGGGCTCGGAAAGCAGAGGGTAAAATTTGTAAATTGATTTTTGAGGAAAAGAAATGCGCCGTATCGGTTGTGCGCAGCTTCGGAACTAGTAGAGCGGGGGTTCGGAAAGCAGAGGGTCAAATTTGTGAATTGGTTTTTGAGGAAATGAAATGCACCGCATCTGTTGTCCGCAGCTTCGGAAGTAGTAGAGCAGGGGCTCGGAAAGCAGAGTAAAATTTGTGAATTGATTTTTGGGGAAATGAAATGCGCCGTATCTGTTGTCCGCAGCTTCGGAAGTAGTAGAGCGGGGGCTCGGAAAGCAGAGTAAAATTTGTGAATTGATTTTTGGGGAAAGGAAATGCGCCGTATCTGTTGTCAGGAGCTTCGGAAGTAGTAGAACAGGGGCTCGGAAAGCAGAGTAATATTTGTGAATTGATTTTTGAGGAAATGAAATGCGCCGTATCTGTTGTCCGCAGCTTCGGAAGTAGTAGAGCGGGGGCTCGGAAAGCAGAGTAAAATTTGTGAATTGATTTTTGGGGAAAAGAAATGCGCCGTATCTGTTGTCCGCAGCTTCGGAAGTAGTAGAGCAAGGGCTCGGAAAGCAGAGTAAAATTTTGAATTGATTTTCGGGGAAAAGAAATGCGCCGTATCTGTTGTCCGCAGCTTCGGAACTAGTAGAGCAGGGGCTCGGAAAGCAGAGTAAGATTTGTGAATTGGTTTTTGGGGAAAAGAAATGCGCCGTATCTGTTGTCATGAGCTTCGGAACTAGTAGAGCGGGGTTCGGAAAGCAGAGGGTCAAATTTGTGAATTGGTTTCTGGGGAAAAGAAATGCGCCGTATCTGTTGTCAGGAGCTTCGGAACTAGTAGAGCAGGGGCTCGGAAAGCAGAGTAAAATTTGTGAATTGGTTTTTGGGGAAAAGAAATGCGCCGTATCTGTTGTCATGAGCTTCGGAACTAGTAGAGCGGGGGCTCGGAAAGCAGAGGGTAAAATTTGTAAATTGATTTTTGAGGAAAAGAAATGCGCCGTATCGGTTGTGCGCAGCTTCGGAACTAGTAGAGCGGGGGTTCGGAAAGCAGAGGGTCAAATTTGTGAATTGGTTTTTGAGGAAATGAAATGCACCGCATCTGTTGTCCGCAGCTTCGGAAGTAGTAGAGCAGGGGCTCGGAAAGCAGAGTAAAATTTGTGAATTGATTTTTGGGGAAATGAAATGCGCCGTATCTGTTGTCCGCAGCTTCGGAACTAGTAGAGCAGGGGCTCGGAAAGCAGAGTAAAATTTGTGAATTGATTTTTGGGGAAAAGAAATGCCCCGTATCTGTTGTCAGGAGCTTCGGAACTAGTAGAGCGGGGGCTCGGAAAGAGGAGGGTAAAATTTGTGAATGGGTTTTTAAGGAATAGAAATGCGCCGTATCTGTTGTCCGCAGCTTCGGAACTAGTAGAGCGGGGGCTCGGAAAGCAGAGGGTAAAATTTGTGAATTGGTTTTTGGGGAAAAGAAATGCGCCGTATTTGTTGTCATGAGCTTCGGAACTAGTAGAGCGGGGGCTCGGACAGCAGAGGGTAAAATATGTGAATTGGTTTTTGAGGAAAAGAAATGCGCCGTATCTGTTGTCAGGAGCTTCGGAACTAGTAGAGCGGGGGCTCGGAAATCAGAGGGTAAAATTTGTGAATTGATTTTTGAGGAAATGAAATGCGCCGCATCTGTTGTCCGCAGCTTCGGAAGTAGTAGAGCAGGGGCTCGGAAAGCAGAGTAAAATTTGGGAATTGATTTTTGGGGAAAAGAAATGCGCCGTATCTGTTGTCAGAAGCTTCGGAACTAGTAGAGCAGGGGCTCGGAAAGCAGAGTAAAATTTGTGAATTGATTTTTGAGGAAAAGAAATGCGCCGTATCTGTTGTCATGAGCTTCGGAACTAGTAGAGCGGGGGCTCGGAAAGCAGAGGGTAAAATTTGTGAATTGGTTTTTGAGGAAAAGAAATGCGCCGTATTTGTTGCCCGCAGCTTCGGAACTAGTAGAGCGGGGGTTCCGAAAGCAGAGGGTCAAATTTGTGAATTGGTTTTTGGGGAAAAGAAATGCGCCGTATCTGTTGTCATGAGCTTCGGAACTAGTAGAGCAGGGGCTCGGAAAGCAGAGTAAAATTTGTCAATTGGTTTTTGGGGAAAAGAAATGCGCCATATCTGTTGTCATTAGCTTCGGAATAAGTAGAGCAGGGGCTCGGAAAGCAGAGTAAAATTTGTGAATTGGTTTTTGGGGAAAAGAAATGCGCCGTATCTGTTGTCAGGAGCTTCGGGACTAGTAGAGCAGGGGCTCGGAAAGCAGAGTAAAATTTGTGAATTGGTTTTGGGGGAAACGAAATGCGCCGTATCTGTTGTCATGAGCTTCGGAACTAGTAGAGCGGGGGTTCGGAAAGCAGAGGGTCAAATTTGTGAATTGGTTTTTGGGGAAAAGAAATGCGCCGTATCTGTTGTCAGGAGCTTCGGAACTAGTAGAGCGGGGGTTCGGAAAGCAGAGGGTCAAATTTGTGAATTGGTTTCTGGGGAAAAGAAATGCGCCGTATCTGTTGTCATGAGCTTCGGAACTAGTAGAGCGGGGGTTCGGAAAGCAGAGGGTGAAATTTCTGAATTGGTTTTTGGGGAAAAGAAATGCGCCGTATCTGTTGTCATGAGCTTCGGAACTAGTAGAGCAGGGGCTCGGAAAGCAGAGGGTCAAATTTGTGAATTGTTTTTTGGGGAAAAGAAATGCGCCGTATCTGTTGTCATGAGCTTCGGAAATAGTAGAGCGGGGGTTCGGAAAGCAGAGGATCAAATTTGTGAATTGGTTTTTGGGGAATAGAAATGCGCCGTATCTGTTGTCCGCAGCTTCGGAACTAGTAGAGCGGGGGCTCGGAAAGCAGAGGGTAAAATTTGTGAATTGGTTTTTGGGGAAAAGAAATGCGCCGTATCTGTTGTCATGAGCTTCGGAACTAGTAGAGCAGGGGCTCGGAAAGCAGAGTAAAATTTGTCAATTGGTTTTTGGGGAAAAGAAATGCGCCGTATCTGTTGTCATGAGCTTCGGAACTAGTAGAGCAGGGGCTCGGAAAGCAGAGTAAAATTTGTGAATTGGTTTTTGGGGAAAAGAAATGCGCCGTATCTGTTGTCAGGAGCTTCGGGACTAGTAGAGCAGGGGCTCGGAAAGCAGAGTAAAATTTGTGAATTGGTTTTGGGGGAAACGAAATGCGCCGTATCTGTTGTCAGGAGCTTCGGAAATAGTAGAGCGGGGGTTCGGAAAGCAGAGGGTCAAATTTGTGAATTGGTTTCTGGGGAAAAGAAATGCGCCGTATCTGTTGTCATGAGCTTCGGAACTAGTAGAGCGGGGGTTTGGAAAGCAGAGGGTCAAATTTCTGAATTGGTTTTTGGGGAAAAGAAATGCGCCGTATCTGTTGTCATGAGCTTCGGAACTAGTAGAGCAGGGGCTCGGAAAGCAGAGGGTCAAATTTGTGAATTGGTTTTTGGGGAAAAGAAATGCGCCGTATCTGTTGTCATGAGCTTCGGAACTAGTAGAGCAGGGGCTCGGAAAGCAGAGGGTCAAATTTGTGAATTGGTTTTTGGGGAAAAGAAATGCGCCGTATCTGTTGTCAGGAGCTTCGGAACTAGTAGAGCGGGGGCTCGGAAAGCAGAAGATAAAATTTGTGAATTGATTTTTGAGGAAAAGAAATGCGCCGTATCTGTTGTCCGCAGCTTCGGAACTAGTAGAGCAGGGGCTCGGAAAGCAGAGTAAAATTTGTGAATTGGTTTTTGGGGAAAAGAAATGCGCCGTATCTGTTGTCATGAGCTTCGGAACTAGTAGAGCGGGGGCTCGGAAAGCAGAGGGTAAAATTTGTAAATTGATTTTTGAGGAAAAGAAATGCGCCGTATCGGTTGTGCGCAGCTTCGGAACTAGTAGAGCGGGGGTTCGGAAAGCAGAGGGTCAAATTTGTGAATTGGTTTTTGAGGAAATGAAATGCACCGCATCTGTTGTCCGCAGCTTCGGAAGTAGTAGAGCAGGGGCTCGGAAAGCAGAGTAAAATTTGTGAATTGATTTTTGGGGAAATGAAATGCGCCGTATCTGTTGTCCGCAGCTTCGGAACTAGTAGAGCAGGGGCTCGGAAAGCAGAGTAAAATTTGTGAATTGATTTTTGGGGAAAAGAAATGCCCCGTATCTGTTGTCAGGAGCTTCGGAACTAGTAGAGCGGGGGCTCGGAAAGAGGAGGGTAAAATTTGTGAATGGGTTTTTAAGGAATAGAAATGCGCCGTATCTGTTGTCCGCAGCTTCGGAACTAGTAGAGCGGGGGCTCGGAAAGCAGAGGGTAAAATTTGTGAATTGGTTTTTGGGGAAAAGAAATGCGCCGTATTTGTTGTCATGAGCTTCGGAACTAGTAGAGCGGGGGCTCGGACAGCAGAGGGTAAAATATGTGAATTGGTTTTTGAGGAAAAGAAATGCGCCGTATCTGTTGTCCGCAGCTTCGGAACTAGTAGAGCAGGGGCTCGGAAAGCAGAGTAAGATTTGTGAATTGGTTTTTGGGGAAAAGAAATGCGCCGTATCTGTTGTCATGAGCTTCGGAACTAGTAGAGCGGGGTTCGGAAAGCAGAGGGTCAAATTTGTGAATTGGTTTTTGGGGAAAAGAAATGCGCCGTATCTGTTGTCAGGAGCTTCGGAACTAGTAGAGCAGGGGCTCGGAAAGCAGAGTAAAATTTGTGAATTGGTTTTTGGGGAAAAGAAATGCGCCGTATCTGTTGTCATGAGCTTCGGAACTAGTAGAGCGGGGGCTCGGAAAGCAGAGGGTAAAATTTGTAAATTGATTTTTGAGGAAAAGAAATGCGCCGTATCGGTTGTGCGCAGCTTCGGAACTAGTAGAGCGGGGGTTCGGAAAGCAGAGGGTCAAATTTGTGAATTGGTTTTTGAGGAAATGAAATGCACCGCATCTGTTGTCCGCAGCTTCGGAAGTAGTAGAGCAGGGGCTCGGAAAGCAGAGTAAAATTTGTGAATTGATTTTTGGGGAAATGAAATGCGCCGTATCTGTTGTCCGCAGCTTCGGAACTAGTAGAGCAGGGGCTCGGAAAGCAGAGTAAAATTTGTGAATTGATTTTTGGGGAAAAGAAATGCCCCGTATCTGTTGTCAGGAGCTTCGGAACTAGTAGAGCGGGGGCTCGGAAAGAGGAGGGTAAAATTTGTGAATGGGTTTTTAAGGAATAGAAATGCGCCGTATCTGTTGTCCGCAGCTTCGGAACTAGTAGAGCGGGGGCTCGGAAAGCAGAGGGTAAAATTTGTGAATTGGTTTTTGGGGAAAAGAAATGCGCCGTATTTGTTGTCATGAGCTTCGGAACTAGTAGAGCGGGGGCTCGGACAGCAGAGGGTAAAATATGTGAATTGGTTTTTGAGGAAAAGAAATGCGCCGTATCTGTTGTCAGGAGCTTCGGAACTAGTAGAGCGGGGGCTCGGAAATCAGAGGGTAAAATTTGTGAATTGATTTTTGAGGAAATGAAATGCGCCGCATCTGTTGTCCGCAGCTTCGGAAGTAGTAGAGCAGGGGCTCGGAAAGCAGAGTAAAATTTGGGAATTGATTTTTGGGGAAAAGAAATGCGCCGTATCTGTTGTCAGAAGCTTCGGAACTAGTAGAGCAGGGGCTCGGAAAGCAGAGTAAAATTTGTGAATTGATTTTTGAGGAAAAGAAATGCGCCGTATCTGTTGTCATGAGCTTCGGAACTAGTAGAGCGGGGGCTCGGAAAGCAGAGGGTAAAATTTGTGAATTGGTTTTTGAGGAAAAGAAATGCGCCGTATTTGTTGCCCGCAGCTTCGGAACTAGTAGAGCGGGGGTTCCGAAAGCAGAGGGTCAAATTTGTGAATTGGTTTTTGGGGAAAAGAAATGCGCCGTATCTGTTGTCATGAGCTTCGGAACTAGTAGAGCAGGGGCTCGGAAAGCAGAGTAAAATTTGTCAATTGGTTTTTGGGGAAAAGAAATGCGCCGTATCTGTTGTCATTAGCTTCGGAACTAGTAGAGCAGGGGCTCGGAAAGCAGAGTAAAATATGTGAATTGGTTTTTGGGGAAAAGAAATGCGCCGTATCTGTTGTCATGAGCTTCGGAATAAGTAGAGCAGGGGCTCGGAAAGCAGAGTAAAATTTGTGAATTGGTTTTTGGGGAAAAGAAATGCGCCGTATCTGTTGTCAGGAGCTTCGGGACTAGTAGAGCAGGGGCTCGGAAAGCAGAGTAAAATTTGTGAATTGGTTTTGGGGGAAACGAAATGCGCCGTATCTGTTGTCATGAGCTTCGGAACTAGTAGAGCGGGGGTTCGGAAAGCAGAGGGTCAAATTTGTGAATTGGTTTTTGGGGAAAAGAAATGCGCCGTATCTGTTGTCAGGAGCTTCGGAACTAGTAGAGCGGGGGTTCGGAAAGCAGAGGGTCAAATTTGTGAATTGGTTTCTGGGGAAAAGAAATGCGCCGTATCTGTTGTCATGAGCTTCGGAACTAGTAGAGCGGGGGTTCGGAAAGCAGAGGGTGAAATTTCTGAATTGGTTTTTGGGGAAAAGAAATGCGCCGTATCTGTTGTCATGAGCTTCGGAACTAGTAGAGCAGGGGCTCGGAAAGCAGAGGGTCAAATTTGTGAATTGTTTTTTGGGGAAAAGAAATGCGCCGTATCTGTTGTCATGAGCTTCGGAAATAGTAGAGCGGGGGTTCGGAAAGCAGAGGATCAAATTTGTGAATTGGTTTTTGGGGAATAGAAATGCGCCGTATCTGTTGTCCGCAGCTTCGGAACTAGTAGAGCGGGGGCTCGGAAAGCAGAGGGTAAAATTTGTGAATTGGTTTTTGGGGAAAAGAAATGCGCCGTATCTGTTGTCATGAGCTTCGGAACTAGTAGAGCAGGGGCTCGGAAAGCAGAGTAAAATTTGTCAATTGGTTTTTGGGGAAAAGAAATGCGCCGTATCTGTTGTCATGAGCTTCGGAACTAGTAGAGCAGGGGCTCGGAAAGCAGAGTAAAATTTGTGAATTGGTTTTTGGGGAAAAGAAATGCGCCGTATCTGTTGTCAGGAGCTTCGGGACTAGTAGAGCAGGGGCTCGGAAAGCAGAGTAAAATTTGTGAATTGGTTTTGGGGGAAACGAAATGCGCCGTATCTGTTGTCAGGAGCTTCGGAAATAGTAGAGCGGGGGTTCGGAAAGCAGAGGGTCAAATTTGTGAATTGGTTTCTGGGGAAAAGAAATGCGCCGTATCTGTTGTCATGAGCTTCGGAACTAGTAGAGCGGGGGTTTGGAAAGCAGAGGGTCAAATTTCTGAATTGGTTTTTGGGGAAAAGAAATGCGCCGTATCTGTTGTCATGAGCTTCGGAACTAGTAGAGCAGGGGCTCGGAAAGCAGAGGGTCAAATTTGTGAATTGGTTTTTGGGGAAAAGAAATGCGCCGTATCTGTTGTCATGAGCTTCGGAACTAGTAGAGCAGGGGCTCGGAAAGCAGAGGGTCAAATTTGTGAATTGGTTTTTGGGGAAAAGAAATGCGCCGTATCTGTTGTCAGGAGCTTCGGAACTAGTAGAGCGGGGGCTCGGAAAGCAGAAGGTAAAATTTGTGAATTGATTTTTGAGGAAAAGAAATGCGCCGTATCTGTTGTCCGCAGCTTCGGAACTAGTAGAGCAGGGGCTCGGAAAGCAGAGTAAAATTTGTGAATTGGTTTTTGGGGAAAAGAAATGCGCCGTATCTGTTGTCATGAGCTTCGGAACTAGTAGAGCGGGGGCTCGGAAAGCAGAGGGTAAAATTTGTAAATTGATTTTTGAGGAAAAGAAATGCGCCGTATCGGTTGTGCGCAGCTTCGGAACTAGTAGAGCGGGGGTTCGGAAAGCAGAGGGTCAAATTTGTGAATTGGTTTTTGAGGAAATGAAATGCACCGCATCTGTTGTCCGCAGATTCGGAAGTAGTAGAGCAGGGGCTCGGAAAGCAGAGTAAAATTTGTGAATTGATTTTTGGGGAAATGAAATGCGCCGTATCTGTTGTCCGCAGCTTCGGAACTAGTAGAGCAGGGGCTCGGAAAGCAGAGTAAAATTTGTGAATTGATTTTTGGGGAAAAGAAATGCCCCGTATCTGTTGTCAGGAGCTTCGGAACTAGTAGAGCGGGGGCTCGGAAAGAGGAGGGTAAAATTTGTGAATGGGTTTTTAAGGAATAGAAATGCGCCGTATCTGTTGTCCGCAGCTTCGGAACTAGTAGAGCGGGGGCTCGGAAAGCAGAGGGTAAAATTTGTGAATTGGTTTTTGGGGAAAAGAAATGCGCCGTATTTGTTGTCATGAGCTTCGGAACTAGTAGAGCGGGGGCTCGGACAGCAGAGGGTAAAATATGTGAATTGGTTTTTGAGGAAAAGAAATGCGCCGTATCTGTTGTCAGGAGCTTCGGAACTAGTAGAGCGGGGGCTCGGAAATCAGAGGGTAAAATTTGTGAATTGATTTTTGAGGAAATGAAATGCGCCGCATCTGTTGTCCGCAGCTTCGGAAGTAGTAGAGCAGGGGCTCGGAAAGCAGAGTAAAATTTGGGAATTGATTTTTGGGGAAAAGAAATGCGCCGTATCTGTTGTCAGAAGCTTCGGAACTAGTAGAGCAGGGGCTCGGAAAGCAGAGTAAAATTTGTGAATTGATTTTTGAGGAAAAGAAATGCGCCGTATCTGTTGTCATGAGCTTCGGAACTAGTAGAGCGGGGGCTCGGAAAGCAGAGGGTAAAATTTGTGAATTGGTTTTTGAGGAAAAGAAATGCGCCGTATTTGTTGCCCGCAGCTTCGGAACTAGTAGAGCGGGGGTTCCGAAAGCAGAGGGTCAAATTTGTGAATTGGTTTTTGGGGAAAAGAAATGCGCCGTATCTGTTGTCATGAGCTTCGGAACTAGTAGAGCAGGGGCTCGGAAAGCAGAGTAAAATTTGTCAATTGGTTTTTGGGGAAAAGAAATGCGCCGTATCTGTTGTCATTAGCTTCGGAACTAGTAGAGCAGGGGCTCGGAAAGCAGAGTAAAATATGTGAATTGGTTTTTGGGGAAAAGAAATGCGCCGTATCTGTTGTCATGAGCTTCGGAATAAGTAGAGCAGGGGCTCGGAAAGCAGAGTAAAATTTGTGAATTGGTTTTTGGGGAAAAGAAATGCGCCGTATCTGTTGTCAGGAGCTTCGGGACTAGTAGAGCAGGGGCTCGGAAAGCAGAGTAAAATTTGTGAATTGGTTTTGGGGGAAACGAAATGCGCCGTATCTGTTGTCATGAGCTTCGGAACTAGTAGAGCGGGGGTTCGGAAAGCAGAGGGTGAAATTTCTGAATTGGTTTTTGGGGAAAAGAAATGCGCCGTATCTGTTGTCATGAGCTTCGGAACTAGTAGAGCAGGGGCTCGGAAAGCAGAGGGTCAAATTTGTGAATTGTTTTTTGGGGAAAAGAAATGCGCCGTATCTGTTGTCATGAGCTTCGGAAATAGTAGAGCGGGGGTTCGGAAAGCAGAGGATCAAATTTGTGAATTGGTTTTTGGGGAATAGAAATGCGCCGTATCTGTTGTCCGCAGCTTCGGAACTAGTAGAGCGGGGGCTCGGAAAGCAGAGGGTAAAATTTGTGAATTGGTTTTTGGGGAAAAGAAATGCGCCGTATCTGTTGTCATGAGCTTCGGAACTAGTAGAGCAGGGGCTCGGAAAGCAGAGTAAAATTTGTCAATTGGTTTTTGGGGAAAAGAAATGCGCCGTATCTGTTGTCATGAGCTTCGGAACTAGTAGAGCAGGGGCTAGGAAAGCAGAGTAAAATTTGTGAATTGGTTTTTGGGGAAAAGAAATGCGCCGTATCTGTTGTCAGGAGCTTCGGGACTAGTAGAGCAGGGGCTCGGAAAGCAGAGTAAAATTTGTGAATTGGTTTTGGGGGAAACGAAATGCGCCGTATCTGTTGTCAGGAGCTTCGGAAATAGTAGAGCGGGGGTTCGGAAAGCAGAGGGTCAAATTTGTGAATTGGTTTCTGGGGAAAAGAAATGCGCCGTATCTGTTGTCATGAGCTTCGGAACTAGTAGAGCGGGGGTTTGGAAAGCAGAGGGTCAAATTTCTGAATTGGTTTTTGGGGAAAAGAAATGCGCCGTATCTGTTGTCATGAGCTTCGGAACTAGTAGAGCAGGGGCTCGGAAAGCAGAGGGTCAAATTTGTGAATTGGTTTTTGGGGAAAAGAAATGCGCCGTATCTGTTGTCATGAGCTTCGGAACTAGTAGAGCAGGGGCTCGGAAAGCAGAGGGTCAAATTTGTGAATTGGTTTTTGGGGAAAAGAAATGCGCCGTATCTGTTGTCAGGAGCTTCGGAACTAGTAGAGCGGGGGCTCGGAAAGCAGAAGGTAAAATTTGTGAATTGATTTTTGAGGAAAAGAAATGCGCCGTATCTGTTGTCCGCAGCTTCGGAACTAGTGGAGCGGGGGTTCGGAAAGCAGAGGGTCAAATTTGTGAATTGGTTTTGGGGGAAAAGAAATGCGCCGTATCTGTTGTCATGAGCTTCGGAACTAGTAGAGCAGGGGCTCGGAAAGCAGAGTAAAATTTGTGAATTGGTTTTTGGGGAAAAGAAATGCGCCGTATCTGTTGTCAGGAGCTTCGGAACTAGTAGAGCAGGGGCTCGGAAAGCAGAGTAAGATTTGTGAATTGGTTTTTGGGGAAAAGAAATGCGCCGTATCTGTTGTCATGAGCTTCGGAACTAGTAGAGCGGGGTTCGGAAAGCAGAGGGTCAAATTTGTGAATTGGTTTTTGGGGAAAAGAAATGCGCCGTATCTGTTGTCAGGAGCTTCGGAACTAGTAGAGCAGGGGCTCGGAAAGCAGAGTAAAATTTGTGAATTGGTTTTTGGGGAAAATAAATGCGCCGTATCTGTTGTCATGAGCTTCGGAACTAGTAGAGCGGGGGCTCGGAAAGCAGAGGGTAAAATTTGTAAATTGATTTTTGAGGAAAAGAAATGCGCCGTATCGGTTGTGCGCAGCTTCGGAACTAGTAGAGCGGGGGTTCGGAAAGCAGAGGGTCAAATTTGTGAATTGGTTTTTGAGGAAATGAAATGCACCGCATCTGTTGTCCGCAGCTTCGGAAGTAGTAGAGCAGGGGCTCGGAAAGCAGAGTAAAATTTGTGAATTGATTTTTGGGGAAATGAAATGCGCCGTATCTGTTGTCCGCAGCTTCGGAAGTAGTAGAGCGGGGGCTCGGAAAGCAGAGTAAAATTTGTGAATTGATTTTTGGGGAAAGGAAATGCGCCGTATCTGTTGTCAGGAGCTTCGGAAGTAGTAGAACAGGGGCTCGGAAAGCAGAGTAAAATTTGTGAATTGATTTTTGAGGAAATGAAATGCGCCGTATCTGTTGTCCGCAGCTTCGGAATTAGTAGAGCGGGGGCTCGGAAAGCAGAGTAAAATTTGTGAATTGATTTTTGGGGAAAAGAAATGCGCCGTATCTGTTGTCCGCAGCTTCGGAAGTAGTAGAGCAAGGGCTCGGAAAGCAGAGTAAAATTTTGAATTGATTTTCGGGGAAAAGAAATGCGCCGTATCTGTTGTCCGCAGCTTCGGAACTAGTAGAGCAGGGGCTCGGAAAGCAGAGTAAAATTTGTGAATTGATTTTTGGGGTAAAGAAATGCGCCGTATCTGTCGTCCGCAGCTTCGGAAGTAGTAGAGCAGGGGCTCCGAAAGCAGAGTAAAATTTGTGAATTGATTTTTGGGGAAAAGAAATGCCCCGTATCTGTTGTCAGGAGCTTCGGAACTAGTAGAGCGGGGGCTCGGAAAGAGGAGGGTAAAATTTGTGAATGGGTTTTTAAGGAATAGAAATGCGCCGTATCTGTTGTCCGCAGCTTCGGAACTAGTAGAGCGGGGGCTCGGAAAGCAGAGGGTAAAATTTGTGAATTGGTTTTTGGGGAAAAGAAATGCGCCGTATTTGTTGTCATGAGCTTCGGAACTAGTAGAGCGGGGGCTCGGACAGCAGAGGGTAAAATATGTGAATTGGTTTTTGAGGAAAAGAAATGCGCCGTATCTGTTGTCAGGAGCTTCGGAACTAGTAGAGCGGGGGCTCGGAAATCAGAGGGTAAAATTTGTGAATTGATTTTTGAGGAAATGAAATGCGCCGCATCTGTTGTCCGCAGCTTCGGAAGTAGTAGAGCAGGGGCTCGGAAAGCAGAGTAAAATTTGGGAATTGATTTTTGGGGAAAAGAAATGCGCCGTATCTGTTGTCAGAAGCTTCGGAACTAGTAGAGCAGGGGCTCGGAAAGCAGAGTAAAATTTGTGAATTGATTTTTGAGGAAAAGAAATGCGCCGTATCTGTTGTCATGAGCTTCGGAACTAGTAGAGCGGGGGCTCGGAAAGCAGAGGGTAAAATTTGTGAATTGGTTTTTGAGGAAAAGAAATGCGCCGTATTTGTTGCCCGCAGCTTCGGAACTAGTAGAGCGGGGGTTCCGAAAGCAGAGGGTCAAATTTGTGAATTGGTTTTTGGGGAAAAGAAATGCGCCGTATCTGTTGTCATGAGCTTCGGAACTAGTAGAGCAGGGGCTCGGAAAGCAGAGTAAAATTTGTCAACTGGTTTTTGGGGAAAAGAAATGCGCCGTATCTGTTGTCATTAGCTTCGGAACTAGTAGAGCAGGGGCTCGGAAAGCAGAGTAAAATATGTGAATTGGTTTTTGGGGAAAAGAAATGCGCCGTATCTGTTGTCATGAGCTTCGGAATAAGTAGAGCAGGGGCTCGGAAAGCAGAGTAAAATTTGTGAATTGGTTTTTGGGGAAAAGAAATGCGCCGTATCTGTTGTCAGGAGCTTCGGGACTAGTAGAGCAGGGGCTCGGAAAGCAGAGTAAAATTTGTGAATTGGTTTTGGGGGAAACGAAATGCGCCGTATCTGTTGTCATGAGCTTCGGAACTAGTAGAGCGGGGGTTCGGAAAGCAGAGGGTCAAATTTGTGAATTGGTTTTTGGGGAAAAGAAATGCGCCGTATCTGTTGTCAGGAGCTTCGGAACTAGTAGAGCGGGGGTTCGGAAAGCAGAGGGTCAAATTTGTGAATTGGTTTCTGGGGAAAAGAAATGCGCCGTATCTGTTGTCATGAGCTTCGGAACTAGTAGAGCGGGGGTTCGGAAAGCAGAGGGTGAAATTTCTGAATTGGTTTTTGGGGAAAAGAAATGCGCCGTATCTGTTGTCATGAGCTTCGGAACTAGTAGAGCAGGGGCTCGGAAAGCAGAGGGTCAAATTTGTGAATTGTTTTTTGGGGAAAAGAAATGCGCCGTATCTGTTGTCATGAGCTTCGGAAATAGTAGAGCGGGGGTTCGGAAAGCAGAGGATCAAATTTGTGAATTGGTTTTTGGGGAATAGAAATGCGCCGTATCTGTTGTCCGCAGCTTCGGAACTAGTAGAGCGGGGGCTCGGAAAGCAGATGGTAAAATTTGTGAATTGGTTTTTGGGGAAAAGAAATGCGCCGTATCTGTTGTAATGAGCTTCGGAACTAGTAGAGCGGGGGCTCGGAAAGCAGAGGGTAAAATTTGTGAATTTATTTTGCAGGAAAATAAATGCGCCGTATCTGTTGTCCGCAGCTTCGGAACTAGAAGAGTGGGGGTTCGGAAAGCAGAGGGTCAAATTTGTGAATTGGTTTTTGAGGAAATGAAATGCGCCGCATCTGTTGTCCGCAGCTTCGGAAGTTGTAGAGCGGGGACTCGGAAAGCAGAGGGTAAAATTTTTGAATATGTTTTTGAGGAAAAGAAATGTGCCGTATCTGTTGTCCGCAGGGTCGGAACTAGTAGAGCGGGGGCTCGGAAAGCAGAGGGTAAAATTTGTGAATTGATTTTTGAGGAAATGAAATGCGCCGCATCTGTTGTCCGCAGCTTCGGAAGTAGTAGAGCAGGGGCTCGGAAAGCCGAGTAAAATTTGGGAATTGATTTTTGGGGAAAAGAAATGCGCCGTATCTGTTGTCAGAAGCTTTGGAACTAGTAGAGCAGGGGCTCGGAAAGCAGAGTAAAATTTGTGAATTGATTTTTGAGGAAAAGAAATGCGCCGTATCTGTTCTCATGAGCTTCGGAACTAGTAGAGCGGGGGCTCGGAAAGCAGAGGGTAAAATTTGTGAATTGGTTTTTGAGGAAAAGAAATGCGCCGTATTTGTTGCCCGCAGCTTCGGAACTAGTAGAGCGGGGGTTCCGAAAGCAGAGGGTCAAATTTGTGAATTGGTTTTTGGGGAAAAGAAATGCGCCGTATCTGTTGTCATGAGCTTCGGAACTAGTAGAGCAGGGGCTCGGAAAGCAGAGTAAAATTTGTCAATTGGTTTTTGGGGAAAAGAAATGCGCCGTATCTGTTGTCATGAGCTTCGGAACTAGTAGAGCAGGGGCTCGGAAAGCAGAGTAAAATTTGTGAATTGGTTTTTGGGGAAAAGAAATGCACCGTATCTGTTGTCAGGAGCTTCGGGACTAGTAGAGCAGGGGCTCGGAAAGCAGAGTAAAATTTGTGAATTGGTTTTGGGGGAAACGAAATGCGCCGTATCTGTTGTCAGGAGCTTCGGAAATAGTAGAGCGGGGGTTCGGAAAGCAGAGGGTCAAATTTGTGAATTGGTTTCTGGGGAAAAGAAATGCGCCGTATCTGTTGTCATGAGCTTCGGAACTAGTAGAGCGGGGGTTTGGAAAGCAGAGGGTCAAATTTCTGAATTGGTTTTTGGGGAAAAGAAATGCGCCGTATCTGTTGTCATGAGCTTCGGAACTAGTAGAGCAGGGGCTCGGAAAGCAGAGGGTCAAATTTGTGAATTGGTTTTTGGGGAAAAGAAATGCGTCGTCTCTGTTGCCATGAGCTTCGGAACTAGTAGAGCGGGGGTTTGGAAAGCAGAGGGTCAAATTTGTGAATTGGTTTTTGGGGAAAAGAAATGCGCCGTATCTGTTGTCAGGAGCTTCGGAACTAGTAGAGCGGGGGCTCGGAAAGCAGAAGGTAAAATTTGTGAATTGATTTTTGAGGAAAAGAAATGCGCCGTATCTGTTGTCCGCAGCTTCGGAATTAGTGGAGCGGGGGTTCGGAAAGCAGAGGGTCAAATTTGTGAATTGGTTTTGGGGGAAAAGAAATGCGCCGTATCTGTTGTCATGAGCTTCGGAACTAGTAGAGCAGGGGCTCGGAAAGCAGAGTAAAATTTGTGAATTGGTTTTTGGGGAAAAGAAATGCGCCGTATCTGTTGTCAGGAGCTTCGGAACTAGTAGAGCAGGGGCTCGGAAAGCAGAGTAAAATTTGTGAATTGGTTTTTGGGGAAAAGAAATGCGCCGTATCTGTTGTCATGAGCTTCGGAACTAGTAGAGCGGGGTTCGGAAAGCAGAGGGTCAAATTTGTGAATTGGTTTTTGGGGAAAAGAAATGCGCCGTATCTGTTGTCATGAGCTTCGGAACTAGTAGAGCAGGGGCTCGGAAAGCAGAGTAAAATTTGTGAATTGGTTTTTGGGGAAAAGAAATGCGCCGTATCTGTTGTCAGGAGCTTCGGAACTAGTAGAGCAGGGGCTCGGAAAGCAGAGTAAAATTTGTGAATTGGTTTTTGGGGAAAAGAAATGCGCCGTATCTGTTGTCATGAGCTTCGGAACTAGTAGAGCGGGGTTCGGAAAGCAGAGGGTCAAATTTGTGAATTGGTTTTTGGGGAAAAGAAATGCGCCGTATCTGTTGTCAGGAGCTTCGGAACTAGTAGAGCAGGGGCTCGGAAAGCAGAGTAAAATTTGTGAATTGGTTTTTGGGGAAAAGAAATGCGCCGTATCTGTTGTCATGAGCTTCGGAACTAGTAGAGCGGGGGCTCGGAAAGCAGAGGGTAAAATTTGTAAATTGATTTTTGAGGAAAATAAATGCGCCGTATCAGTTGTGCGCAGCTTCGGAACTAGTAGAGCGGGGGTTCGGAAAGCAGAGGGTCAAATTTGTGAATTGGTTTTTGAGGAAATGAAATGCACCGCATCTGTTGTCCGCAGCTTCGGAAGTAGTAGAGCAGGGGCTCGGAAAGGAGAGTAAAATTTGTGAATTGATTTTTGGGGAAATGAAATGCGCCGTATCTGTTGTCCGCAGCTTCGGAAGTAGTAGAGCGGGGGCTCGGAAAGCAGAGTAAAATTTGTGAATTGATTTTTGGGGAAAGGAAATGCGCCGTATCTGTTGTCAGGAGCTTCGGAAGTAGTAGAACAGGGGCTCGGAAAGCAGAGTAAAATTTGTGAATTGATTTTTGAGGAAATGAAATGCGCCGTATCTGTTGTCCGCAGCTTCGGAAGTAGTAGAGCGGGGGCTCGGAAAGCAGAGTAAAATTTGTGAATTGATTTTTGGGGAAAAGAAATGCGCCGTATCTGTTGTCCGCAGCTTCGGAAGTAGTAGAGCAAGGGCTCGGAAAGCAGAGTAAAATTTTGAATTGATTTTCGGGGAAAAGAAATGCGCCGTATCTGTTGTCCGCAGCTTCGGAACTAGTAGAGCAGGGGCTCGGAAAGCAGAGTAAAATTTGTGAATTGATTTTTGGGGTAAAGAAATGCGCCGTATCTGTTGTCCGCAGGTTCGGAAGTAGTAGAGCAGGGGCTCCGAAAGCAGAGTAAAATTTGTGAATTGATTTTTGGGGAAAAGAAATGCCCCGTATCTGTTGTCAGGAGCTTCGGAACTAGTAGAGCGGGGGCTCGGAAAGAGGAGGGTAAAATTTGTGAATGGGTTTTTAAGGAATAGAAATGCGCCGTATCTGTTGTCCGCAGCCTCGGAACTAGTAGAGCGGGGGCTCGGAAAGCAGAGGGTAAAATTTGTGAATTGGTTTTTGGGGAAAAGAAATGCGCCGTATTTGTTGTCATGAGCTTCGGAACTAGTAGAGCGGGGGCTCGGACAGCAGAGGGTAAAATATGTGAATTGGTTTTTGAGGAAAAGAAATGCGCCGTATCTGTTGTCAGGAGCTTCGGAACTAGTAGAGCGGGGGCTCGGAAATCAGAGGGTAAAATTTGTCAATTGATTTTTGAGGAAATGAAATGCGCCGCATCTGTTGTCCGCAGCTTCGGAAGTAGTAGAGCAGGGGCTCGGAAAGCAGAGTAAAATTTGGGAATTGATTTTTGGGGAAAAGAAATGCGCCGTATCTGTTGTCAGAAGCTTCGGAACTAGTAGAGCAGGGGCTCGGAAAGCAGAGTAAAATTTGTGAATTGATTTTTGAGGAAAAGAAATGCGCCGTATCTGTTGTCATGAGCTTCGGAACTAGTAGAGCGGGGGCTCGGAAAGCAGAGGGTAAAATTTGTGAATTGGTTTTTGAGGAAAAGAAATGCGCCGTATTTGTTGCCCGCAGCTTCGGAACTAGTAGAGCGGGGGTTCCGAAAGCAGAGGGTCAAATTTGTGAATTGGTTTTTGGGGAAAAGAAATGCGCCGTATCTGTTGTCATGAGCTTCGGAACTAGTAGAGCAGGGGCTCGGAAAGCAGAGTAAAATTTGTCAATTGGTTTTTGGGGAAAAGAAATGCGCCGTATCTGTTGTCATGAGCTTCGGAACTAGTAGAGCAGGGGCTCGGAAAGCAGAGTAAAATATGTGAATTGGTTTTTGGGGAAACGAAATGCGCCGTATCTGTTGTCATGAGCTTCGGAATAAGTAGAGCAGGGGCTCGGAAAGCAGAGTAAAATTTGTGAATTGGTTTTTGGGGAAAATAAATGCGCCGTATCTGTTGTCAGGAGCTTCGGGACTAGTAGAGCAGGGGCTCGGAAAGCAGAGTAAAATTTGTGAATTGGTTTTGGGGGAAACGAAATGCGCCGTATCTGTTGTCATGAGCTTCGGAACTAGTAGAGCGGGGGTTCGGAAAGCAGAGGGTCAAATTTGTGAATTGGTTTTTGGGGAAAAGAAATGCGCCGTATCTGTTGTCAGGAGCTTCGGAACTAGTAGAGCGGGGGTTCGGAAAGCAGAGGGTCAAATTTGTGAATTGGTTTCTGGGGAAAAGAAATGCGCCGTATCTGTAGTCATGAGCTTCGGAACTAGTAGAGCGGGGGTTCGGAAAGCAGAGGGTGAAATTTCTGAATTGGTTTTTGGGGAAAAGAAATGCGCCGTATCTGTTGTCATGAGCTTCGGAACTAGTAGAGCAGGGGCTCGGAAAGCAGAGGGTCAAATTTGTGAATTGTTTTTTGGGGAAAAGAAATGCGCCGTATCTGTTGTCATGAGCTTCGGAAATAGTAGAGCGGGGGTTCGGAAAGCAGAGGATCAAATTTGTGAATTGGTTTTTGGGGAAAAGAAATGCGCCGTATCTGTTGTCATGAGCTTCGGAACTAGTAGAGCTGGGGTTCGGAAAGCAGAAGGTCAAATTTGTGACTTGGTTTTTGGGGAAAAGAAATGCGTCGTCTCTGTTGTCATGAGCTTCGAAACTAGTAGAGCAGGGGCTCGGAAAGCAGAGTAAAATTTGTGAATTGGTTTTTGGGGAAAAGAAATGCGCCGTATCTGTTGTCAGGAGCTTCGGAACTAGTAGAGCAGGGGCTCGGAAAGCAGAGTAAAATTTGTGAATTGGTTTTTGGGGAAAAGAAATGCGCCGTATCTGTTGTCATGAGCTTCGGAACTAGTAGAGCGGGGTTCGGAAAGCAGAGGGTCAAATTTGTGAATTGGTTTTTGGGGAAAAGAAATGCGCCGTATCTGTTGTCAGGAGCTTCGGAACTAGTAGAGCGAGGGTTCGGAAAGCAGAGGGTCAAATTTGTGAATTGGTTTCTGGGGAAAAGAAATGCGCCGTATCTGTTGTCATGAGCTTCGGAACTAGTAGAGCGGGGGCTCGGAAAGCAGAGGGTAAAATTTGTAAATTTATTTTTGAGGAAAAGAAATGCGCCGTATCTGTTGTCCGCAACTTCGGAACTAGTAGAGCTAGGGTTCGGAAAGCAGAGGGTCAAATTTGTGAATTGGTTTTTGAGGAAATGAAATGCACCGCATCTGTTGTCCGCAGCTTCGGAAGTAGTAGAGCAGGGACTCGGAAAGCAGAGTAAAATTTGTGAATTGATTTTTGGGGAAAAGAAATGCGCCATATCTGTTGTCCGCAGCTTCGGAAGTTGTAGAGCAGGGGCTCGGAAAGCAGAGTAAAATTTGTGAATTGATTTTTGGGGAAAAGAAATGCACCGTATCTGTTGTCCGCAGCTTCGGAACTAGTAGAGCGGGGGTTCGGAAAACAGAGGGTCTAATTTGTGAATTGGTTTTTGAGGAAATGAAATGCGCCGTATCTGTTGTCCGCAGCTTCGGAAGTAGTAGAGCGGGGGCTCGGAAAGCAGAGTAAAATTTGTGATTTGATTTTTGGGGAAAGGAAATGCGCCGTATCTGTTGTCAGGAGCTTCGGAATTAGTAGAACAGGGGCTCGGAAAGCAGAGTAAAATTTGTGAATTGATTTTTGAGGAAATGAAATGCGCCGTATCTGTTGTCCGCAGCTTCGGAAGTAGTAGAGCGGGGGCTCGGAAAGCAGAGTAAAATTTGTGAATTGATTTTTGGGCAAAAGAAATGCGCCGTATCTGTTGTCCGCAGCTTCGGAAGTAGTAGAGCAAGGGCTCGGAAAGCAGAGTAAAATTTTTGAATTGATTTTCGGGGAAAAGAAATGCGCCGTATCTGTTGTCCGCAGCTTCGGAAGTAGTAGAGCAGGGGCTGGGAAAGCAGAGTAAAGTTTGTGAATTGATTTTTGGGGAAAAGAAATGCGCCGTATCTGTTGTCCGCAGCTTCGGAAGTAGTAGAGCAGGGGCTCGGAAAGCGGAGTAAAATTTGTGAATTGATTTTTGGGGAAAAGAAATGCCCCGTATCTGTTGTCAGGAGCTTCGGAACTAGTAGAGCGGGGGCTCGGAAAGAGGAGGGTAAAATTTGTGAATGGGTTTTTAAGGAATAGAAATGCGCCGTATCTGTTGTCCGCAGCTTCGGAACTAGTAGAGCGGGGGCTCGGAAAGCAGAGGGTAAAATTTGTGAATTGGTTTTTGAGGAAAAGAAATGCGCCGTATTTGTTGCCCGCAGCTTCGGAACTAGTAGAGCGGGGGTTCCGAAAGCAGAGGGTCAAATTTGTGAATTGGTTTTTGGGGAAAAGAAATGCGCCGTATCTGTTGTCATGAGCTTCGGAACTAGTAGAGCAGGGGCTCGGAAAGCAGAGTAAAATTTGTCAATTGGTTTTTGGGGAAAAGAAATGCGCCGTATCTGTTGTCATGAGCTTCGGAACTAGTAGAGCAGGGGCTCGGAAAGCAGAGTAAAATATGTGAATTGGTTTTTGGGGAAACGAAATGCGCCGTATCTGTTGTCATGAGCTTCGGAATAAGTAGAGCAGGGGCTCGGAAAGCAGAGTAAAATTTGTGAATTGGTTTTTGGGGAAAATAAATGCGCCGTATCTGTTGTCAGGAGCTTCGGGACTAGTAGAGCAGGGGCTCGGAAAGCAGAGTAAAATTTGTGAATTGGTTTTGGGGGAAACGAAATGCGCCGTATCTGTTGTCATGAGCTTCGGAACTAGTAGAGCGGGGGTTCGGAAAGCAGAGGGTCAAATTTGTGAATTGGTTTTTGGGGAAAAGAAATGCGCCGTATCTGTTGTCAGGAGCTTCGGAACTAGTAGAGCGGGGGTTCGGAAAGCAGAGGGTCAAATTTGTGAATTGGTTTCTGGGGAAAAGAAATGCGCCGTATCTGTAGTCATGAGCTTCGGAACTAGTAGAGCGGGGGTTCGGAAAGCAGAGGGTGAAATTTCTGAATTGGTTTTTGGGGAAAAGAAATGCGCCGTATCTGTTGTCATGAGCTTCGGAACTAGTAGAGCAGGGGCTCGGAAAGCAGAGGGTCAAATTTGTGAATTGTTTTTTGGGGAAAAGAAATGCGCCGTATCTGTTGTCATGAGCTTCGGAAATAGTAGAGCGGGGGTTCGGAAAGCAGAGGATCAAATTTTTGAATTGGTTTTTGGGGAAAAGAAATGCGCCGTATCTGTTGTCATGAGCTTCGGAACTAGTAGAGCTGGGGTTCGGAAAGCAGAAGGTCAAATTTGTGACTTGGTTTTTGGGGAAAAGAAATGCGTCGTCTCTGTTGTCATGAGCTTCGAAACTAGTAGAGCAGGGGCTCGGAAAGCAGAGTAAAATTTGTGAATTGGTTTTTGGGGAAAAGAAATGCGCCGTATCTGTTGTCAGGAGCTTCGGAACTAGTAGAGCAGGGGCTCGGAAAGCAGAGTAAAATTTGTGAATTGGTTTTTGGGGAAAAGAAATGCGCCGTATCTGTTGTCATGAGCTTCGGAACTAGTAGAGCGGGGTTCGGAAAGCAGAGGGTCAAATTTGTGAATTGGTTTTTGGGGAAAAGAAATGCGCCGTATCTGTTGTCAGGAGCTTCGGAACTAGTAGAGCGAGGGTTCGGAAAGCAGAGGGTCAAATTTGTGAATTGGTTTCTGGGGAAAAGAAATGCGCCGTATCTGTTGTCATGAGCTTCGGAACTAGTAGAGCGGGGGCTCGGAAAGCAGAGGGTAAAATTTGTAAATTTATTTTTGAGGAAAAGAAATGCGCCGTATCTGTTGTCCGCAACTTCGGAACTAGTAGAGCTAGGGTTCGGAAAGCAGAGGGTCAAATTTGTGAATTGGTTTTTGAGGAAATGAAATGCACCGCATCTGTTGTCCGCAGCTTCGGAAGTAGTAGAGCAGGGACTCGGAAAGCAGAGTAAAATTTGTGAATTGATTTTTGGGGAAAAGAAATGCGCCATATCTGTTGTCCGCAGCTTCGGAAGTTGTAGAGCAGGGGCTCGGAAAGCAGAGTAAAATTTGTGAATTGATTTTTGGGGAAAAGAAATGCACCGTATCTGTTGTCCGCAGCTTCGGAACTAGTAGAGCGGGGGTTCGGAAAACAGAGGGTCTAATTTGTGAATTGGTTTTTGAGGAAATGAAATGCGCCGTATCTGTTGTCCGCAGCTTCGGAAGTAGTAGAGCGGGGGCTCGGAAAGCAGAGTAAAATTTGTGATTTGATTTTTGGGGAAAGGAAATGCGCCGTATCTGTTGTCAGGAGCTTCGGAATTAGTAGAACAGGGGCTCGGAAAGCAGAGTAAAATTTGTGAATTGATTTTTGAGGAAATGAAATGCGCCGTATCTGTTGTCCGCAGCTTCGGAAGTAGTAGAGCGGGGGCTCGGAAAGCAGAGTAAAATTTGTGAATTGATTTTTGGGCAAAAGAAATGCGCCGTATCTGTTGTCCGCAGCTTCGGAAGTAGTAGAGCAAGGGCTCGGAAAGCAGAGTAAAATTTTTGAATTGATTTTCGGGGAAAAGAAATGCGCCGTATCTGTTGTCCGCAGCTTCGGAAGTAGTAGAGCAGGGGCTGGGAAAGCAGAGTAAAGTTTGTGAATTGATTTTTGGGGAAAAGAAATGCGCCGTATCTGTTGTCCGCAGCTTCGGAAGTAGTAGAGCAGGGGCTCGGAAAGCGGAGTAAAATTTGTGAATTGATTTTTGGGGAAAAGAAATGCCCCGTATCTGTTGTCAGGAGCTTCGGAACTAGTAGAGCGGGGGCTCGGAAAGAGGAGGGTAAAATTTGTGAATGGGTTTTTAAGGAATAGAAATGCGCCGTATCTGTTGTCCGCAGCTTCGGAACTAGTAGAGCGGGGGCTCGGAAAGCAGAGGGTAAAATTTGTGAATTGGTTTTTGGGGGAAAAAAAATGCGCCGTATTTGTTGTCATGAGCTTCGGAACAAGTAGAGCGGGGGCTCGGACAGCAGAGGGTAAAATATGTGAATTGGTTTTTGAGGAAAAGAAATGCGCCGTATCTGTTGTCAGGAGCTTCGGAACTAGTAGAGCGGGGGCTCGGAAAGAAGAGGGTAAAATTTGTGAATGGGTTTTTAAGGAATAGAAATGCGCCGTATCTGGTGTCTGCAGCTTCGGAACTAGTAGAGCGGGGGCTCGGAAAGCAGAGGGTAAAATTTGTGAATTGGTTTTGGGGGAAAAGAAATGCGCCGTATTTGTTGTCATGAGCTTCGGAACTAGTAGAGCGGGGGCTCGGAAAGAAGAGGGTAAAATTTGTGAATGGGTTTTTAAGGAATAGAAATGCGCCGTATCTGGTGTCTGCAGCTTTGGAACGACTGGAGTGGGGCTCGGAAAGCACAGGGGAAAATTTGTGAATGGGTTTTCGGGGAAAAGAAATGCGCCGTATCTGTTGTCGGCAGCTACGGAACTAGTAGAGCTGGGGCTCGGAAAGCAGAGGGTAAGATTTGTTATTTGGTTTTCAAGCAAAAAAATGCGCCGTATCTGTTGTCGGCAGCTTCGGAACTAGTATAACGGGGGCTCGGAAAGCAGAGGGTCAAATTTGGGAATTGGTTTTTGAGGAAAAGAAATGCGCCATATATGTTGTCCGCAGCTTCGGAGCTTATAGAGCGGGGGCTCGGAAAGCAAAGGGTAAATTTGTTAATTGGTTTTTGAGGGGAAAAAATGCGCCGTATCTGTTGTCCGCAGCTTCGGAGCTTATAGAGCGGGGGCTCGGAAAGCAGAGGGTAAAATTTTGGAATTGGTTTTTGAGGAAAAGAAATGCGCCGTATCTGTTGTAGTAGAGTGGGGGCTCGGAAAGCAGAGGGTCAAATTTGTGAATTGGTTTTTGAGGAAAATAAAGGCTCCGTATCTGTTGTCCGCAGCTTCGGAACTAGTAGAGCGGGGGCTCGGAAAGCAGATGGTAAAATTTGTGAATTGGTTTTTGAGGAAAAGAAATGCGCCGTATCTGTTGTCGGCAGCTTCGGAACTATTAGAGCTGGGGCTCGCAAAGCAGAGGGTAAAATTGGTGAATTGATTTTTGGGGAAAAGAAATGCGCCGTATCTGTTGTCCCCAGCTTCGGAACTAGTAGAGCGGGGGCTCGAAAAGCAGAGGGTAAAATTTGTGAATTGATTTTTGAGGAAAAGAAATGCGCCGTATCTGTTGTCCGCAGCTTCGGAACTAGTAGAGCGGGGACTCGGAAAGCAGAGGGTAAAATTTTTGAATTGTTTTTTGAGGAAAAGAAATGTGCCGTATCTGTTGCCCGTAGGGTCGCAACTAGTAGAGCAGGGGCTCGGAAAGCAGAGGGTCAAATTTCTGAATTGGTTTTTGAGGAAAAGAAATGCCCCGTATCAGTTGTCCGCAACTTCGGAACTAGTAGAGCGGGGGCTCGAAAAGCAGAGGGTAAAATTTGTGAATTGATTTTTGAGGAAAAGAAATGCGCCGTATCTGTTGTCGGCAGCTTCGGAACTAGTAGAGCGGGGACTCGGAAAGCAGAGGGTAAAATTTTTGAATTGTTTTTTGAGGAAAAGAAATGTGCCGTATCTGTTGCCCGCAGGGTCGGAACTAGTAGAGGAGGGGCTCGGAAAGCAGAGGGTAAAATTTGTGAATGGGTTGTTAAGGAATAGAAATGTGCCATATCTGGTGTCTGCAGCTTCGGAACGAGTAGAGCGGGGCTCGGAAAGCAGAGGGTAAAATTTTTGAATTGTTTTTTGAGGAAAAGAAATGTGCCGTATCTGTTGCCCGCAGGGTCGGAACTAGTAGAGCAGGGGCTCGGAAAGCAGAGGGTAAAATTTGTGAATGGGTTGTTAAGGAATAGAAATGTGCCGTATCTGGTGTCTGCAGCTTCGGAACGAGTAGAGCGGGGGCTCGGAAAGCAGAGGGTAAAATTTTTGAATTGTTTTTTGAGGAAAAGAAATGTGCCGTATCTGTTGCCCGCAGGGTCGGAACTAGTAGAGCAGGGGCTCGGAAAGCAGAGGGTAAAATTTGTGAATGGGTTGTTAAGGAATAGAAATGTGCCGTATCTGGTGTCTGCAGCTTCGGAACGAGTAGAGCGGGGGCTCGGAAAGCAGAGGGTAAAATTTTTGAATTGTTTTTTGAGGAAAAGAAATGTGCCGTATCTGTTGCCCGCAGGGTCGGAACTAGTAGAGCAGGGGCTCCGAAAGCAGAGGGTAAAATTTTTGAATTGTTTTTTGAGGAAAAGAAATGTGCCGTATCTGTTGTCATGAGCTTCGGAACTAGTAGAGCAGGGGCTCGGAAAGCAGAGTAAAATTTGTGAATTGGTTTTTGGGGAAAAGAAATGCGCCGTATCTGTTGTCAGGAGCTTCGGGACTAGTAGAGCAGGGGCTCGGAAAGCAGAGTAAAATTTGTGAATTGGTTTTGGGGGAAACGAAATGCGCCGTATCTGTTGTCAGGAGCTTCGGAACTAGTAGAGCGGGGGTTCGGAAAGCAGAGGGTCAAATTTGAGAATTGGTTTCTGGGGAAAAGAAATGCGCCGTATCTGTTGTCATGAGCTTCGGAACTAGTAGAGCGGGGGTTCGGAAAGCAGAGGGTCAAATTTCTGAATTGGTTTTTGGGGAAAAGAAATGCGCCGTATCTGTTGTCATGAGCTTCGGAACTAGTAGAGCAGGGGCTCGGAAAGCAGAGGGTCAAATTTGTGAATTGGTTTTTGGGGAAAAGAAATGCGCCGTATCTGTTGTCATGAGCTTCGGAAATAGTAGAGCGGGGGTTCGGAAAGCAGAGGATCAAATTTGTGAATTGGTTTTTGGGGAAAATAAATGCGCCGTATCTGTTGTCATGAGCTTCGGAACTAGTAGAGCAGGGGTTCGGAAAGTAGAGGGTCAAATTTGTGAATTGGTTTTTGGGGAAAAGAAATGCGTCGTCTCTGTTGTCATGAGCTTCGGAACTAGTAGAGCGAGGGTTCGGAAAGCAGAGGGTCAAATTTGTGAATTGGTTTTTGGGGAAAAGAAATGCGCCGTATCTGTTGTCAGGAGTTTCGGAACTAGTAGAGCGGGGGCTCGGAAAGCAGAAGGTAAAATTTGTGAATTGATTTTTGAGGAAAAGAAATGCGCCGTATCTGTTGTCCGCAGCTTCGGAACTAGTGGAGCGGGGGTTCGGAAAGCAGAGGGTCAAATTTGTGAATTGGTATTGGGGGAAAAGAAATGCGCCGTATCTGTTGTCATGAGCTTCGGAACTAGTAGAGCAGGGGCTCGGAAAGCAGAGTAAAATTTGTGAATTGGTTTTTGGGGAAAAGAAATGCGCCGTATCTGTTGTCAGGAGCTTCGGAACTAGTAGAGCAGGGGCTCGGAAAGCAGAGTAAAATTTGTGAATTGATTTTTGGGGAAAAGAAATGCGCCGTATCTGTTGTCCGAAGCTTCGGAAGTAGTAGAGCAGGGGCTCGGAAAGCGGAGTAAAATTTGTGAATTGATTTTTGGGGAAAAGAAATGCCCCGTATCTGTTGTCAGGAGCTTCGGAACTAGTAGAGCGGGGGCTCGGAAAGAGGAGGGTAAAATTTGTGAATGGGTTTTTAAGGAATACAAATGCGCTGTATCTGTTGTCCACAGCTTCGGAACTAGTAGGGCGGGGGCTCGGAAAGCAGAGGGTAAAATTTGTGAATTGGTTTTTTGGGGAAAAGAAATGCGCCGTATTTGTTGTCATGAGCTTCGGAACTAGCAGAGCGGGGGCTCGGACAGCAGAGGGTAAAATATGTGAATTGGTTTTTGAGGAAAAGAAATGCGCCGTATCTGTTGTCAGGAGCTTCGGAACTAGTAGAGCGGGGGCTCGGAAAGAAGAGGGTAAAATTTGTGAATGGGTTTTTAAGGAATATAAATGCGCCGTATCTGGTGTCTGCAGCTTCGGAACTAGTAGAGCGGGGGCTCGGAAAGCACAGGGGAAAATTTGTGAATGGGTTTTCGGGGAAAAGAAATGCGCCGTATCTGTTGTCGGCAGCTTCGGAACTAGTAGAGCTGGGGCTCGGAAAGCAGAGGGTAAGATTTGTTATTTGGTTTTCAAGCAAAAAAATGCGCCGTATCTGTTGTCGGCAGCTTCGGAACTAGTATAGCGGGGGCACGGAAAGCAGAGGGTCAAATTTGGGAATTGGTTTTTGAGGAAAAGAAATGCGCCATATATGTTTTCCGCAGCTTCGGAGCTTATAGAGCGGGGGCTCGGAAAGCAAAGGGTAAATTTGTGAATTGGTTTTTGAGGGAAAAAAATGCGCCGTATCTGTTGTCCGCAGCTTCGGAGCTTATAGAGCGGGGGCTCGGAAAGCAGAGGGTAAAATTTTTGAATTGGTTTTTGAGGAAAAGAAATGCGCCGTATCTGTTCTAGTAGAGTGGGGGCTCGGAAAGCAGAGGGTCAAATTTGTGAATTGGTTTTTGAGGAAAATAAAGGCTCCGTATCTGTTGTCCGCAGCTTCGGAACTAGTAGAGCGGGGGCTCGGAAAGCAGAGGGTAAAATTTGTGAATTGGTTTTTGAGGAAAAGAAATGCGCCGTATCTGTTGTCGGCAGCTTCGGAACTAGTAGAGCTGGGGGTCGCAAAGCAGAGGGTAAAATTGGTGAATTGATTTTTGAGGAAATCAAATGCGCCGTATCTGTTGTCCGCAGCTTCAGACCTAGTAGAGCAGGGGCTCGGAAAGCAGAAGGTAAAATTTGTAAATTGGTTTTTGGGGAAAAGAAATGCGCCGTATCTGTTGTCCCCAGCTTCGGAACTAGTAGAGCGGGGGCTCGAAAAGCAGAGGGTAAAATTTGTGAATTGATTTTTGAGGAAAAGAAATGCGCCGTATCTGTTGTCCGCAGCTTCGGAACTAGTAGAGCGGGGATTCGGAAAGCAGAGGGTAAAATTTTTGAATTGTTTTTTGAGGAAAAGAAATGTGCCGTATCTGTTGCCCGTAGGGTCGGAACTAGTAGAGCAGGGGCTCGGAAAGCAGAGGGTCAAATTTCTGAATCGGTTTTTGAGGAAAAGAAATGCCCCGTATCAGTTGCCCGCAACTTCGGAACTAGTAGAGCGGGGGCTCGGAAAGCAGAGGTTAAAATTGGTGAATTGGAATTTGAGGAAAAGAAATGCGCCGTATCTGTTGTCCGCAGCTTCGGAACTAGTAGAGCATGGGCTCGGAAAGAAGAGGGTAAAATTTGTGAATGGGTTTTTAAGGAATAGAATGCGCCGTATGTGTTGTCCCCAGCTTCGGAACAAGTAGAGCGGGGGCTCGAAAAGCAGAGGGTAAAATTTGTGAATTGATTTTTGAGGAAAAGAAATGCGCCGTATCTGTTGTCCGCAGCTTCGGAACTAGTAGAGCGGGGACTCGGAAAGCAGAGGGTAAAATTTTTGAATTGTTTTTTGAGGAAAAGAAATGTGCCGTATCTGTTGCCCGCAGGGTCGGAACTAGTAGAGCAGGGGCTCGGAAAGCAGAGGGTAAAATTTGTGAATGGGTTGTTAAGGAATAGAAATGCGCCGTATCTGTTGTCCGCAGCTTCGGAACTAGTAGAGCGGGGACTCGGAAAGCAGAGGGTAAAATTTTGGAATTGTTTTTTGAGGAAAAGAAATGTGCTGTATCTGTTGCCCGCAGGGTCGAAACTAGTAGAGGAGGGGCTCGGAAAGCAGAGGGTAAAATTTGTGAATGGGTTGTTAAGGAATAGAAATGTGCCATATCTGGTGTCTGCAGCTTCGGAACGAGTAGAGCGGGGGCTCGGAAAGCAGAGGGTAAAATTTTTGAATTGTTTTTTGAGGAAAAGAAATGTGCCGTATCTGTTGCCCGCAGGGTCGGAACTAGTAGAGCAGGGGCTCGGAAAGCAGAGGGTAAAATTTGTGAATGGGTTGTTAAGGAATAGAAATGTGCCGTATCTGGTGTCTGCAGCTTCGGAACGAGTAGAGCAGGGGCTCGGAAAGCAGAGGGTAAAATTTTTGAATTGTTTTTTGAGGAAAAGAAATGTGCAGTATCTGTTGCCCGCAGGGTCGGAACTAGTAGAGCAGGGGCTCCGAAAGCAGAGGGTAAAATTTTTGAATTGTTTTTTGAGGAAAAGAAATGTGCCGTATCTGTTGTCATGAGCTTCGGAACTAGTAGAGAAGGGGCTCGGAAAGCAGAGTAAAATTTGTGAATTGGTTTTTGGGGAAAAGAAATGCGCCGCATCTGTTGTCAGGAGCTTCGGGACTAGTAGAGCAGGGGCTCGGAAAGCAGAGTAAAATTTGTGAATTGGTTTTGGGGGAAACGAAATGCGCCGTATCTGTTGTCAGGAGCTTCGGAACTAGTAGAGCGGGGGTTCGGAAAGCAGAGGGTCAAATTTGTGAATTGGTTTCTGGGGAAAAGAAATGCGCCGTATCTGTTGTCATGAGCTTCGGAACTAGTAGAGCGGGGGTTCGGAAAGCAGAGGGTCAAATTTCTGAATTGGTTTTTGGGGAAAAGAAATGCGCCGTATCTGTTGTCATGAGCTTCGGAGCTACTAGAGCAGGGGCTCGGAAAGCAGAGGGTCAAATTTGTGAATTGGTTTTTGGGGAAAAGAAATGCGCCGTATCTGTTGTCATGAGCTTCGGAAATAGTAGAGCGGGGGTCCGGAAAGCAGAGCATCAAATTTGTGAATTGGTTTTTGGGGAAAATAAATGCGCCGTATCTGTCGTCATGAGCTTCGGAACTAGTAGAGCAGGGGTTCGGAAAGAAGAGGGTCAAATTTGTGAATTGGTTTTTGGGGAAAAGAAATGCGTCGTCTCTGTTGTCATGAGCTTCGGAACTAGTAGAGCGGGGGTTCAGAAAGCAGAGGGTCAAATTTGTGAATTGGTTTTTGGATAAAAGAAATGCGCCGTATCTGTTGTCAGGAGCTTCGGAACTAGTAGAGCGGGGGCTCGGAAAGCAGAAGGTAAAATTTGTGAATTGATTTTTGAGGAAAAGAAATGCGCCGTATCTGTTGTCCGCAGCTTCGGAACTAGTGGAGCGGGGGTTCGGAAAGCAGAGGGTCAAATTTGTGAATTGGTATTGGGGGAAAAGAAATGCGCCGTATCTGTTGTCATGAGCTTTGGAACTAGTAGAGCAGGGGCTCGGAAAGCAGAGTAAAATTTGTGAATTGGTTTTTGGGGAAAAGAAATGCGCCGTATCTGTTGTCAGGAGCTTCGGAACTAGTAGAGCAGGGGCTCGGAAAGCAGAGTAAAATTTGTGAATTGGTTTTTGGGGAAAAGAAATGCGCCGTATCTGTTGTCATGAGCTTCGGAACTAGTAGAGCGGGGTTCGGAAAGCAGAGTAAAATTTGTGAATTGGTTTTTGGGGAAAAGAAAAGCGCCGTATCTGTTGTCATGAGCTTCGGAACTAGTAGACCGGGGGCTCGGAAAGCAGAGGGTAAAATTTGTAAATTGATTTTTGAGGAAAAGAAATGCACCGTATCTGTTGTCCGCAGCTTCGGAACTAGTAGAGCGGGGGTTCGGAAAGCAGAGGGTCAAATTTGTGAATTGGTTTTTGAGGAAATGAAATGCACCGCATCTGTTGTCCGCAGCTTCGGAAGTAGTAGAGCAGGGGCTCGGAAAGCAGAGTAAAATTTCTGAATTGATTTTTGGGGAAAAGAAATGCGCCGTATCTGTTGTCCGCAGCTTCGGAAGTTGTAGAGCAGGGGCTCGGAAAGCAGAGTAAAATTTGTGAATTGATTTTTGGGGAAAAGAAATGCACCGTATCTGTTGTCCGCAGCTTCGGAACTAGTAGAGCGGGGGTTCGGAAAACAGAGGGTCTAATTTGTGAATTGGTTTTTGAGGAAATGAAATGCGCCGTATATGTTGTCCGCAGCTTCGGAAGTAGTAGAGCGGGGGCTCGGAAAGCAGAGGAAAATTTGTGAATTGATTTTTGGGGAAAGGAAATGCGCCGTATCTGTTGTCAGGAGCTTCGGAAGTAGTAGAACAGGGGCTCGGAAAGCAGAGTAAAATTTGTGAATTGATTTTTGAGGAAATGAAATGCGCCGTATCTGTTGTCCGCAGCTTCGGAAGTGGTAGAGCGGGGGCTTGGAAAGCAGAGTAAAATTTGTGAATTGATTTTTGGGGAAAAGAAATGCGCCGTATCTGTTGTCCGCAGCTTCGGAAGTAGTAGAGCAAGGGCTCGGAAAGCAGAGTAAAATTTTTGAATTGATTTTCGGGGAAAAGAAATGCGCCGTATCTGTTGTCCGCAGCATCGGAACTAGTAGAGCAGGGGCTCGGAAAGCAGAGTAAAATTTCTGAATTGATTTTTGGGGAAAAGAAATGCGCCGTATCTGTTGTCCGCAGCTTCGGAAGTAGTAGAGCAGGGGCTCCGAAAGCAGAGTAAAATTTGTGAATTGATTTTTGGGGAAAAGAAATGCCCCGTATCTGTTGTCAGGAGCTTCGGAACTAGTAGAGCGGGGGCTCGGAAAGAGGAGGGTAAAATTTGTGAATGGGTTTTTAAGGAATAGAAATGCGCCGTATCTGTTGTCCGCAGCTTCGGAACTAGTAGAGCGGGGGCTCGGAAAGCAGAGGGTAAAATTTGTGAATTGGTTTTTCGGGAAAAGAAATGCGCCGTATTTGTTGTCATGAGCTTCGGAACTAGTAGAGCGGGGGCTCGGACAGCAGAGGGTAAAATATGTGAATTGGTTTTTGAGGAAAAGAAATGCGCCGTATCTGTTGTCAGGAGCTTCGGAACTAGTAGAGCGGGGGCTCGGAAATCAGAGGGTAAAATTTGTGAATTGATTTTTGAGGAAATGAAATGCGCCGCATCTGTTGTCCGCAGCTTCGGAAGTAGTAGAGCAGGGGCTCGGAAAGCAGAGTAAAATTTGGGAATTGATTTTTGGGGAAAAGAAATGCGCCGTATCTGTTAGAAGCTTCGGAACTAGTAGAGCAGGGGCTCGGAAAGCAGAGTAAAATTTGTGAATTGATTTTTGAGGAAAAGAAATGCGCCGTATCTGTTGTCATGAGCTTCGGAACTAGTAGAGGAGGGGCTCGGAAAGCAGAGGGTAAAATTTGTGAATGGGTTGTTAAGGAATAGAAATGTGCCATATCTGGTGTCTGCAGCTTCGGAACGAGTAGAGCGGGGGCTCGGAAAGCAGAGGGTAAAATTTTTGAATTGTTTTTTGAGGAAAAGAAATGTGCCGTATCTGTTGCCCGCAGGGTCGGAACTAGTAGAGCAGGGGCTCGGAAAGCAGAGGGTAAAATTTGTGAATGGGTTGTTAAGGAATAGAAATGTGCCGTATCTGGTGTCTGCAGCTTCGGAACGAGTAGAGCGGGGGCTCGGAAAGCAGAGGGTAAAATTTTTGAATTGTTTTTTGAGGAAAAGAAATGTGCCGTATCTGTTGCCCGCAGGGTCGGAACTAGTAGAGCAGGGGCTCCGAAAGCAGAGGGTAAAATTTTTGAATTGTTTTTTGAGGAAAAGAAATGTGCCGTATCTGTTGTCAGGAGCTTCGGGACTAGTAGAGCGGGGGCTCGGAAAGCAGAGTAAAATTTGTGAATTGGTTTTTGGGGAAAAGAGATGCGCCGTATTTGTTGTCATGAGCTTCGGAACTAGTAGAGCGGGGGCTCGGACAGCAGAGGGTAAAATATGTGAATTGGTTTTTGAGGAAAAGAAATGCGCCGTATCTGTTGTCAGGAGCTTCGGAACTAGTAGAGCGGGGGCTCGGAAATCAGAGGGTAAAATTTGTGAATTGATTTTTGAGGAAATGAAATGCGCCGCATCTGTTGTCCGCAGCTTCGGAAGTAGTAGAGCAGGGGCTCGGAAAGCAGAGTAAAATTTGGGAATTGATTTTTGGGGAAAAGAAATGCGCCGTATCTGTTAGAAGCTTCGGAACTAGTAGAGCAGGGGCTCGGAAAGCAGAGTAAAATTTGTGAATTGATTTTTGAGGAAAAGAAATGCGCCGTATCTGTTGTCATGAGCTTCGGAACTAGTAGAGGAGGGGCTCGGAAAGCAGAGGGTAAAATTTGTGAATGGGTTGTTAAGGAATAGAAATGTGCCATATCTGGTGTCTGCAGCTTCGGAACGAGTAGAGCGGGGGCTCGGAAAGCAGAGGGTAAAATTTTTTAATTGTTTTTTGAGGAAAAGAAATGTGTCGTATCTGTTGCCCGCAGGGTCGGAACTAGTAGAGCAGGGGCTCGGAAAGCAGAGGGTAAAATTTGTGAATGGGTTGTTAAGGAATAGAAATGTGCCGTATCTGGTGTCTGCAGCTTCGGAACGAGTAGAGCGGGGGCTCGGAAAGCAGAGGGTAAAATTTTTGAATTGTTTTTTGAGGAAAAGAAATGTGCCGTATCTGTTGCCCGCAGGGTCGGAACTAGTAGAGCAGGGGCTCCGAAAGCAGAGGGTAAAATTTTTGAATTGTTTTTTGAGGAAAAGAAATGTGCCGTATCTGTTGTCAGGAGCTTCGGGACTAGTAGAGCAGGGGCTCGGAAATCAGAGCAAAATTTGTGAATTGGTTTTGGGGGAAACGAAATGCGCCGTATCTGTTGTCAGGAGCTTCGGAACTAGTAGAGCGGGGGTTCGGAAAGCAGAGGGTCAAATTTGTGAATTGGTTTCTGGGGAAAAGAAATGCGCCGTATCTGTTGTCATGAGCTTCGGAACTAGTAGAGCGGGGGTTCGGAAAGCAGAGGGTCAAATTTCTGAATTGGTTTTTGGGGAAAAGAAATGCGCCGTATCTGTTGTCATGAGCTTCGGAACTACTAGAGCAGGGGCTCGGAAAGCAGAGGGTCAAATTTGTGAATTGGTTTTGGGGGAAAAGAAATGCGCCGTATCTGTTGTCATGAGCTTCGGAAATAGTAGAGCGGGGGTTCGGAAAGCAGAGAATAAAATTTGTGAATTGGTTTTTGGGGAAAATAAATGCGCCGTATCTGTTGTCATGAGCTTCGGAACTAGTAGAGCAGGGGTTCGGAAAGTAGAGGGTCAAATTTGTGAATTGGTTTTTGGGGAAAGAAATGCGTCGTCTCTGTTGTCATGAGCTTCGGAACTAGTAGAGCGGGGGTTCGGAAAGCAGAGGGTCAAATTTGTGAATTGGTTTTTGGATAAAAGAAATGCGCCGTATCTGTTGTCAGGAGCTTCGGAACTAGTAGAGCGGGGGCTCGGAAAGCAGAGTAAAATTTGTGAATTGATTTTTGGGGAAAAGAAATGCACCGTATCTGTTGTCCGCAGCTTCGGAACTAGTAGAGCGGGGGTTCGGAAAACAGAGGGTATAATTTGTGAATTGGTTTTTGAGGAAATGAAATGCGCCGTATCTGTTGTCCGCAGCTTCGGAAGTAGTAGAGCGGGGGCTCGGAAAGCAGAGGAAAATTTGTGAATTGATTTTTGGGGAAAGGAAATGCGCCGTATCTGTTGTCATGAGCTTCGGAAGTAGTAGAACAGGGGCTCGGAAAGCAGAGTAAAATTTGTGAATTGATTTTTGAGGAAATGAAATGCGCCGTATCTGTTGTCCGCAGCTTCGGAAGTAGTAGAGCGGGGGCTCGGAAAGCAGAGTAAAATTTGTGAATTGATTTTTGGGGAAAAGAAATGCGCCGTATCTGTTGTCCGCAGCTTCGGAAGTAGTAGAGCAAGGGCTCGGAAAGCAGAGTAAAATTTTTGAATTGATTTTCGGGGAAAAGAAATGCGCCGTATCTGTTGTCCGCAGCATCGGAACTAGTAGAGCAGGGGCTCGGAAAGCAGAGTAAAATTTGTGAATTGATTTTTGGGGAAAAGAAATGCGCCGTATCTGTTGTCCGCAGCTTCGGAAGTAGTAGAGCAGGGGCTCCGAAAGCAGAGTAAAATTTGTGAATTGATTTTTGGGGAAAAGAAATGCCCCGTATCTGTTGTCAGGAGCTTCGGAACTAGTAGAGCGGGGGCTCGGAAAGAGGAGGGTAAAATTTGTGAATGGGTTTTTAAGGAATAGAAATGCGCCGTATCTGTTGTCCGCAGCTTCGGAACTAGTAGAGCGGGGGCTCGGAAAGCAGAGGGTAAAATTTGTGAATTGGTTTTTGGGGAAAAGAAATGCGCCGTATTTGTTGTCATGAGCTTCGGAACTAGTAGAGCGGGGGCTCGGACAGCAGAGGGTAAAATATGTGAATTGGTTTTTGAGGAAAAGAAATGCGCCGTATCTGTTGTCAGGAGCTTCGGAACTAGTAGAGCGGGGGCTCGGAAATCAGAGGGTAAAATTTGTGAATTGATTTTTGAGGAAATGAAATGCGCCGCATCTGTTGTCCGCAGCTTCGGAAGTAGTAGAGCAGGGGCTCGGAAAGGAGAGTAAAATTTGGGAATTGATTTTTGGGGAAAAGAAATGCGCCGTACCTGTTAGAAGCTTCGGAACTAGTAGAGCAGGGGCTCGGAAAGCAGAGTAAAATTTGTGAATTGATTTTTGAGGAAAAGAAATGCGCCGTATCTGTTGTCATGAGCTTCGGAACTAGTAGAGCGGGGGCTCGGAAAGCAGAGGGTAAAATTTGTGAATTGGTTTTTGAGGAAAAGAAATGCGCCGTATTTGTTGCCCGCAGCTTCGGAACTAGTAGAGCGGGGGTTCCGAAAGGAGAGGGTCAAATTTGTGAACTGGTTTTTGGGGAAAAGAAATGCGCCGTATCTGTTGTCATGAGCTTCGGAACTAGTAGAGCAGGGGCTCGGAAAGCAGAGTAAAATTTGTCAATTGGTTTTTGGGGAAAAGAAATGCGCCGTATCTGTTGTCATGAGCTTCGGAACTAGTAGAGCAGGGGCTCGGAAAGCAGAGTAAAATATGTGAATTGGTTTTTGGGGAAAAGAAATGCGCCGTATCTGTTGTCATGAGCTTCGGAATAAGTAGAGCAGGGGCTCGGAAAGCAGAGTAAAATTTGTGAATTGGTTTTTGGGGAAAATAAATGCGCCGTATCTGTTGTCAGGAGCTTCGGGACTAGTAGAGCAGGGGCTCGGAAAGCAGAGTAAAATTTGTGAATTGGTTTTGGGGGAAACGAAATGCGCCGTATCTGTTGTCATGAGCTTCGGAACTAGTAGAGCGGGGGTTCGGAAAGCAGAGGGTCAAATTTGTGAATTGGTTTTTGGGGAAAAGAAATGCGCCGTATCTGTTGTCAGGATCTTCGGAACTAGTAGAGCGGGGGTTCGGAAAGCAGAGGGTCAAATTTGTGAATTGGTTTCTGGGGAAAAGAAATGCGCCGTATCTGTTGTCATGAGCTTCGGAACTAGTAGAGCGGGGGTTCGGAAAGCAGAGGGTCAAATTTCTGAATTGGTTTTTGGGGAAAAGAAATGCGCCGTATCTGTTGTCATGAGCTTCGGAACTAGTAGAGCAGGGGCTCGGAAAGCAGAGGGTCAAATTTGTGAATTGGTTTTTGGGGAAAAGAAATGCGCTGTATCTGTTGTCATGAGCTTCGGAAATAGTAGAGCGGGGGTTCGGAAAGCAGAGGATCAAATTTGTGAATTGGTTTTTGGGGAAAAGAAATGTGCCGTATCTGTTGTCATGAGCTTCGGAACTAGTAGAGCTGGGGTTCGGAAAGCAGAGGGTCAAATTTGTGAATTGGTTTTTGGGGAAAAGAAATGCGTCGTCTCTGTTGTCATGAGCTTCGGAACTAGTAGAGCGGGGGTTCGGAAAGCAGAGGGTCAAATTTGTGAATTGGTTTTTGGGGAAAAGAAATGCGCCGTATCTGTTGTCAGGAGCTTCGGATCTAGTAGAGCGGTGGCTCGGAAAGCAGAAGGTAAAATTTGTGAATTGATTTTTGAGCAAAAGAAATGCGCCGTATCTGTTGTCCGCAGCTTCGGAACTAGTGGAGGGGGGGTTCGGAAAGTAGAGGGTCAAATTTGTGAATTGGTTTTGGGGGAAAAGAAATGCGCCGTATCTGTTGTCATGAGCTTCGGAACTAGTAGAGCAGGGGCTCGGAAAGCAGAGTAAAATTTGTGAATTGGTTTTTGGGGAAAATAAATGCGCCGTATCTGTTGTCAGGAGCTTCGGAACTAGTAGAGCAGGGGCTCGGAAAGCAGAGTAAAATTTGTGAATTGGTTTTTGGGGAAAAGAAATGCGCCGTATCTGTTGTCATGAGCTTCGGAACTAGTAGAGCGGGGTTCGGAAAGCAGAGGGTCAAATTTGTGAATTGGTTTTTGGGGAAAAGAAATTCGCCGTATCTGTTGTCAGGAGCTTCGGAACTAGTAGAGCAGGGGCTCGGAAAGCAGAGTAAAATTTGTGAATTGGTTTTTAGGGAAAAGAAATGCGCCGTATCTGTTGTCATGAGCTTCGGAACTAGTAGAGCGGGGGCTCGGAAAGCAGAGGGTAAAATTTGTAAATTTATTTTTGAGGAAAAGAAATGCGCCGTACCTGTTTTCCGCAGCTTCGAAACTAGTAGAGCGGGGGTTCGGAAAGCAGAGGGTCAAATTTGTGAATTGGTTTTTGAGGAAATGAAATGCACCGCATCTGTTGTCCGCAGCTTCGGAAGTAGTAGAGCAGGGGCTCGGAAAGCAGAGTAAAATTTGTGAATTGATTTTTGGGGAAAAGAAATGCGCCGTATCTGTTGTCCGCAGCTTCGGAAGTTGTAGAGCAGGGGCTCGGAAAGCAGAGTAAAATTTGTGAATTGATTTTTGGGGAAAGGAAATGCACCGTATCTGTTGTCAGGAGCTTCGGAAGTAGTAGAACAGGGGCTCGGAAAGCAGAGTAAAATTTGTGAATTGATTTTTGAGGAAATGAAATGCGCCGTATCTGTTGTCCGCAGCTTCGGAAGTAGTAGAGCGGGGGCTCGGAAAGCAGAGTAAAATTTGTGAATTGATTTTTGGGGAAAAGAAATGCGCCGTATCTGTTGTCCGCAGCTTCGGAAGTAGTAGAGCAAGGGCTCGGAAAGCAGAGTAAAATTTTTGAATTGATTTTCGGGGAAAAGAAATGCGCCGTATCTGTTGTCCGCAGCTTCGGAAGTAGTAGAGCAGGGGCTCGGAAAGCAGAGTAAAATTTGTGAATTGATTTTTGGGGAAAAGAAATGCGCCGTATCTGTTGTCCGCAGCTTCGGAAGTAGTAGAGCAGGGGCTCGGAAAGCGGAGTAAAATTTGTGAATTGATTTTTGGGGAAAAGAAATGCCCCGTATCTGTTGTCAGGAGCTTCGGAACTAGTAGAGCGGGGGCTCGGAAAGAGGAGGGTAAAATTTGTGAATGGGTTTTTAAGGAATAGAAATGCGCCGTATCTGTTGTCCGCAGCTTCGGAACTAGTAGAGCGGGGGCTCGGAAAGCAGAGGGTAAAATTTGTGAATTGGTTTTTGGGGAAAAGAAATGCGCCGTATTTGTTGTCATGAGCTTCGGAACTAGTAGAGCGGGGGCTCGGACAGCAGAGGGTAAAATATGTGAATTGGTTTTTGAGGAAAAGAAATGCGCCGTATCTGTTGTCAGGAGCTTCGGAACTAGTAGAGCGCGGGCTCGGAAAGAAGAGGGTAAAATTTGTGAATGGGTTTTTAAGGAATAGAAATGCGCCGTATCTGGTGTCTGCAGCTTCGGAACTAGTAGAGCGGGGGCTCGGAAAGCAGAGGGTAAAATTTGTGAATTGGTTTTGGGGGAAAAGAAATGCGCCTTATTTGTTGTCATGAGCTTCGGAACTAGTAGAGCGGGGGCTCGGAAAGAAGAGGGTAAAATTTGTGAATGGGTTTTTAAGGAATAGAAATGCGCCGTATCTGGTGTCTGCAGCTTCGGAACGACTGGAGTGGGGCTCGGAAAGCACAGGGGAAAATTTGTGAATGGGTTTTCGGGGAAAAGAAATGCGCCGTATCTGTTGTCGGCAGCTTCGGAACTAGTAGAGCTGGGGCTCGGAAAGCAGAGGGTAAGATTTGTTATTTGGTTTTCAAGCAAAAAAATGCGCCGTATCTGTTGTCGGCAGCTTCGGAACTAGTATAGCGGGGGCTCGGAAAGCAGAGGGTCAAATTTGGGAATTGGTTTTTGAGGAAAAGAAATGCGCCATATATGTTGTCCGCAGCTTCGGAGCTTATAGAGCGGGGGCTCGGAAAGCAAAGGGTAAATTTGTGAATTGGTTTTTGAGGGAAAAAAATGCGCCGTATCTGTTGTCCGCAGCTTCGGAGCTTATAGAGCGGGGGCTCGGAAAGCAGAGGGTAAAATTTGTGAATTGGTTTTTGAGGAAAATAAAGGCTCCGTATCTGTTGTCCGCAGCTTCGGAACTAGTACAGCGGGGGCTCGGAAAGCAGAGGGTAAAATTTGTGAATTGGTTTTTGAGGAAAAGAAATGCGCCGTATCTGTTGTCCGCAGCTTCAGACCTAGTAGAGCAGGGGCTCGGAAAGGAGAGGGTCAAATTTGTGAACTGGTTTTTGGGGAAAAGAAATGCGCCGTATCTGTTGTCATGAGCTTCGGAACTAGTAGAGCAGGGGCTCGGAAAGCAGAGTAAAATTTGTCAATTGGTTTTTGGGGAAAAGAAATGCGCCGTATCTGTTGTCATGAGCTTCGGAACTAGTAGAGCAGGGGCTCGGAAAGCAGAGTAAAATATGTGAATTGGTTTTTGGGGAAAAGAAATGCGCCGTATCTGTTGTCATGAGCTTCGGAATAAGTAGAGCAGGGGCTCGGAAAGCAGAGTAAAATTTGTGAATTGGTTTTTGGGGAAAATAAATGCGCCGTATCTGTTGTCAGGAGCTTCGGGACTAGTAGAGCAGGGGCTCGGAAAGCAGAGTAAAATTTGTGAAATGGTTTTGGGGGAAACGAAATGCGCCGTATCTGTTGTCATGAGCTTCGGAACTAGTAGAGCGGGGGTTCGGAAAGCAGAGGGTCAAATTTGTGAATTGGTTTTTGGGGAAAAGAAATGCGCCGTATCTGTTGTCAGGAGCTTCGGAACTAGTAGAGCGGGGGTTCGGAAAGCAGAGGGTCAAATTTGTGAATTGGTTTCTGGGGAAAAGAAATGCGCCGTATCTGTTGTCATGAGCTTCGGAACTAGTAGAGCGGGGGTTCGGAAAGCAGAGGGTCAAATTTCTGAATTGGTTTTTGGGGAAAAGAAATGCGCCGTATCTGTTGTCATGAGCTTCGGAACTAGTAGAGCAGGGGCTCGGAAAGCAGAGGGTCAAATTTGTGAATTGGTTTTTGGGGAAAAGAAATGCGCCGTATCTGTTGTCATGAGCTTCGGAAATAGTAGAGCGGGGGTTCGGAAAGCAGAGGATCAAATTTGTGAATTGGTTTTTGGGGAAAAGAAATGTGCCGTATCTGTTGTCATGAGCTTCGGAACTAGTAGAGCTGGGGTTCGGAAAGCAGAGGGTCAAATTTGTGAATTGGTTTTTGGGGAAAAGAAATGCGTCGTCTCAGTTGTCATGAGCTTCGGAACTAGTAGAGCGGGGGTTCGGAAAGCAGAGGGTCAAATTTGTGAATTGGTTTTTGGGGAAAAGAAATGCGCCGTATCTGTTGTCAGGAGCTTCGGATCTAGTAGAGCGGTGGCTCGGAAAGCAGAAGGTAAAATTTGTGAATTGATTTTTGAGCAAAAGAAATGCGCCGTATCTGTTGTCCGCAGCTTCGGAACTAGTGGAGCGGGGGTTCGGAAAGTAGAGGGTCAAATTTGTGAATTGGTTTTGGGGGAAAAGAAATGCGCCGTATCTGTTGTCATGAGCTTCGGAACTAGTAGAGCAGGGGCTCGGAAAGCAGAGTAAAATTTGTGAATTGGTTTTTGGGGAAAAGAAATGCGCCGTATCTGTTGTCAGGAGCTTCGGAACTAGTAGAGCAGGGGCTCGGAAAGCAGAGTAAAATTTGTGAATTGGTTTTTGGGGAAAAGAAATGCGCCGTATCTGTTGTCATGAGCTTCGGAACTAGTAGAGCGGGGTTCGGAAAGCAGAGGGTCAAATTTGTGAATTGGTTTTTGGGGAAAAGAAATGCGCCGTATCTGTTGTCAGGAGCTTCGGAACTAGTAGAGCAGGGGCTCGGAAAGCAGAGTAAAATTTGTGAATTGGTTTTTAGGGAAAAGAAATGCGCCGTATCTGTTGTCATGAGCTTCGGAACTAGTAGAGCGGGGGCTCGGAAAGCAGAGGGTAAAATTTGTAAATTTATTTTTGAGGAAAAGAAATGCGCCGTATCTGTTGTCCGCAGCTTCGGAACTAGTAGAGCGGGGGTTCGGAAAGCAGAGGGTCAAATTTGTGAATTGGTTTTTGAGGAAATGAAATGCACCGCATCTGTTGTCCGCAGCTTCGGAAGTAGTAGAGCAGGGGCTCGGAAAGCAGAGTAAAATTTGTGAATTGATTTTTGGGGAAAAGAAATGCGCCGTATCTGTTGTCCGCAGCTTCGGAAGTTGTAGAGCAGGGGCTCGGAAAGCAGAGTAAAATTTGTGAATTGATTTTTGGGGAAAAGAAATGCACCGTATCTGTTGTCCGCTGCTTCGGAACTAGTAGAGCGGGGGTTCGGAAAACAGAGGGTCTAATTTGTGAATTGGTTTTTGAGGAAATGAAATGCGCCGTATCTGTTGTCCGCAGCTTCGGAAGTAGTAGAGCGGGGGCTCGGAAAGCAGAGTAAAATTTGTGAATTGATTTTTGGGGAAAGGAAATGCGCCGTATCTGTTGTCAGGAGCTTCGGAAGTAGTAGAACAGGGGCTCGGAAAGCAGAGTAAAATTTGTGAATTGATTTTTGAGGAAATGAAATGCGCCGTATCTGTTGTCCGCAGCTTCGGAAGTAGTAGAGCGGGGGCTCGGAAAGCAGAGTAAAATTTGTGAATTGATTTTTGGAGAAAAGAAATGCGCCGTATCTGTTGTCCGCAGCTTCGGAAGTAGTAGAGCAAGGGCTCGGAAAGCAGAGTAAAATTTTTGAATTGATTTTCGGGGAAAAGAAATGCGCCGTATCTGTTGTCCTCAGCTTCGGAAGTAGTAGAGCAGGGGCTCGGAAAGCAGAGTAAAATTTGTGAATTGATTTTTGGGGAAAAGAAATGCGCCGTATCTGTTGTCCGCAGCTTCGGAAGTAGTAGAGCAGGGGCTCGGAAAGCGGAGTAAAATTTGTGAATTGATTTTTGGGGAAAAGAAATGCCCCGTATCTGTTGTCAGGAGCTTCGGAACTAGTAGAGCGGGGGCTCGGAAAGAGGAGGGTAAAATTTGTGAATGGGTTTTTAAGGAATAGAAATGCGCCGTATCTGTTGTCCGCAGCTTCGGAACTAGTAGAGCGGGGGCTCGGAAAACAGAGGGTAAAATTTGTGAATTGGTTTTTGGGGAAAAGAAATGCGCCGTATTTGTTGTCATGAGCTTCGGAACTAGTAGAGCGGGGGCTCGGACAGCAGAGGGTAAAATATGTGAATTGGTTTTTGAGGAAAAGAAATGCGCCGTATCTGTTGTCAGGAGCTTCGGAACTAGTAGAGCGCGGGCTCGGAAAGAAGAGGGTAAAATTTGTGAATGGGTTTTTAAGGAATAGAAATGCGCCGTATCTGGTGTCTGCAGCTTCGGAACTAGTAGAGCGGGGGCTCGGAAAGCAGAGGGTAAAATTTGTGAATTGGTTTTGGGGGAAAAGAAATGCGCCTTATTTGTTGTCATGAGCTTCGGAACTAGTAGAGCGGGGGCTCGGAAAGAAGAGGATAAAATTTGTGAATGGGTTTTTAAGGAATAGAAATGCGCCGTATCTGGTGTCTGCAGCTTCGGAACGACTGGAGTGGGGCTCGGAAAGCACAGGGGAAAATTTGTGAATGGGTTTTCGGGGAAAAGAAATGCGCCGTATCTGTTGTCGGCAGCTTCGGAACTAGTAGAGCTGGGGCTCGGAAAGCAGAGGGTAAGATTTGTTATTTGGTTTTCAAGCAAAAAAATGCGCCGTATCTGTTGTCGGCAGCTTCGGAACTAGTATAGCGGGGGCTCGGAAAGCAGAGGGTCAAATTTGGGAATTGGTTTTTGAGGAAAAGAAATGCGCCATATATTTTGTCCGCAGCTTCGGAGCTTATAGAGCGGGGGCTCGGAAAGCAAAGGGTAAATTTGTGAATTGGTTTTTGAGGGAAAAAAATGCGCCGTATCTGTTGTCCGCAGCTTCGGAGCTTATAGAGCGGGGGCTCGGAAAGCAGAGGGTAAAATTTTGGAATTGGTTTTTGAGGAAAAGAAATGCGCCGTATCTGTTCTAGTAGAGTGGGGGCTCGGAAAGCAGAGGGTCAAATTTGTGAATTGGTTTTTGAGGAAAATAAAGGCTCCGTATCTGTTGTCCGCAGCTTCGGAACTAGTAGAGCGGGGGCTCGGAAAGCAGAGGGTAAAATTTGTGAATTGGTTTTTGAGGAAAAGAAATGCGCCGTATCTGTTGTCGGCAGCTTCGGAACTAGTAGAGCTGGGGCTCGCAAAGCAGATGGTAAAATTGGTGAATTGATTTTTGAGGAAATCAAATGCACCGTATCTGTTGTCCGCAGCTTCAGACCTAGTAGAGCAGGGGCTCGGAAAGCAGAAGGTAAAATTTGTGAATTGGTTTTTGGGGAAAAGAAATGCCCCGTATCAGTTGTCCGCAACTTCGGAACTAGTAGAGCGGGGGCTCGGAAAGCAGAGGTTAAAATTGGTGAATTGGTATTTGAGGAAAAGAAATGCGCCGTATCTGTTGTCCGCAGCTTCGGAACTAGTAGAGCATGGGCTCGGAAAGAAGAGGGTAAAATTTGTGAATGGGTTTTTAAGGAATAGAATGCGCCGTATGTGTTGTCCCCAGCTTCGGAACTAGTAGAGCGGGGGCTCGAAAAGCAGAGGGTAAAATTTGTGAATTGATTTTTGAGGAAAAGAAATGCGCCGTATCTGTTGTCCGCAGCTTCGGAACTAGTAGAGCGGGGACTCGGAAAGCAGAGGGTAAAATTTTTGAATTGTTTTTTGAGGAAAAGAAATGTGCCGTATCTGTTGCCCGCAGGGTCGGAACTAGTAGAGCAGGGGCTCGGAAAGCAGAGGGTAAAATTTGTGAATATGTTGTTAAGGAATAGAAACGCGCCGTATCTGTTGTCCGCAGCTTCGGAACTAGTAGAGCGGGGACTCGGAAAGCAGAGGGTAAAATTTTGGAATTGTTTTTTGACGAAAAGAAATGTGCTGTATCTGTTGCCCGCAGGGTCGGAACTAGTAGAGGAGGGGCTCGGAAAGCAGAGGGTAAAATTTGTGAATGGGTTGTTAAGGAATAGAAATGTGCCGTATCTGGTGTCTGCAGCTTCGGAACGAGTAGAGCGGGGGCTCGGAAAGCAGAGGGTAAAATTTTTTAATTGTTTTTTGAGGAAAAGAAATGTGCCGTATCTGTTGCCCGCAGGGTCGGAACTAGTAGAGCAGGGGCTCGGAAAGCAGAGGGTAAAATTTTTGAATTGTTTTTTGAGGAAAAGAAATGTGCCGTATCTGTTGCCCGCAGGGTCGGAACTAGTAGAGCAGGGGCTCGGAAAGCAGAGGGTAAAATTTGTGAATGGGTTGTTAAGGAATAGAAATGTGCCGTATCTGGTGTCTGCAGCTTCGGAACGAGTAGAGCGGGGGCTCGGAAAGCAGAGGGTAAAATTTTTGAATTGTTTTTTGAGGAAAAGAAATGTGCCGTATCTGTTGCCCGCAGGGTCGGAACTAGTGGAGCAGGGGCTCCGAAAGCAGAGGGTAAAATTTTTGAATTGTTTTTTGAGGAAAAGAAATGTGCCGTATCTGTTGCCCGCAGGGTCGGAACTAGTAGAGCAGGGGCTCGGAAAGCAGAGGGTAAAATTTGTGAATGGGTTGTTAAGGAATAGAAATGTGCCGTATCTGGTGTCTGCAGCTTCGGAACGAGTAGAGCGGGGGCTCGGAAAGCAGAGGGTAAAATTTTTGAATTGTTTTTTGAGGAAAAGAAATGTGCCGTATCTGTTGCCCGCAGGGTCGGAACTAGTAGAGCACGGGCTCGGAAAGCAGAGGGTAAAATTTGTGAATGGGTTGTTAAGGAATAGAAATGTGGCGTATCTGGTGTCTGCAGCATCGGAACGAGTAGAGCGGGGGCTCGGAAAGCAGAGGGTAAAATTTTTGAATTGTTTTTTGAGGAAAAGAAATGTGCCGTATCTGTTGCCCGCAGGGTCGGAACTAGTAGAGCACGGGCTCGGAAAGCAGAGGGTAAAATTTGTGAATGGGTTGTTAAGGAATAGAAATGTGCCGTATCTGGTGTCTGCAGCTTCGGAACGAGTAGAGCGGGGGCTCGGAAAGCAGAGGGTAAAATTTTTTAATTGTTTTTTGAGGAAAAGAAATGTGCCGTATCTGTTGCCCGCAGGGTCGGAACTAGTAGAGCAGGGGCTCGGAAAGCAGAGGGTAAAATTTTTGAATTGTTTTTTGAGGAAAAGAAATGTGCCGTATCTGTTGCCCGCAAGGTCGGAACTAGTAGAGCAGGGGCTCGGAAAGCAGAGGGTAAAATTTGTGAATGGGTTGTTAAGGAATAGAAATGTGCCATATCTGGTGTCTGCAGCTTCGGAACGAGTAGAGCGGGGGCTCGGAAAGCAGAGGGTAAAATTTTTGAATTGTTTTTTGAGGAAAAGAAATGTGCCGTATCTGTTGCCCGCAGGGTCGGAACTAGTAGAGCAGGGGCTCGGAAAGCAGAGGGTAAAATTTGTGAATGGGTTGTTAAGGAATAGAAATGTGCCGTATCTGGTGTCTGCAGCTTCGGAACGAGTAGAGCGGGGGCTCGGAAAGCGCTGTTAGAGGTGTAATTTCTAAAAATGATCTTCTTTTGCTCACCGAAAAAGAAATGTTGGAAGGACTTAGTGACGAAATGCAACATGAAAAACTGTCAAACATTGTGTCTTTCGGAGATATTGCCGTCTCTGTCACTGCACACCGGTCCTTGAACACTGTCAGAGGTGTAATTTCAAAAAATTATCTTCCTTTGCTCACCGAAAAACAAATTTTGGAAGGACCTAGTGACCGAAATGTCGGAAATGTGCACGAAATAAAAATCAGAAATGATGACAAGGAAATAGTAACCAAACACTTAGTACTCACTTTTGCCTGTCGCACACTCCCTGATTCCATTCAAGTTGGCTATGAAAAAATCCGAGCTCGCGCCTACATTCCAAACCCCCGTCGGTGTTTTAATTGCCAGAGGTTTGGTCATGGCTCCCAGAGTTGCCGCGGCCATCAAACACGAGCAAAATGTGCATCAAGAGAACATATATCCAAGAACTGTCAAGAATCTCCCCATTGCACGAACTGCGAATACGAACACCCAGCATATTCTAGGTCTCTCCCATCATGGAAGATGGAAAAGGAAATCATAAAATTGAAAACAAAAGAAAACGTTTAATTCAAAGAAGCACGTAAACGATTTTAACAGTCTAATCCATTCTTCGCCTTCACAGCGAGGACAAACTTCGCGGATGTGGTGCGCAGGGGTGGTGCATCACACCGCAATCCGGCGCGTGCCCAAGTCCCGTTTACTTGGACACAGGCAGGGCTATACACGCCCCTGGCGGGGACAGCGAAAGCTGCCCTGTCATCTTTCAAAAAGGTCCAGCCGTTCCTTGAGTCGGCGGCCAACCAGGCTACTCCCCGCCGTGGGAGGCCTGAAACCCGCACACGCACGGTTTCCTCGCCGGCTTCCAGCACCTCCTCCGAGGTGATGGAGGTCACCCCTGGCACGTCCCTCCCGCTTGGGCGGCACAGCTCACTCGAGGGTTGCAAGGGACGGGCCAGAATAACGGGACCCAAAAAGCCAGAAACATAGGATTAAGCTCAATATTTCCAAAAAAAACACAAGGAAAACATCGAAAATGACGTTTTTCATCCAATGGAACTGTAGAGGACTTATAAAAAACTACAGTGATATAACAGATATTTTAAATTTACTTTCCCTAGTCGTTTTGAAAAACGACTGAAAAAGTATTCTCAAAAAGTATCAAGTGTTTCGTTGCGACCGACAGCAAGCATGTCGGCTCTCTGGAGGTGCTGCTGTGGTTGTTCAGAGGGGTATTGCAGCTCGCGAAGTCGACCTTCAGACTAAATATGAAGCTGTTGCAGTCACTGTCCTTAATTTTAAAACTACCGCAGTATGTTCCATCTATATTGAGCCACATATAACCTATCTTGAGCCACATATAACAGTAACACTTGAGGACATGGAGGCACTTTTAAAATAGCTACCAGAGCCAAATCTTTTAGTTGGAGATTTTAATGCCCACTCCTCCTTCTGGGGAAGCGAACAGACTGACACTAGAGGTCGCATTTTAGAAGATTTTATACTGTGCAACAATGTGTGCCTACTGAATACAGGAGAGCACACCTATTGCTCCCCAAGTACTGGAAAGACTAGCCCTTTAGATTTATTTTTTAGTTCACCATCAGTTTTTACAGATTTTAAATGGGATATCCTGGACAACCCGTATGGAAGTAACCATTTCCCGGTCATTATCAGCATACCATCGTCACCTTTAATCATCCAAAGCAAACCTCGCTGCTGGAAGCTACACTTAGTCAACTGGTCACTCTTTCGAGAAAAGGCCAGCTGGTATAAAATATATTCCGATAGCTTTAGCGTCGACGAACTGAATGAAATCTTCACAACCTGTATCATAGCTGCTGCGTGCCTAGCGATTCCTCAGTCCTCGGGAGTGGCAAGACAAAACCACAAGTTTTCTTATACGCAAGAATGTAGAGAAGCTAAAAAGAAACAAAATAAAGCCTGGGGAACTTTTCGACGATACTAAACACAAGAAAACCTTATCAGTTTTAACAAAGCGAGAGCAAAGTCACGTCACATACGTCACGGTGCGAAGAAATCTTCCAGGCAGAATTATGTATCATCAATAAATAGTACAATCACTTCGAAAAAAATGTGGGAGCAAGTTCGTAATCTCCCCCGCAGGGGCGTCTGATTCATGCAGACTCAGCATGATTCATGCTGATTCATGCGACACCACGGGTACCTGAGCATCCGCAGGGACATCTCCGCAGGGGTATGATGGTGAACAGTGCGTCACCACGGACCCGAGCACCCGCGCTTAGCCGTGCGTGGCATTGCCGTGTCCGGGGAAAAGGGGATCCTGGTGGTTGAGCCGATGGCGAGAGTTTGGACCCTTAAGGCCCCTCGCCGGGCGCAACACACCACTTTGGCCCCAGCTTCCTGTAGACGGCACCTCCGGCCTGACCCGACCGGGGGAAATCGGCAGTCGCCTTTTCCTGTCCTCCCCTCTATCTTTCACTTTCCTTTCTCTTTCTTACAACTCTCCTGTCTCCTCCTCTCTTCTTCATTTTTTTTTTCACTTTTCATAGGCGGCTAGGGTTAACCTTGTGTGGCGAACTACCCTAGGTTTTGTCATATTTGGTTATAGCACTCGTCTACAGCTGGCGTGGGCAGGGCTTGGTTTTCAAGTTCCTGTCCCGTCCCCTTGTTGGGCTCCATGTTGGGTGGCTGGCACCATGGCTGAAGAACATTAGTTTTTATGGCTTCTCTTAGATCAACTAATGATCGCACCCCGAAAAGGGTGCGGACCGAGGACCTTACAGCCCAGCGCTTAAAAAACTAAACAAACTTTCCCCAAATACCACGTCATCCTCGGTGAAACTGAAAAAACTGCCAGAAAATTGTCCCATTCATGGTTTCTAAATGTCTGTCCGATGCCTTGGGCACGGGCTACAAATTGTCAAACATGCCTAGCGGTGACCTGCTCCTGGAAATTAAAGACAGCAACCAGCACTCCAAACTGTCCAGCATTGTTTCAATAGGGGACATTCCTGTTACAACTCCACACCAAACCTTGAACACCGTTCGTGGTGTGATATCAGAGTTTGACTTCCTTGATCTGACCGAAGACGAAATGCTTGAGGGTCTCAAAGACCAAAATGACACTGATGTACTTCGCACCAAAATCAGAAAAGAAAATAAAGAAATACCAACCAAACATCTCGTCCTCACTTTCAACTCCAGCACACTACCCGAGTACATTGAAGTAGGTTACCTGAAGATCAAAGTCCGACACTATATCCTAAACCCGAGAAGATGTTTCAACTGCCAGCGATACGGCCATGCGTCGCTGAGTTGCCGTGGTCGACAAACCTGCGCAAAATGCGCATCACATGAACATGTGTCTGAAAACTGTGAAGCCGCAGCTCTGTGATGCGCAAACTGTGAAAGCGATCATCCTGCCAACTCAAGATCATGCCCAACATGGAAAACTGGAAAAGAAATAATCACTATGAAAATAAAAGAAAACATTTCATTCAAAGTAGCTCGTAATCGACTGTCACACAGCATCAATACATTCTCCTTCACTGCAGGAACAAATTTTGCTGATGTGGTGCGCAGAGGCGGCACACCACACCGGTCTCCTGCCAATGCCCAGGCAAAGTCTGAGGCAGGGCCTTCCCCGTCCCCGGCAGGCGCAGCCAAGGCTGCCCTGCCACCTCTCAAAAAGGCCTTGCCTATCCCTCAGTTGGCTGCCAGCAAGGCTTCCCCCAGTCGGGAGAGGCCTACAAACCGCACACCCGTGGGATCTCCGCGGGCCTCCAGAGCCTCTAGCGAGGCGATGGACACAACGGAGAGCTTGCCTCCGCTGCAGCGGCGGCGCAACTCTCTTGAAAGAAAAAGAAAAGATAAGAGCCCAGTAATGGCACCCCCAAATCCTCTATCGTAACTTCTCCAATACCCCCCGAAAATTGTCCAACATGGCGTTCCTTGTACATTGGAACTTCCGTGGAGTATTAAATAATTATTGTGACATAAAAGAACTTCTAAACATACTTTCCCCTGTGGCTTTATGCCTACAGGAGACAAACTTAGGTCCCAAACAGCAGAATATCCTAAAGAAATATAAAGCATTTCGGTGCGACCGAGAGCAGGCTAACAGGCTCTCGGGAGGTGTTGCTATTGTTGTGCAGAGTGGAGCTGCAACGAATGAAATCAAGGTTAAAACAAAATATGAAGCAGTTGCAGTCACCGTTCTTGATTGTAAAACAATAACAATATGCTCTATATATCTGCCACCACACCTCACTGTAACGCTTCATGATTTAGAGGCACTTTTTAAGCAGTTACCAGAGCCATATCTGGTAGAAGGAGATTTTAATGCACATTCCTCTTTTTGGTGGAGCTATCAAACTGACAACCGAGGGCATATTTTAGAAGATTTTATTTTGTGCAGTAACGTCTGCCTGCTCAACACAGGGAAACCTACATACTGCTCTCCGAGTTCAGGAAAAATGAGCTGCCTAGATTTATCTTTTACCTCTCCATCTGTTTTTACTGATTTTAAATGGGACGTCCTCGATAACCCTTACGGAAGCGACCACCTGCCTGCAATAATTAGTTTATCATCATCACCGAAAGTCATCCCGAGCAAACCACGTCGCTGGAAGCTACACATAGCATATTGGGCGCTGTTTAAAGACATGATCACTCTCGAGGACATCTTTTCGGATGAGCTAAGTGTCGATGAACTGAATGAAAGGTTCACAACCTGTTCACAACTGCTGCGCACCAATGTATTCCCCAATCCTCAGGAGTCGTACAACATAAACATAAATTCTGGTACACACAAGGATGTAAGGAGGCAAAAAAGAAACAAAACAAGGCCTGGAGGACTTTCCGGAGATACCCAACGCATCAGCATCTTGTAAATTTTAAAAAGCCGAAGCCAATGCGCGCCGCATCCGGCGTGATGCCGAGAAGACCGCCTGGAAAAACTACGTATCATCTATCAATAGTTCATCATCATCATCATTTATTTTACCCTTAAAGGCCTCTGTTGAGGCATTACATAAGGGGGGAGGGGACAAAGCAAATGCAACTGAGAATAATACGTTAATACAACAAAACATAATGCAATACAATAAAATGAAAAACGATACATCACAATTCAACGTTGGTCAATAATGAAGGGCGCAAGGCTGAATTAGGCGGTAACAACAACAACAACAAGAAAAAGAATAAGTGTAACTGGGTGAAGTTTGAGCAGTGTCTTTTATTCAGTACAGTGATTAATTAATGCCTGTCGAAATTTAGTAGCGTCGCGCTCGTTAACAATGTAGTCGGGTAGCAGGTTCCAATTTTCTATTGCAGTTGGAAGAAAAGATTTATTAAATGCCAAGGTCGATCCATGTATACGTTGAATGCTGAGGAGGTTAAACAGGCGGCGCGGTGTTCTGATGGGAGCTAGTAATAATGTGTCACGAAGATCAGGAAAATTGTAATATAAGTGATGAAAGAGGCAGAGTCGTGCGATTTTCCGTCGGAGCTCTAGTGGCAGGATGTTAAGTGAAGATTTAATACTGGTGATACTGCTGTGTCTATTGTAATTTGAGGATATAAAACGGGCTGCTCGGTTTTGAACGGCTTCTAAGGTGTTAATTAAGTATGCTTGGTGAGGATTCCATATAGCCGCTGCATAATCAAGTATGGTACGGGTGAATGTTTCGTATGCTAATTTTCGAACAGAAGGAGGGGCTAGGTACAGGGATCTTCGGATGAGGCCAAGTGATTTTGATGCTCTAGATGCTAGATATAAGATGTGTTCCGACCAGGTAAATTTGCTGGATATAGTGATTCCAAGGTACCGATATGATTGGACTTGGGTTACCGTGTTTGACAGGAGTGAATATGCAGATCTGATGTTGGAACGTTTTCGCGATACTTGCATGAATTGGCACTTTGAGACATTCAGCTGCATAAGCCAGTCGGAACACCACCGTTCTATTATGTGTAAGTCATTCTGAAGCGATAGTTGATCCCTGTTAGTGACAATGCGACGATAAAGGATGCAATCATCCGCAAAAAGCCGAATAGTGGATGAAACACCGGAAGGAAGGTCATTAATGAAGATTAGAAAAAGAAGTGGGCCAAGAACGGAACCTTGGGGAATGCCAGAGATAACGTTAGTAGTGCCTGAAGGATGATTGTCGATTACTGTGTATTGGGAGCGACCTGTTAAAAAGCAATGTATCCATGATAAAACGAGAGGATCAATGGACAGTCCGGAGAGTTTAGACATGAGGCGAAGATGGGGCACGCGATCGAAGGCTTTAGAAAAATCTAAAAAGATAATGTCAGTTTTTAATGAAGAGTCCATATTTAAGTGGAGGTCAGTGGTAAATTCAAATAGCTGAGTTTCACACGAAAGACAGGAACGAAAACCATGCTGCTTAGTAAAAAAGAAATTGTTCTGATCGAGGTGTGATGCGACATGTGAATATATGACGTGCTCTAGAAGCTTACAGGCAATGCATGTAAGAGAGATTGGGCGATAACTGGAGGGATCTGATCTGTTACCTGCTTTAAACACCGGCACAACTTTGCTTATTTTCCAATCTTTCGGAAGCAAACCCGTAGACAATGACTGCTCGAAAATGACTTGAAGGAATAGGCTAGAACTTTCCTTAGCGCTCTTAAGAAATTTTGCAGGAATTCCGTCAGGGTCTGGTGCTTTCGACGTTTTAAGCCCATCAATTATTTTCACAATGCCTTCCGCTGCAATGTGAATGGGGGGCATTTGGGGAAAATTTGAATTGGGAACTGGTGGTATATTTTGAGGGGGCTCATGGGTGAACACCGATGAAAAATATGAATTCATTGTATCTGAGCGGAGTTCTGTGGGAACAGATGCACCACGTTCGTCAAACAAGGTGATGTCTCGTGAACGGTGAGTGTGTGGTGCCAGTATGGACCAAAATTTCTTTGGGTTATTACGAATAATGTTCTTCAAGTCCTGATGAAAGAATTTCTTTTCACTGTGTCGTAATAACCGTGTATATTGGTGAAGACATGCCAGGTATTTTTGCCATTTAGAAGCGAAAGTAGAATTTTTCGCTTCACGGTAGAGGCGTTTCTTTTTATTCGATAGTCTTGTTAGTGCGTTGGAATACGACGGTTTCCTAGCATCACCGCGAATACGTATGAGGGGAACGTAAGCATCAATAAGTTCAATTACATCAAAAAAGATGTGGCAACAGGTGCATAAATTAGACAAAAAATTCTCTCCCTTTACAGTACCATTTCTAACAGCGCCTGGAACACAAACAAATATAGATGTACACGCTGACATACTAGGACGACCTTTCTCTGACGTTTCAAGCTCTTCACACTACACACAGTCATTCTTAAAACACAAAAATCCAACTGAAAAGCAGAAACTTCCAACGACTGGCAGTACAAACGAAACATACAATACATTGTTTACAATTCAGGAGATCCGAAACGTACTGTCCTCCGGTAAACAGACAGCACCTGGCCCAGATGATGTACACTATGAAATGCTTGCCCACCTGTCTGAAACTGCTGTAGGGGCACTTTTGCAATTTTTCAACAAGATATAGGTGTCCAGAAAGATGGCGGAGGCTTGGAAAAAAGCAGTTATCGTACCGTTCTTAAAACCTGGAAAGCTGCCCACCTCCCCTAATAGTTACAGGCCCATAGCTCTGACAAGTTGTATAGAAAAATCATTTCAAAGTGTGCTCAACGTTAGGCTAATGTTCATTCTGGAATCACGTGAACTCCTCGACATCCACCAGTGCGGATTTAAAAAAGGATGTTCGACAACTGACCATCTCGTCCGCTTAGAAAACACACTCCGAGAGGCGTTCATACACCAACAACACTGTTTGGCAGTCTTCTTTGACATGGAGGAGGCGTACGATACCGCATGGAGATATGGGATTCTACGCGACTTAGCAGATCTTGGAATCTGGAGTAGGATGTTGAACTGCCTGAAGGATTTCCTGTCAGACAGGCCTTTTCAGGTGCGCCTGGGTGCAACCCTTTCGAAGAGCTTTGTCCAGGAGAATGGGGTACCGCAGGGCTGTATCCTAAGTACTACTCTTTTTGTCGTGAAAATGAATTCCATAGCAAAAATAACTCCCAACTCTATTATGTATTCCGCGCATGTCGACGACCTTCAGATTACTTGCACGTTTTCCAACCTGTCAACGTGTGATAGGCAGGTACAACTCACATTAAACAAGCTAGCAATCTGGGCAGACAAAAATGGGTCCAAGTTCTCTCCACAAAAAACAGTGGCTGTTGCTTTCTCGCTTAAAAGAGGCTTGCAGATCGACCCGAACTTACACCTAAATGGAGCCACACTACCGGTAAAACAAGAACATATATTTTTAGGAATAACATTTGATAAAAAACTTACATTTCTGCCGCACATAAACAACTTGAAAGTAAAGGCCTCCCGTGCAATGAATATCCTTAAAGTACTCTCAAGGAAACGCTGGGGATCTGACAGAGCATGCCTCCTCAATATCTGCCGTTCTCTAGCGCGCTCATGTCTAGATTATGGGAGTATAGTGTGCGGCTCGGCAAGGCATTCATATCTAACAAGATTAGATGCAGTTCATAATCTAGGTGTCCGCCTTTCTTGTGGAGCATACAGAACGTCTCCGGTAATGAGCCTTCATGTTGAAGCAAATGAGCCATCACTACAAGATAGAAGAAAAGCACTTACATGTTCATGCATTCTTAGAATAAGGTCGCGACCAAAACAGGTGTGTTATTCAATCCTAACAACATGCCCTTCTCGAATAATATTTACAAATAGGCCCCAAGCAACCAGGCCTTTGCTAATGCCGTTTGAGATCTGCCGAGAACTTGACTTATCAGAAACATTACCAAATGTTGCAGAACGTTGCGACGCATTTGGCCCTTGATACAGTTTTCCGTCGGTCTGTGATATAAGTCTTACACAGTTCAACAAGAGACAAACTCCAACAGAACACATCATACAAGAGTTCCTTACACTAAAGGAGAAATATGATAGCTACACCGAGTTCTACACAGACGGATCGAAAACTACAGCTTATGTTGGAAGTGCAGTAGTGGAAGGGAACTGGGAAAAAATAGTAAGGCTTCCTGAGTGTGCATCAGTTTTTACAGCCGAGTGTTATGCTCTGTTTCTTGCTACGGAGAAAATAATAGGTAAGAACATAGAAAACAGTATTATATACGCAGACTCCCTCAGTGTACTGAAAGCACTACAGTCCAGAAATGCAGTCATGCCATCACTAGGTAAGGTCATTCATAACATAACAAGGATCGTAACACAAGGGCATAGCATAAAATTATATTGGGTTCCAAGCCATGTTGGAATTGATGGTAACCAGACAGCGGACGCATGTGCTGCTCAAGCCCACAACAAGGAAATGCAGGAAATAAGCATGCCACATAATGATTGTATGAAGCTAGTTCAGAGCAGACTGAGGAACAAATGCCAGAGCACATGGAATAGTCAGATAAATAACAAGCTACACTTAATAAAACCAATATTAGGAGAATGAAAATCATGCACACATCAGAAACGCTTTTTTGAAGTTATTTTATGTCACTTACGTATTGGACACACACACACCTTACCCACAACTTTCTACTAACAAAACAAGACAAACCTACCTGTGAAAACTGCGGAGATGAAGTCACCGTAACTCATATTATAATCTCATGCATAGAACTTGAAACACTCAGAAACAAGTTTTTTACCCCGTTTTACAACCAGCACATCCCTTTTCATCCGTCATTGATATTAGGTGAAGAAGCTCTCATTGATAAGTCAAGCGTTTTTAACTTTTTAAAAGAAGCCAGTGTACTCTCGAAACTCCGAGTAATGGTCAGTTTTTTACAACTTACGAATTTTTTTCGAACGACACCTCAGCCACCCTCTCGTCGTGAGATTACGGCTGAAGTCACTATTCCATAGGTTGGGGACCTCAAGATCCTTGCCCAGCCAAGGATGGCTACTGAGGTTGCCAGTCTTTTTAAAGCATTTACCATAAGTCTCTTTTAAAATTTTGTGTTATATTTTTACTAGGTTGCAAGAATTAACTTTTTAGGCCTTTTACACTGCCATTCATATAGAAATTTGTATAACATCTATATAAAACAATTTTTTATACCCTGAGCTTGGCGCATGATAGCCTCAGTTGCTTATGCGCCATTAAACTCAACACAACTCAAGTTCGTTATCTAGTCTGCACCTTGCACGTTTCACTCTGACGAAGAGCTGCTCTTTGAACGTCGTAATAACAAAAGAACCCGCTTCTGAGATTTGTTGGTGCTTCTTTTGCGTTTATCGCATTGCATTTTTCTTTCTGGTGTGCTACGGTCGCCGCGGAGAAAGCTGCCAACATAAGGTTTCATGCTTGTTTCAATGCACTTCAATTACGCCAGCACTGCAAGCGCTTTCGTCGTCTCCATGCAACATATGGCGCATGGAATTCATGGCTGGCTGATGAACATAGCGAGCCTCCGGAGACTGCGCCAGAGGCTGCAAAAGGTTTGTTACTGTCGCGTTCATTGCAGCAGCTTTCTTAATGTCCGCTAGCAGCAGTCTGTAGCGACGCATCGATCAAGACGCAAAATTCTTGGTTTTTGTGCAGGCATTTTTTGCGCGTCTTCTTCGTCAAGTGATCGCACATTGATAACGCTACTTCGCCGAGCGACATCGCGAGCGGCCCCACCCTTCACCCTATCAGGAAGAGATACTAATCACAAATCGCCGAGAACATTTCTATCGACGAACAAGAAAAGGTTAACTCAACGGAGCCGGCAGCTTGGGGTGTTCCCTAAAGAGCGACAATTCGGGCTAGCGAAAATGTGCAGTGCTAGAGAGAGCAGAATAAAAACAAACTCCAGTAGAAACGTCACACGAGTAACCTGTCTTTGCGCAAACTTTTTTTTTCAAGTTTTTTTCTTTCCTCGCACCACCGCCTTCACTGCTTTTCCTGGGTCCGCTCTAAAAAAAAAGACCTGCTCAACCCTGCTTTTCCTGTCTGCCTTTGTTCCTTCCCCAGGACTCCTCTGTGTCTGTCCTGTCCCTCCCAGCCCCCTTCCCCGAAATGGCGCGGAGGCACTCACTCTACAGCCCACTACCGAACATTTTAAGCCCCCCTCCCAAACACACTCCCCGCGACGCTGCATGAAGTGGAGAGGGGGCTCCGATTCTACTTGTTCACTGTGTTCGGCCGCTGGGCGGTGACGTTGTGCAGAAGTGCTCCCCCGCCTTTCCTGCGTTTGTTTGGAACAGGTTTTTCTTTCCTGCGGTTGGGTTCAGTGTCAAGGGATGAAGGTAGCTGCGAAAACACGCTGGCACTCGCTAGTCCTCGTTGAATTTGTGTTATACAGTTTTTTGTGCTTTTCCTCATGTTGCTTGATCAATCCACGATCAAAGATGACATTGCCTTCTATGCATACGTCCAGTGCAAGTATGATGGAGCCCTTTCGTCCTTGTCTCAGTGTTGAATAACTTCGGTCCAAAAGACGTGAGTGGTGACATTTGAGGGGTGGAGGCCACGGCGGTGAAGGCGGATTTTATGACGGCGACGTCGTGCTGCTAGGACGTAAGTACGCATTTGAAATCACTCTGTTGTCTGAGTACTGCCGCCGTCTCAGTTATATGCTCGGCGTCAACAGAAACTTTCTAGTTGTTCAGTGTCTTTTTGAACCAGCCAGTTGTAGATTGCACAGCGTAGGGAGGCAAAATACCTAAATATTTTCTCTCAGTTACATACCGAAATTTCTTGTCCTTCATGGTAACAAGACTAAAATTAGTTTTGTGGTGTGTATTCTTTCTTTACACAGGCATATGGTGCATACGTGCGAGCGCAATCAGCGACGAGCGTCCTGAGGGGGAGCGGCTCAAGGCCCTGAACAAACATCACGCATCGCAGCGATCCTGCGGAATGTGCCGTAAATAAAGGAGGATGACCAAGCAAGCATCGGAATCGTCCGAGCAACCTGTTTACACACCAAAAATGTTCCGACACACATTTAAAACACAATATTGATTCAAATACGAAAGGCGTGAGGTCCATTCACAATACTGAGCATTGCCAATCCTCAGGGCCAGGCGTCATGAGACGCCTGGCTTGTCCGTGCCTTCTCTTTCGTCCTGTCTTCTTTTGCACGCATTATCTCTTTTTAAGTAATGTGACGTACACCTTCCGCTGCGTGAGATTCTCGGTAGCTTCTTTTCCTCTTGCTTTCCTTTTCTTATTTCTTAGCGATTACCAATCCACAATCACTTTACCGATAACGATCGTCGATTAAAATCCCAATTATCGATTACCTATCATCAATCCTTATCTAGCTTACAGAGCACGGCATACTACGCCACTTCTACACATACACACCATTTGTTCCAGTGCACTGAAGCACCATACACCCCTTTTCAGTCCGTCCAATTTCTGACGCGTAATTTGCATATTAATATTTGTCTGGCTCCGCGGTGGTTCAATGGTTACGGCTCTCGGCTGCTGACCCGAAAGACGCGGGTTCGATCCCGGCCGCGGCGGCCGAATTTCGATGAAGGCGAAATTCTAGAGGGCCGTGTACTGTGCGATGTCTTTGCACGTTAAAGAACCCCAGGTGGTCGAAATTTCCGAAGTCCTTCACTACATGTCCCTCATAGCCTGAGTCGCTTTGGGACGTTAAGCACCCATACACCACCCCAATATTTTTTTTTCGCTACTGTCAGACCAGAACACATCACAAACACAGGTTACTAAGCCATACACCCGACCACGCGTTCAATGGGTGTCGCTCAAACACGCCTGAAGCAATTACCCTTCATGGCCTACGGGAATAAGGAACAAACAAAAAGCCTTCGTGGCATACGCGTTACTTGCCCACCTGGCACAGTGGGGCTATTTTCTTTTTCTATTTACAGGAAAGGGTTTTTTTTCCGACGGGCGGAGCCGGGATTTCACCTGAACGAGCTCCTTACGCTGTCGCTTAATACCTGCGACTGTCCAATAGACCTTTCCCGGAATGCATCACAGCTCGTGTTTCATGTTCAATGGGAAAAAGATAGCGCGCACCGAGGTGTGTCTAACAAGAAGAAATTGGGCGGGGGAGCCATCACCCAAGGAAAACCGGTTGAGAAGCAAAAGTGGACTGTTTTGCCTGTGGATGAAGTCCAGATTGGGCTGATTAGCGTATATTCATAATGGTGGTTCAACAGCGCGAACACACGAAGACCAAGAAAGAGAGAGCACACACACACCAGCGCTGAATTCAGCGCTGGTGTGTGTCCTGTTTTTTTCTTGGTTTATGTGTGTTTGCCTGTGGGCCGAACTTGGGCTAGCCCACGTGGGCCGGACTTGGGCTTGCCCATGTGGGCCGAGCATGGGTTAGCCCATGTGGGCTGGACTTGGGCTAGCCCGTGTGGGTCCCCGCTGCACTGCCGCCTAAACCCCCCTGGAGGTCCCCTCTGAGAAGGTCATTACTGCCCCTATGGGTCCCACAAATGACCGAGGAAAGCCCCCTTTATCGTTTTTATGCATGCAGACCATAGGGTCCCCTTATGGTCCTATGTAACGAGCCCACTGGGCTGCCCCTGGGGGTCCCGCGCGATGCCGAGTTGCAAATCCCGCACATATCCCACATCAGGCCCCCATGGGCTGCCCGTGTCGGGCCCACGAGGGCCCGCACTTCCGAGCCCCGTTTGTGCTACTGGGGTTGGCTCGTTTCTCTAAACTTCTTTTTCACATTGCGGTGGTGCTCTCTTGGACTCTACTCCGCTGTCTTCAGCTTAGTTCTCTTTCGTCCCAGTTTCTTCCCCGGCCTGTCTCTTATAGGCTTGTCCGGTTCGATTCCACATTTATCGGCAGAATATATAGTGACATTGAAAACAATCCTCAGCGACGCACGCAGGGATAGGGCTTATCTGCTGCTTGGTTTTGTCGCATACAGTACACCAATGAAAAACACTCCTGGTTTCACGCATACAGTAGTCAAATGAAACAATCACAATATATGCCTGTTAATTGAAAAGTTTCTTCCGGCGCGCCAGGCCCTACATGACAGAGGTAGACGAAAGTCTCCTTCTTGACCGATCATATATGGAATAACTTTCCGCCGGCCGCGTATACACCCGCCAAAAGCAGTCATCAAACGGATCTGAGAATGAGTTACCACACAGACGAATTTCGATGCTCGAACCAGCCAATGGAACATCCAGCCTAAATCGTCATGACCCATCCGACCTCGGCTTCTGCGAGCATAGAGAACTTGCCGCAGCACATTATGAAGCTCAGCGCGTAGAACTTGCGTGAATTTTCCCACTGACAGCGCAGCTGCAGGTAGCAGCGCAAATGGGCCTCATTCGTGAAGAAGACTGACCATCAACCACAAAGCGGGATTTGCGGCCTTGGAATTGCTTCTAATGCACGGCAATATTTTCGTCTTTTAGGTGAGTGTGAATTTGTAAAGAAAAGTGTATATTGGACTATCTTTGGCTGCAAATCCCAACTGAAGTGTATACCTGTGTACTGTTAGCTGTCAACTGATGGGAGTCGACATTTATACCTACCGCGCTCGAATAGGCGTTTTTGTTGCACGCTGTAGTGTGATTGAGACGTGCTCTCCTGTCTGGCTTCGACCTGGAAACGTTACTGTCCACCTATGCTTGGGCGGCCGTCTAACTCCGGTTCTTTTTTGTCTAGCCTACCTGTTGTTAACTGCGAGAGATGTTGAAACAAATCCGAGCCCTGATAAGGTAGCCCTAGTTCTAACTATTGTCCAAGAAATAGCATCGTCCAATGAAAAGTTTCACAATGACATTTTAGGAAAATTAAAAATGTTCAGTCTAGTGTACGGAAATCAAACGGCGCCTTTCTAAGTTAGAAGACAGCTCTGATACTGTCAGCAATGCTTGCATGGAAGTCAATAACCTTGGCGTGATGTTAAAAGAATCTCACAGTCAACTCAAAAGCATAGAATTAAAACAGATGAGACAATCAAGCCGAGTTCTTGACGACCTGAATAACAGAATGCGTCGAAATAACCTACTTTTCAAAGGCATACCTGAGAACCCATCAGAAACATGGAAAGATACAGAAAAATGTGTCCCCGAATTTGTGTCCAAACACTTGGGAATTTCTAAAGGCGAAATAGAGCGTGCACACAGATTAGGGGAAGAAAAATCCGACTACGTTCGTCCCATTATTGTTAAATTTCCAAATTTCAAGGATAAAATCAACATACTCAAGAATGCATCCAAGCTGAAAGATGTTGAATCGCATCGTGTGTGAATTGAGGAGGACTTCTCGCCCAGAATGCAATTCATTAGGAAGAAGCTGAGAGACTTTGCTCGGGCTAATCGGCAGCCTGAAGAAAAATACAAGCTCCTATACGATAAGCTCCTCCTCAACAACACGATGTACTGCTTCGACAGCGTTACTAGCGAGGTAATAGCTCTTCCGAAGCGCAATAAGCCTCGCGAAAATGAGTGACTGAAAGGTGCACACCAGAGATCTTCTTTGTCAATTTTAATATCAAACTTTCGTAGTTTATTTCACAAGCAAGATCATCTTTGTTCTTATGTGGAATCATGCTCGGCAGACCTTGTGCTCGGCACTGAAACTTGGTTATCCGCTGACATTGCTGATTCTGAGCCATCTTTGTCAAGCCATTTCTCGATATTCCGGAAAGATCGAGTCACGTCACGTGGTGGCGGGGTGCTAATCGCTGTGAAAAAGAACTTGCAAGCACATGTCATTCCTACAGATTCTTGCCTCGATATTTTGTGGGTAGCACTACGTCTATCACCTGCTGTAACTTGTGCCGTCGGGGTCTGCTATCGCCCGCCTGATTCACTGCAGGAATTTACCGAATATATATATGAATCCTTAAATATTGTACAACACAAATTTCCGCTGTCACCAATATTTCTAGCCGGCGATTTCAACTATCCAAATATTGACCGGCGCAATGGGAGGCCCCTGGACGGCACAAGGAAAGGTGGATGCCAGAATTTTCTAGACATCCTTTCCTTGTTCAACTTGCATCAAACTGTTTCTTGTCCTATACGCGGTGGTTCGCTCTTAGATCTTGTGTTGACCACAGAACCAGAATATACGTCAGTGAATGTACTAGACGGTGTAAGTGACCATAACATGCTACACTGCGAATTTACAATAGCCAAGAAAAAAGCAGAAAGCAAGAAGAAACTGATATTTGATTGCTCAAGAGCAAACACTGACGCGCTGATCGGTGACCTGGCATTTTTTCGATCGAGTTTATGCGTACTTTAGTCTTCACAATGCAAATAAAAACTGCACACATTTCGCGACAAACTGATTTCGCTAAAGGAAACATATATACCAAAAATCGCTATCACCGAGTCGACACAAGGCCTCTGGTTCATAAATCAAGTAAAGCGCAGTATAGGCAAAAAGAAACGACTATACTCAAAAGCCAAACGGTCGGGCTCAATGCGCGATTGGGAGCATTACCGCGAGCATGAAAAGTCATGCCAATCCTAAATTGCAGCTGCCAAGGACAAGTTTTACAATACGGACATTTCAAACATGCTTCAAACCAAAACAAGAAAATTTTGGAAAATTATCAATCCCAACTACTCAACACAAGCATCAATATCTTTAGCAGACGAAGGGAGACTTATTTCTTCTGCCGAGGTCGCAGCCCATTTTAATGACTTCTTTTGCTGTGTATTTACTGATGAGACTCCGATACCAACTGATCTTCATTTTCCGACCCTGGATTCCTGCATGCCTGACAAAACTATCACTCCTGAAGGTATATCATCCGGCATTGATCGCCTTCCGACAAACGCGGCACCTGGACCCGACGGCATATGGCCCAAGTTACTTAAAATAGCTAAACCTGGAATTTGTTCTATTCTTGCATCTATCTTTCAACAATGACCAGTGGGCGTGTGAACAGCATCGTGGCACGGTTGCTTGACAGCATGCGTTTGTTCATGCAGATAGCGGGATATCTTCAGATGTACGTGCCATCGACCGCTCCAACAGACACCGCATGGATTGCACCTGCACCTTATTGCTGTTATGCTGACCTGGCTTCATATGACCCGTCCTGGCAACCCTCTTGGACCGTGGCTCCTTCGCAGAAGTTCAGCTCATCGCCTACGACATCACCATTTCCTCTGGATATAAACGAACGCCAGTGGCCCGCGCCTTCCAGTGCGCGTGTGAACAGCATCGTGGCACGGTTGCTTGACAGCATGCGTTTGTTCATGCAGGTTAGTAATGACGTTCCTATGTTTGCAAAGAAATCTAGCAATGTTTCTCTTGTGCTGTTCCCACGCCCACAAGTGCTATTAGGTTTGCTTGTGCAGTCATTTGATGTGTGTGCTCAGCTGGTTCTGCAGTCGGGTGATGTCGAACTTAAACCTGGCCATGGTACGCGTTCTAAGAACAGTGAAACGGATGACTCTGTACAGGAAAAGCTTAATGACGTGTTAACTTTATTACAGAACGTTAACTCACGCACTGCTAGAATGGAATCCGAACAGTGCTTCCATATCTGAAATAAAAGAGAATCAGGAATCTATGAAAAAGAATATCTCCGATATCGATGATGCGAGGCTGTCGGCAGTTGAACTTCAAGCTTCTGCTTCTGACGAAGCTCAACTAGAGCTGCTGACCCTGCGCGAACTCGCTGATAACCTGATTAGCGAGAATGCCAAATGGCGGCTTAGTCAGTCACAGCTTGAAGACAGGCAGCGAAGAGACAATCTATTGTTTTTTGGCTTACGTGACAGTCCAACGGAAACATGGGAAGGAACGGAAGACAAGCTTTTGAGCATTATCTCTAACTGCTTCAGTCCGGCGCTTACGAAGGATGCGTTTGAACGTACCCATAGGATTGGTACATTTACGGATGATAAATGTCGCCAGGTCATCGTGAAGTTCTGCTCCTTTAAAACAAAGCAACAAATTCTATCCCAGTCAGCCAAACTTAAAGATGAAGGTATCACCGTAAGTGAAGATTACTCGTTGGAAACGCGTCAGGCCAGGAAAAAGCTGCTTCAATTCGCTAAGGGTCAGGACACAATTTACAAGCTTAGGTACAACAAACTGTACATTAAGAACAAATGCTACAGATATAACCCTGCTCGCCACTGCGTTTTCATGGAGGCTAATCTTCGGGCATCAGCAACTTCTCTTGATAGTAACTCCAGTCACGGTATCGCTGCTTCGTCACATGCTGAGTAGACTGATCGATTGTCTCCTTCGCCAGTCCACAATCAGCATTCAAATCACGGTACCTCTGGCTCGACCTACGCGCCGTAGGGCTGCGCGAGGGGCAGTGGGCCGGTGTCCGATACTGGCAACTCGCTTTCTTTTCTTTTTTCCAACATACGAAGCTTACTACCCAAGCGCGATGAACTTAATCCTGTCATTGATTCATTGATGAACTCAATCCTATCATTGATACTTGCATCCTTGACCACGGGTCTAAGGCAGATTGCATATTTTTGGACTTCTCGAAAGCGTTTGACACTGTTTCACATGATCTTCTCTTTCTTAAATTAAGCAGTCTTAACATAGACCCTAATGTCCTTGCATGGCTACAATTCTTTCTTTCTAACCGTTCACAATGCGTAACAGCAAACAATATAAACTCGCATTCTTTGCCTGTCCGTTCCGGCGTGCCTCAGGGGTCAGTTCTTGGGCCCCTCCTTTTTCTCATCTATATAAATGACTTACCGGCTAACATTTCTTCTTCAATTAATCTTTTTGCCGATGATTGTGTTATTTACCGCGAAATTAAAGATGGTAATGATGTCTCTTGTCTTCAATCCGATATTAACAAGGTTCTTGACTGGTGTTTTATATGGAACATGCAACTAAACATTAATAAGTGTAAACATGTACGGATTTCTCGTCTCTCTAATGCCCCTTCTTCTTATCACATTAACAACGTGTCTCTCGAAACCGTGTCATGCTATATATATCTGGGTGTTTACGTTTCTTGTAACATGTCTTGGAAAACTCACGTTGAATACATAACAAATAACGCTGATCGCATGCTTGGGTACCTTCGCAGAAATTTCTCGCGTTCATCTACCTCAATAAAATTATTACTTTATAAAACATTGGTACGGTCCAAGTTAGAATATGCTGCATCTGTCTGGAGCCCTGGCATCGATTCACTCGTTTCAGATTTGGGAGCTGTGCAGAACCGCGCATGCCGTTTCATTCTTTCTAATTATCACCGAACAAGCAGTGCAACCGCCATGAAATCAAGTTTGTCCCTACCACTTCTTTCCCACCGCAGATCAATAGCCTCATTGTGTCTTTTTCATAAAATTCACCACAACAGCTTTCTGAATCCTAAGTTACTGTCAAGACCATGTTACATAGCACGCATTGATAACCGTCATAAAGTTGGAATCCCATCTTGTCACACCAAATGTTTTCATGACTCATTCATACCCCGAACTTGTGTCAGCTGGAATCACCTTCCCCACGACATCGCAGGTATTTCTGATAACAATGCATTTCGTAAAGTCCTTAATGTTTCTTTCTGAGTATGTGTCGTTTATTACTGTATAAAATTGCCTTTCACTGTCTACGTACTGTTTTAATGTATCCCCACTGCATTCTAATCTCATTGCCTTCCTGTATTTTCACTTTTTATGTATTCCTGGTTTATTTTTTTCTCTCCTTGTTGCTGTTTAGGCTGAATTTTTATGTATTCCCACTCCCCTCTGTAATGCCTTCAGGCCCTGAGGGTACAATAAATAAATAAATAAATAAATAAATCTCTCGATACAAGATGTGTCCCAAGCGATTGGAACGTTGCTCGCGTCATCCATATATTCAAGTCTGGTGACCCATTAAATCCCACAAACTATAGGCCTATATCATTAACTAACACTTGTTGCAAATTACTGGAGCACATTATTTCATCAGCTATTATGAATTACCTCGACCGACAAGACTTTTTCTTCGTTAACCAGCATGGATTTTTGCGCGGTAAATCTTGCGAAACGCAGCTAATTGAATTAATTACCCATGTTTATCATGCCGTTCACTCGTTGTGCCAAATAGATGCGATCTTTATCGACTTCAGAAAGGCCTTTGATAAGGTTCCACATCAGCGCCTCATTGGAAAACTTGCATGCTTAAATATAAACACGAAGGTTGTCAAATGGATATCTAATTTTCTATCAAACCGCACCCAGTCCGTTTTCGTTAATGACCATTCATCTCCACTTGCCTCCGTGAAATCTGAAGTGCCACAGGGTTCTGTACTCTGACCAATATTGTTTTCAGTCTACATAAATGACATCAGTAATAACCTGTGCTCTACAGTGCGTCTATTTGCAGATGATTGCGTGGTATATAGACAAATCAATAACCCTACGGATGCTTATTGTTTACAAAGGGACCTCATGAATCTTGGTAATTGGTGCAGAGACTGGCAGATGGAGGAGATTAATGTGTCAAAAACGAAAGTCATCACGTTCACGACGATCAAGCCGGAGCCCTATACTTATAGTATAAACGATGCGCACCTGGAATCAGTGTCCAGAATAAAGTATTTAGGCGTTCATTTATCATCCAACCTGTCATGGAACCTTCATATAGATATGACGCTCTCCAAGGCATCCAAAGCGCTTGGCTTCATTAGGCGCAACTTGCATCTGGCCAACTCGTCTACAAAACTTACGGCATACACTGCATTAATCCGCTCAAAACTCGAGTACGCGTCGCTTATATGGAATCCTCATCAGACCTATCTAATAAAAAAAGTTGAATCTCTTCAAAACAAAGCTGCCCGGTTCATCGTAAAGAAATACTCACGCACAGCAAGCGTATCTGAAATGAAAAAGTCTCTTAACTTATCTCTGCTCGAGAAACGCAGGTTGCTTCAGCTCATGTCCTTCTTTCACAAACTTTACCATAGTCAATCACCATTTTCTGCGCTACACGTAGTACCAGCTAACCAAGTATTTCCGCGACTGGATCACCAACACAAAGTACAGGCCATTTTCGCCCGCACAAATCTGTTTTTTCAGTCACCGCTTCTTGCTGCCATTCGCAACTGGAGTCAGCTCCCCGAAAACGTGGCGTCCATCAGTGACCACGTCACATTTGCCGACACTCTGAAGTGCTTTCTGAGGCTGTCAATGTTGTATGAGCCGCATATATCTACCTGCAATCACGTATTTGCTTCATGTTCGAATTTTGAGTGCACTCGCCTGTTTGTGCATTTTCTCCGTATTCTAAACTTTTATTGTACCCCCCCCCCCCCCCCCTATGTAATGCCCACACGGGCCTTTAGGTTAAGTGAATAAAAAAAAAGTCCACAGAAGCATTGGAAGTTGCCCATGCAATGAATCCATACCAAGAACCCCAAGTCATGGCATATGCGCCGCCGCGATTCGAAACCCAAGGCCCTCCCACCAGTTGAGCAATCAACGAGAGACCGTCAGATGCCAGATTGCCGCACCACCATACCAACGATGAAGCCAAATGAGGTGAGACGCTTGGGGAGCTTCCAACAACCGTCTACTGTACCTTCACTGCGGTGGGGCCGGACAAGTCCCTCGAATTCGCGCATACAAGGAGATCGCACCAAGCATCGCCGCCCGTAGCTCTGATGAGACGCGCACACTTTGCTGGTTTTCCATGTCCGTCGTCAGCGCCTCGAAGGCAAGCCTGCACAGAAATAAGTAAGTGGTGACGGCATTGGTAAGTGATAGCCAAGGCTCAGGTGCACTCTGTGTCAGCAGATTGAATAGTAGATTTAAGGATCATAGTTACTATATGACGGTTTTGTTCTTTACTTCCCACAAACTTTTCGCAAAACATAGGCCAAAATATCAGCATCCCGGCCACTTTCTTCAGTTGTGAGTGGACTCTGAAATAAAATAATATACTGGTTGGTTTGGTTCAGTTTATGGGGTTTAACTTCCCAAAGCGACTAAGGCTATGAGAGACGCCGTAGTGGAGGGCTCCGGAAATTTCGACCACCTGGGGTTCTTTAACGTGCACTGACATCGCACAGTACACGGGCCTCTAGAATTTCTCCTCCAAAGAAATTCCAGCCGCCGCGGCCGGGATCGAACCCGCGCCTTTCGGGTCAGCAGCCGACCACTATAACCGCTGAGCCTCCGCTGCCACACCACACGGTTATAGCGAACGAGGAGGTGGTGAACTACCCCGAGGTTTTAGAGGTCATCCTTCCGCTAAGCACGCAAAAGAAATACCGCCCCTCAACCTTCACGACGCCGGCCCGGAAAGAACATGTCAACCCAGAAATGGAATTAAAAGGCGGCACTGCTGTGCGCAGGCTAACCTTTAAGTCCGGCGTCCGATGACACTGTAAACGCTAAAAAAGGCACGGTAACGATATGCTGTAATTTTCTATTCAAATAGTAAGTAACCGCCGGCCAAACCAGCGTCGATGGCCAACGATGGCAATCATTGCCTACGCGTTCGCCGCCTCGGCAAAGCATCCCGAAGGGAAGAAGCGCGGTGCGCGTGAGAAAGGAGGGGGGGGAGGGGGGGGGGGCATCGTCAAAAGCGAAGCTACTGACCATGGTCGCGTATCAACTCACAACAGCGATTAGATAATTCTGAAATCTTTGCTGGCCATGCTAGTCGCGTGGTACGCATATGCATAGCATGTGCGGGCGGAGGCAGGGAGTTATGGTGGCATGCCTTATGCCGAGATCGCTGAAATGGACGCGGTCAAGTAAGGCACGAGGACGGTCAGAGAGCTTCCAAATATTCCATGCAACAACCATAAAAAAAATGGCTGAGGCTTAGCTAAGGTTAAGCCCAGTCAGATGCGAAGCATATTGATGGCTAGGCTTGGTAAAGTTCCTCGCTTTGTTCTTCAGTTGTTGTAGAACGTTGTCGCCGAGCCAGACGTTCATCCCGCTCTTCATCGGTCTCTGTGGCACGCTGAAGCTTTCGCTTCTCGTTCAAATCAGCCCTGCTTCTGGGCGGCATCCCAACACCTGGCCGCCTCGTATGTGCCCGGAGAGCGAGGCAAGCTAAGCTTTATACCGCTGCTGTAGCGTCACGTGCTCGCTGCAGCGCCTCTGATGTGGAGCCTCCACCGCCGCGGCCGACCGCGCGAGCCGGCAGCCCATCTCTCCTCTGCTGTGACGTCATGTTGTCACGTGGTGTCACGTGGTCACGCTCAAGGTCAATGGTAGCTCCACCGCCGCGCTCGACGGGCTGTAGTGTAGCTCTAGTAATATGCTTCGCATAAAAAGCCTACAAGATAGCCGAATAGCTTAAAGCATCTGTAAACAAAGTTTCCTGTTGCGCCGCCATTAGTACGAATCCCGCTCGGAGTCAGAGGTCAGACTATGCATACTCTTTTAGTTATTCATTTTACTGCGTTAGCAGTATAGCCTGCTTTCCCAAAAATAACTTCGTTGCGTGCGTGCAGCCTCCATCCTTGATTCACACTCCGGTGGGCGTACATCAGAGTATTCACTGGTAAAATGCACATTCAAAAACTTTCACCCATCTCTCCACCCCTCATCACCCACCTGTACCCGATATAGCCGAGGCAGATTGTTGTGAAGGCCCAACGTATTCAGTCGCCCAAGCGTTCTACGAAAAAAACGCTAAAAAAGCATAAGCCTGTCGTGCCAGACACTAAGAACAGCAAATATTTTAAGAGGGTTAACATGCTGAGCTAGTTGGTTTTCAGACATAATAAAGGCTTTTTAGCGCAACAAGGAAACACAACACAAGAAAGACGACAACACGGGCGCTTACTCCAACTGTTTAATCAGGCGACAGCATACGAAATATATAGCCCTCCCATCGCATGCGCACGCGTACAAGGCACCCAGCTACACCATGCATCAATCTTATCACAGTAGGCGCGACAAAATTTTTGCTCAGCTTGATATAGAAAAACAGAAGTGTCACTAACACAGCTCAGACCCGCATTTTTTATATGAAAGGCTTCCAGAATTTCACGAGCCGTCTGATGTCTACCTCTGCCCAAAATCCTCACCCCGCAGAACCGTGGTTTGCAATTGTTGCAAGCCCTACAGTGCTCAACAAGTCACTGGCCTTCATTATTTTCAATATCTTTTTCGTGTTCCCTAAGTCGGTCATTCACGTATCGCCGCGTCTGTCCAATATAGGATTTTCCGCAGGACAACGGAATTTCGTAGACAACGTTGGTGGCACACTTCACGAAACGCTGGCCATGCCTCTTCTGGCAGCCGATCTTTTGGCTTTCGCAAGTTATGCGACGGCTCAGCTGTGCAAGCTTGCGGGGGGCAGAGAATGCAACCGCTACTTTAAACCGGTTTGCCACTTTCTTCAGGCCGTGAGTGACTTTGTGGATGTAAGGTACCACAAGAGGCCTCTCATTTCCCGCTGGTTCATTTCTGCAAGCGCCAGCCTTCATCTTCTTCAGGAGCGTTTCCGCCACAGAGAGCAGGACCGACTCAGGGAAGCCGGCTTCAACAAGCCTGTCCAATTGATTATTAAAACTAGCTTGCATCTCATGAACGCACGATTTCCGGAGTGGGGACTCTAAGCAGAGGGTTGCGATGCCTCTCTTCACAATCTTTGAGTGGGCAGAATTATAAGTCAAGAGGCCCTTTTGAGCACGAGGGGAATAAGTCCAGGAAATGTGTCCATCTAAAAACTTTAGCTGTAAATCTAAAAACTGAAGCATGCCGTTATTAGGTAGTTCAAAAGTAAAAGTTAGCCCTTTACCGAGTTTTCTAAAATCATCTAAAATACTATTCACCGTTGTCTCAGTCGACTGAGTCGGTTGCTTGTTTAAAACAATTAAAAAATCGTCCACATAACGAAAAACTTTAAGGACCTTGTCATTGTTAGTATGGTTAAAACCATCGTGTAAAGAGCGATCGACAAATGATAAAAACATGTTGCAAAGTACAGGGGCTATGCAAGAGCCGATGCAGATGCCTTTATTTTGCATGTAAGGTTGCTCGTCAAAAGAGATAAAAGTGCTACTAAGATAAAATTATAAAAGGGCTAAAAAATTATCTACCGTGATACAAGCAGCATTTTGGAAAGATAGAGCGCCGCTTTCATCAATGCACTCTTTAACTTCTGTTAAATCATCGATTAAACTTTGCACTTCTCCTCAAAGCAACAGTGGAGTGCGGCGAAATTCAGTGTGATGTCACGGAAGGTATGATTTCAAATTACTGCTGCTGTCAGCCACGCCCTGCCGTGCCTCGTTGGACGCTGCCAAACGTTCGGCGGGCTTTGACTTCGGTGGCGTTGGTTTTTTTTCTTTCAAAGGTGTTTATGCGTTGGAAATGCGCGGATACTTTCGATGACGTCATCATGCGTCCTCCCTTAGCGTTGTGCGCTGCGGAGAAGCTTGAAGGTCGTCGCAATTTTAATTGGTGATTACGTCACCGTTTCAAATGCTAGGCCAAAAGGACTTCGCATACTTTACCTGGAAGTTGCAAAAATTGACCCTTTTAAGCTCGTCGATTTCTAAAACCTATGCAGTCGCCCTTTAAGGATTCGCAGCTGGTAGACATTATTCCGGAGCACACCCCTACTGCGCCTGTTTCTCTTTTTTCTTTCATCCCCACCTTCCTCCCCATCTTACGGCGCGGTTCAGGGGTCCATCAAGAAGTGAGACAGACTGCGCCATTTCCTTTTCTCAAAAACCACCATCACAACATTTTTGGGTCCTCGCGCTAATATTTCGCCTATTTGTGGGAAATGACGCAAAGAAAAGGAAGGCATTCTCAATCGGTACTAAAATGCCTATAGACACCCAGTTTTATTGCGTGTTTTCTCCTTTCAAATGGCGCCATAGATATTAGAATGCATGAATCACCGTGTGGTATTCGGCTACTGCCGCTAAATAATTTAGAAAAGAATTTATTCTTCCATGCTGTTTCGGTTTCATCAACCGAATGATGGCTGTGACATGAGTTCAACAGTAGGTCACGTGAGGCACGGGAAAAGTAATACAAACGCTGATGCGTTGTTTTGACTCACTTTAGCACTTAAATCAGCCGGCTTGAAGACCTATCGTTACAACGAACGACGTATCAGCAGTTATATTGCCGTTTTATAGCCCTCACGCAACCTAATCTCCACTACACGTCACACCGATCGTTATGTTGGTGAGACCAAAACAGGGTAAAGAAGAAATTCAAATATAAATTATTTATTATGTGTTGGTGAATACCACGCGGTGCTCCATGTACTACAGCAACGTCTAACGCATTGTTTGAAAGAAGAAAGCACGCAAGCAAAAGTTTTGTGTCTATAGTAATTTATTGAATTAGAGCCGTCCTAACAGTTTAATTAAAGATTTACGCAAATATGTAAAAGGGGAGCAGTACTAACTCAAGATTTCACATAAACCTGACGTACAGTACGTTCCATTGTTAAAGGGAACATGCGATCGCGTGTGCTCTGCGCTTCAGGAAGCCCTGCCGCCTAGATGCGGCGAGAATAGGCGGCATCAGGCGCATGCGCGGAGTGACCAGCCGTCATGCTTACTGCGCATACGTCTTGTGCCGACAATTCCCACAAGTTCTCGGCGGCAGCGCTCCGCGAAGCGCGGAGGCCACGCGATCGCATGTTCCCTTTAACAGTGGACCGTACTCTCCAAGTGTTTAGAATTGGCGGTAGTACATTACAGAAGGGTCAAGGGTCAATTAGGCTTCTTCCCAGGCACCACATCTCCTGTAAGTTTGCTGTCGCATATACTGGGTACAATTTTCTCACTTCCCAGCGCAGACAGCTACGGGTGGGTAAATCTATGCGATAGATCATCTCAATTTGTCGGAAAACAAGACGTATGCCGGGATGCAAAAAAACTGTGGCTGAACCGGGTCCCGAACCGGTTCGGAACGGTTCCTTTGAATAGTTCCGGTTCGGGTTCAGTTCCAAGATGGCGAAAAAAAATATGGGTTCGGTTCGGTTTCGGTTCCGGGCAAAAATTCGGGTTCGGTTCCGGTTTCGGGTTCGGGTTCAGTTCCGGTTCGACACCCTGCTTTCTGCAATATAGAATAAAGTAATTTATTTCATTTACTGAAATTATGTAGTGGCTGTTGCGTGCTAAAAGAAACTGCGCTTCACTTTCTGCCTAGGGTTTTCCGCCTGACCTATGAAGCAGAATATATCGCGAAACCTGTCAATTCGAAGTGATCACCCAAAACATGGCGTCTCCAGTGGCATGTTGTCTTGCTCCGACATCGCTCAGCATTGCCGCGGTACTTGCGATTTCCCTGCACCGACACTTTGAACATGCAAGCGATGTTTGAAAATATGCCGTGCATTCGTTTTATTTCATTTCCGACAGGGACGACAGCTGTGCTCAGCCCGTACCGTCGACAGGTGCCTGGCGGTAGCATTCCTCTTCGTGGTTGCGGAGATTCTCTCGGTGAGCTGAATATCTTCTTAACCATTCATTCTTACTGGCAGCGTAATGAATCAAGTTTTTCTCACGATGGATTTTTCTAAGCCACATATGAAAACGTTGAGCTCAGGAATAACGACTGCGGAAAACACCAAATCGACCTGTAATGTGCAGGAAGTTTTAAATTCCGTTAAATGCTTCGTGTGCTCAGATAGGTTCAAAGTAGCGCGTGAAATGTGAAGGAGTTCCTTGTAGTAGCCAGTCACATGGAGTTATGTTGACCAGAAGAGGGTTCCTCAAAATTCTCGCCATCGCCCGCATTAAGTTGTAGAGCAGGAACTATTCCTGTGCTGCACCGAAGTCCATGACTTCTTTTGACGAATCTGCCATATGTCATTAGCAGTCATGGTGGCTAAACGCCAAGCGACAATCACCAGTAGAAGTGCGAGCACTGTTCGTAGAGTATCTGAGCATGTTATGAGAGACGGCATTGTAGATGACGCTGTGGCCGGTGTCTGTTCATGATTTCAATAAAGAACTTCAACATGGTAATCGCAGTTGGTCAAATGACCTTCGCAGTCTGAACTCAAATCCCTTACCTCGCAGTAAAGAATGCGTCCAGGCCACTGAAACCTCGGAAGTGAAATATTAATATCGAATATTACCTTCCTGAATACACTATTCAATATGCTGGACGACCATATCATTACGTTCTGAATCATTTCATCAAACGTGCATATCACACGTTCGCTTACTTTCTTTCACTAAAGAAAAGCCCCCCTCGTGGTGGGCTCGGAACGCCTTTGTAACTGGGACCAGCAGTAGGTGCTTGCTACGTTTCCGCCAATATTTATGTCTGAGAACTCGTAAGAACACACAAAAATGCGTGGTCATGACAAACACAGAATGAGAGATAAAATATCAATTTACCTTTCCATTTATTTGCACTTCACACTGCAATTTGGTATAAGAACAAGATGGCAGGCTTTTATGAAAATATTTGCCACAGCATCTGTTTAGCCTAATTAGCTCATGGTTTCGCAAAAATATCTGGTGCATATATAAAGAACGTTGACTCATGGTTGGTCGGCTACATCTGGCAACGATATCAGGCTCAAGTTCCGATCTAATCGAGGTTAAGATGAAAGTTCATAAAGGCGACGGTGTGCAATGCATAGCGCAAATGTGTGTTGTAGTTTAACACGAGACCTGGCCAGCTGCGGCGATGACAGTGTTCTCGTGCAGTGGCAAGCGAATCTGATCTGTTCGCGCCACCGCGGATTTGAATCGCAGTCGCAGCAATACTTGATTGATTTATTCAATGTCAAGATTACGCCTTCAGCGATGACCCAACTTTCGCAGCTTTGGGCGCGATGTAGAGCTTTGGTTAAAAAAACAATGCTCATACAAACCTTGAGTCCTGTGTTTAAGGCATAGTGTTCAGGAACCGAATTGCGTCTGTACTGCTATAACAGGGAAATGCGTGATTAAACTGGGCACGCTTTCGTAGCACTAAGCGAATTCTTAATTTGTGATTTTACGCCCGCAAGGAACGTTCCTGGTTGGTGGTAGCAACAGTATCCTCTGCGGACGTTGACGGTCAAGATACCCACTGCTGTAGGGGGCACAGAGCTTAAAAGCGGCATCAAATATAAATCATGCGCTTAAAAAGCCCTAGGTATCATCGGATATACTAGAAGCTGATGCACATGGTCACTTTTATTCCTCCCCGCAGCGGGGCGTCTGCATCATGCAGACGTTGGTGCATGGCGACACATCGGGGTATCCCGAGCATCCGCAGGGACATCCCCGCAGGGTGATGATGGTGAGCAGTGCGCCACCATGAACCCGAGCATCCGCGCATAGCTGTGCGTGGCATCGCCGTGTGCGAGGAAAAGGGGATCCTGGTGGTTGAGCCAATACCGAGCGTTTGGACCCTTAAGGCTCCTCGGCGGAGGCAACATACCACTTTGGCCCCAGCTTCCTGTAGACGGCCCCTCCGGCCTGATCCGACCGGGGGAAATCGGCAGTCGCCTTCTCCTGTCCTCCCCTCTAACTTTCACTTTCATATTCATTTCTCACAACTCTCCTGTCTTCTACTCACTTTTTGGTTTTTTCCTTTCTCCTGGCGGCGAGGGTTAACATTGTGTGGCCAACTACCCTGAGTTGCGTCATATTTGGCTATAGTTGGGGTGTACAATGGCGTGGGTAGGACTTGCTTCCAAGTACCTGTCCCGTCCCCTTGTTGGGCTCAATGGTGGGTGGCCGGCACCAGAGCCGAACAATACACGTATCCTATGGCTCCCCCTCCCTCATCAAACGATCGCCCTCTGAAGAGAAGGCGGACCGAAGTAACGAAGCAGTTTGTACAGAAAACGAATGAAGTCTTCCCGAAATATCGCGTAGTCCACAGTGAAGATCCTGAAAAACCAGCAAGGAAAATATCACCATTTATGGTTGCGAAGAGTCTCAAAGAAGCCTTGGGCCCCGGTTGCAAGGTGACGAAACTAGCTAGCGGAGACTTCCTCCTAGAAATACGTGACAAAGTTCAAGTTTCTAAACTCTCAAACATTGACATTTGGGGACATACGTGTCTCTGTCACACCCCACAGGTCACTAAACACTGTCTGTGGAGTGATCTCTGAGATCGACTTACAGGATATCACCGAAGAGAAAATGCTGGATGGCCTAACCGATCAAAATGTTATCAAAGTTCAACGAATCAAAATAAGAAAAGAAAACAAAGAAATCCCAACGAAGCATATTGTACTTACTTTCACTTGTACACTCCCTGACTCCGTCGAAGTGGGGTACACAAAGATGGCCGTGAGACCTTACAGTCCCCACCCCAGACATTGTTTAAATTGCCAAAGATTTGGCCATGGATCCCAGAGCTGCCGTGGCCGCAAAACATGCGCGAAATGTCCTTCAAAATAACACGCCTCAGAAAACTGCGAAGTTGCATTCCGCTGCGCTAACTGCGAAGGCCTAGGTCTTGCCCATCATGCAAGACGGAAAAAGAAATCATCACACTGAAAACGAAAGAGAACATTTCATTTAAAGAAGCAAGAACACGTATCAGAATGGCAAGCAATTTTTCACTCACTGTACATACAAGCTTTGCCAATGTGGTGCGACGGGGCGACCCATCACACCGGCCTCTGGCACCTGCCCAGACCTCACGCAGTGAGGCTTCGGCGGAGCCATCCTCGCCCCAGGTGGAAGTAGCTTACACTACTCCACCACCTCCAAAGCAGGTCATGGTGCCTCTCGAGGCAACGGACCTCAAGACCTCTGCCCACGAGGCGAGGTATGTCACAAAGAGCCGCATGCAATCTGCACGATCGTCCAGCGCCTCTGAAGAGGTGATGGACCAGGGTAGCTCCATGCCGTTGACGTCCCAGCTTCGGCGGAACTCCCTGGATCGGAAAAAAAGGGACAAACCCCGAATCATGGGGCCAACTTAAACCCAGTTCTCACCCTCCATTCACAGGATGGCATTCATAATTCATTGGAACTGTAGGGACATTTAAATAATTTAATTGACATAAAGGACATCCTAACTTCATTCTCCCCTGTTACGTTGTGCCTGCAGGAAACTAACCTAGGTCCGCAGCATAAAAATCTACTAAAAAAATATAAGCTATTCCGGCGTGACCGAGAGCATGCAAACAGGTTATCGGGAGGGGTAGCCATCATCTTGCAAAGTGGAATAGCAGCCCGTGAGGTGAAACTTAAAACTTAATTATAGGCTGTAGCAGCCACTCTACTTACATACAAAACTATTACAGTGTGCTCTGTATACCTGGAACCACACCTTAAAGTCACAAACATATACAGCTAGAAAACTTTTTAGCTCAACTACCAGAGCCTTATAAGGTAGTTGGCTATTTTAATGAACATTCCTCCTTCTGGGCAAGTGAAAAAACAGATAGCAGAGGCCAAATTATAGAGGATTTTATTCTTAGCAGTAGTAGTTGTTTGTAAACTCGGGTAAAAGTACATATTGCTCCCCAACCTCGGGCAAACTGAGTTGTTCAGATTTGTCTTATAGCTCACAGTCTGTTTTTAACGATTTTAAATAGGATGTCATTGACAACCCATATGGCAGTGATCACTTTCCAGTACTAACGTCTCCAACAGAAATCATCCCAACAAAACCGCGACGTTAGAAACTTCATTTAGCACACCGGGAACTTTTTAGAACAGAAGCTGCCGCACACTTAGCTATTCCTCGGTCTTCTGCAGTGGTGCGACCGAACCACAAACTATGGTGGAGAGTGCAAGGAAGCGAAAAAACGACCAAACAAAGCGTGGGGTACATTTCGAAGGTACTCGACACAGGAAAACCTCATAAATTTTAGAAAAGCCAGAGCTAAAGCTCGGTATATCGGTCGCAGTGCCAAGAAAGCATAATGGCAAAGTTACATCTCATCTATAAACAGCCCGGTCACATCGAAAAAAATATGGGAGCAGGTTCGAAAATTTAATGGCAGCTTCTCACTGTTCACAATTCCTCTTTTGAGAACACGCGGTACACAAACAAGTATAAAAGAACAGGCAGACATATTAGGGGAGCACTTCGTTGCCGTTTCTAGTTTGTCACATTACACGCAGTCATTTCTAAATTACAAAAATATAGCTGCAAAGCAAAGACTACCAACTAGTGGCGGCACAAGTGAACAATACAATAGTCTCTTCACACTCTCAGAAAAAAAACATAGTGCTGTCTTCCGGAAAACTAACTGCTCCGGGGCCTGACGAAATACACTATTCAATGCTGGCTATAAGAAAGGTATAATTTGTAGGGTCTGCTCGCGGGCAAGTCAAATCTCGCGCCGCTCACCGCGGGTAGCCTCGGACCCCTTCTTCCCGAGTGGGGGGGCGGGGGGAGCGAGGCTGGGAGAAAGCCTTTATAAGGCGAGACCGGGAAGGCTCGCTCGCTCTCGCTCTTGGACCAGCTCTGCGAAAGGACCACCTGACCCAGCTGCCACGACGACGACCGGCACCCCTGATGTGAGAATAAACCCTTTGTACAAAGTCCTGCCTCGAGTGACTACCTGTGCGTCCCCGCGCAGAGGAATTGCCCACAAATAATGGCGCCCAGCGTGCGGCTTTAATTAACACCTTGTGGACGATTTCTCTGCCGATTTTGGGACGTGCAGCCAGACTCGTGGCAGGCCCTCTTTGTTCAGGGCCACGCCGGACCGATAGGGTTAAGGAGCGGGTCAGGCGGAATGTTCGCGGGGTAGCGACTTGTGTAGTGTTGTAAATTTGTTAGGGGTTTTGTGTTATTTATGTAGTTTTCGGGCGTTTTGTGTTGTGTATTTCCGCGTGTTTGTAGATAGATTGTTGTGTATGTGAATGTTCTTGTTGCCATGAGCAGTTAGCCGGTGCGGCCGGACAGTTAGCGCGAACTATGCCTCCCAGAAAGGATGTTTCAGCCACGGCTTTGGATGGCGGGGCAGCCGGTAGTGAGACGGCCGACGCGGCGGCCGTAATAGGGCAGGTGACTGAGATGTTTGCCGCATTAGCCCGTCAGCTCGGTTCGGTGGCTGGCGCCAACCAGGCCGCAGCATCGGTAGCATCGGCGACAGCATCGCGCCCGAGGATAAATATGGAGGTCCCCTCCTTTTCCGGGTACACGGACGCGAAATCAGTCCACGAGTTTTTACAACAACTCGAGGACTACCAGACGGCTCTGGGCGCCCCAGATGACGTAATGCTAGGGCAGGTCCTGCCTGTAGCACTCGTCGAGAGCGCGGCGCGATGGAGGCGCTGCCAGCCGACTTTCCAGTCGATGGCGGACTTCAAAGACCGTTTCCGCGCCGAGTTCTTGCCGCCTGATTATGAGCGCCGGATGCTGGAGGAGCTCGCGTTGCGCACCCAACACCCAGAGGAAAGCCTCCTCGAGTACGTACGCGCAATGCAAGAGCTGTACAAGAGGGCAGATCCGACGGCAACCGACTGAGATCAGGTTGCGCGTGTGATCAGGCAGTGCCATCCACGCTTCAAGCCGTATCTGCGGGGCCGCAGTTTTACAAACCTCGAGGCCCTAGCGCAGGAGGCCAAGACCGTGCAGGCGGATTTACTCGCCGAACTGCGCTACCAGCCGCCCCCCAGGCCGACCGAATCGCTGGAACCGGGATGCGCATGGGATGGAGGCCGAGAATGCGCGATGAGGGCTCGGCGCGCCGAGGTAATGGCCGTGGAAAGGCAGGCGGAACCCCCTGTTGTCCCTCGCGCGCTTGACCCGTACGCATTCGAGCAGCGGCGTCGTGCCGTTCTCACAGGCCACGCGCCCAGCGAGCGTCAGGAATGCGCGGAGAAAGGGGAGAACCGTCCCCAACCGCTTCGTGGAACGAGGGGTCCTCCGTCCACGCGGCGGGTGAATGACCGGCTTTGCTGGAATTGCAACCAGCCCGGCCACGTGGCACGCGAATGCCAAGCTAGGCGTATGCAGGGAAACGCCAGGCGCTGGCGGTGATGTCTGGTAGCACCGACCTTTCACCGTCAGCGGGAGAATTTCATGGTTGTCAAGGCGCTAGTCAGGAAAAGAACTCCCGCGCCGGCGACGGGGAGGCCTTTGTCCCGCTCGCCTGTAGAGCTCAGGGAGTCGTTCCGCGCTCAAGCCCTTTTATGCTAGTGCAGTTAGCGGGTCGAAGCTACTCTGCACTCGTAGACACGGGCTCAACGCTGTCACTGGTCGGTGACGAGGTGTACGAGGCCTGCCGGATAGGTAACATCCGTGTCAGACCGGCCGAAACCCCGTTAAGCTTAGCAGCTGGGGCGGCAAAGGCAAAGGGAGCGGTGCGTCTTACGATGCGCTTTGGCGGCAGAAAGCGGAGACATCGCTTCGTCTATCTGCCTGGCTTGTCGATACCAGTAATTCTGGGAAGGGATTTTCTCTCGAGCGAAGGCATTGTGCTCGACATGGGGGAGAATGGCTATCGTTACAGCCAGCTCGCCCCCCTCATTCCCTTCGAAAGCGCATCCTTGCCCGGCTGTCCGGCACAAAAGGTGGGTGTCAACACCTGTGCGACAGAAAGGCAGGTGAGCTCCCTCGAGATGCTGAGAGACGGTGGCCCGTTAGAAGCGATTATTGCGTCTTTCTCAGGACCCAGTAGTCAGCGCCGAAGGCTCGCGGAAACTTTACTCCCGTTTTCGGATTGCTTCACGGAGAAACCGGGCAGAACCGACCTGCTTCAGCACGAGATTCAGACGGGTGATACGCGCCCTTTCAGGTGTAACCCGAGGCCGTTAAGTGCGCATAAGAGGCAGCTTCTCGACTGTGCCCTTGACCAGATGATTGATACCGTTGCGGTGAGACCCTCACAAAGTCCCTGGGCGTCACCAGTGGTTCTAGCGCCGAAGAAAGATGGATCGGTCAGGCTGTGTGTTGATTATCGTAAGCTCAACTCACTGACGCCTACGGTTGCGTACCCTTTTCAGTCGATCGAGGCTGTGATGTACGCGTTAGGGAACGCGAGGTTCTTCACAGTCCTAGATGCAAGCAGAGGGTACCTGCAGATTGAGGTGGCCGAAGGTGACATTGAGAAAACCGCATTCACCTGCCACCGCGGGCTCTTCGAATTTACTCGACTCCCGTTTGGTTTGTCTAACGCCCCGAGCACGTTCATGCGACTGATGGACATCGTGCTGGGCGATGCAAGGTTCAACTACGCCATGGCGTACCTCGACGACGTTGTGATATTCTCACAGTCGTTCGAGGAGCACCTCATTCACCTGAATTCCGTTCTCGATAGAATGAGACGTGCCTGTCTAACCATTAATCCAAAGAAAGTGCAGTTGGCATCGAAGAGAGTGAACCTCTTGGGCTTTGTCGTGGATGATGGCACACTGAGACCGAATGATGACAAACTGCAGGCAATTCTGAACTACCCCTGCCCATGGATGTGAAAAGCTTGCAGAGGTTTTTGGGGATGGTTGCATTCTACAGGCAATTCATCCCGCGCTGTTCGGAGCTTGCAAGGCCGCTGAACCTGCTGTTGCGTAAAGGCTCGAAGTGGGTCTGGGGCAAGGAACAGAGTGACGCATTTGTTGCCTTGGCTCGCGCGATAGCGAATACCGCTAGTCTGCGCCTCCCCGACCTGAACAAGCAGTTTGTCTTGCAGACAGATGCTAGTGACTACGGTGTTGGAGCTGTTTTGTTGCAGGAACACGAGGGCAAACTGCGCCCTGTCGCGTTCGCTAGTCGCACGCTCACATCGGCGGAGTGGAATTACTCCGTGACCGAAAAGGAATGCCTGGCGATCATGTTCGCATTGTCGAAGTTCGACATGTACCTAGACGGAGCGGTCTTCACCGTGCAGACAGATCATCAGGCATTGTCTTGGTTAAAGAGGCTCAAGAACCCCGCAGGCAGACTCGCGAGATGGGCGCTGACGTTGCAACGTTACGCGTACGCCATCGAGTACCGCCGGGGCAGCTTGAACAAGGCGGCCGATGCTTTATCGCGCGCACCGTGGAATGCTGGCGGAAGCGCTTCAGAGGCGCAGCCCAGCTTTGTAAAAAGCGGCGTCACCGCTGTTGGAGAGGAGGAGAGGGCGGACGGGAGTGTCGCGCCCGGTTTGGAGAGAGAGGAGACGGACAAAGGTCCCGCACGGTGCTGTGACGGAAGGGAAACACAGCAGCTCGTGGCGGCGACCGCTCGCCTGCCTAGGAGCGAGGCAGAAAGAAATCTGTCTTGAGGAGTAGCGGTCAGTAGAGAAGAGCTGATCGAGGCCCAGAAAGCAGACGGTCTTTGCCAGCGGGTGCTGAAGGAGCTTGCGAGCAGCGCAGCTTGCACCGGGAACGCTGAGGGCAAGTACGACGCGTATCTGCTGGGCGATGATGGCTTGCTGCTCCGCTACATTCCCCAACTTGACGAGGAAGAGGCGACAGCATGCCCTTTTCGAGTCGTGGTCCCGAGAAGGTTGCGGAAACGGTTCCTGCAGTACTTCCATGACTCAGCGCTGGCAGGCCATGGCAGCGGCAGTAAGACTTACGACAAGTTATGCCGTGTCGCGACCTGGCCAGGCATGAGAAAGGATGTGCTGGGATACGCCCGTACCTGTCCGGTATGCCAGGTAGCCAAGCCTCGGGCGGGCAAGCCCGCTGGCATGATGAAGGCGGTAGTTAGCAACTACCCGTGGCAAGTGGTCGCGTGCGATATCATGGGACCCCTCCCTCGGTCCGCGTGCGGAAACCAATTCATCCTGGTAATAACGGACCACTATTCCAAGTGGGTTGAGGTTTTCCCCCTTAGGAAGCTTGTGTCGGAACGAATTTGGGAAAAACTGTTGGAGACTTTCACTCGTTTCGGTTTCCCTTCCGACCTGATTACAGACAATGCTTCGTATTTCACAAGCAAAGTCTTTGTAGACTCTTGTCGGGCGCTTCAAATCCGCCACAGGAGAACGAGTCCCTACCACGCTCAGAGCAACATAACCGAGCGGGTGAATCGAAATCTGAAGAGCATGCTGGTCGCGACGACCGAGCAGCACAGAGATTGGGACGCGCGGCTGTCCGAACTGGCGTTCGCTACAAGGACCACCGTGAACAGGTCAGTGGGTATTACACCCGCTTACTTGAATTTTGGGAGAGAGATCGCTTTTCCGCTAGAGAATTCCCTACTCGACGCGGCGGGGCCTGCGCCCCCTCCGCTTTCGCAGTACGCGGCAAGGCTCCGGGAGCGCCTGGAGGCAGCGCAGCGCGCAGCCCGAGAAAACCTCGATGTCGCGCGCATGGAGCAGGCGGATCAGTACAACAAAGGTCGCCGTCACGTCGTTTTCAACACGGGCGACATAGTACTCAAGAGAACGCACCCACTTAGTAACGCAGCGCGCGGTTTCGCCGCGTCGCTAGCGCACAAGTGGGCTGGGCCGTACGAAGTTACGGCACGGACTACGCCGCTCACCTACCAGTTGCGGTTGTTGACAAACGGCGAAACCGCCGGTCCGGTGCATGTCGCTGATTTGAAGGCTTTCCACCTTCGCAAGGACGATGGCTGCGAAGCGGTGGAAAATCAGCGCGATGCGGCGATCTCACCCCCGGGAGGACGAGCAGGTAGCGGTGCGGTTCGCAACCGACGCTACAACCTGAGGACCAGGTAGCACCCGTGTCTCTCGATCATTTATCACTCGCAGTGCTCTCGCCCTCTCAATATGCCTTCTAGGAAGCTCCAGCGGACCGACACCCGGGGCTCGGGAAGGGATGGCAGACCACCGTCGAACGGTGGCCGCCATCAAGGCGCGCCACCCGGCCGGCGGCAGGGTCCACGCGAGTGGCGCCGGTTCCACGGCCGCGGTGGCCCCCACCGCCAGTCTAACCGCGCGCCTGACCACTGGAGAGAACCTCTCAGTGGTGCAGGACAGCGCAAGAGGGCCAGTGACGACCAGGCGCAGGGCCCCCCTCAGCACCCAGCCGGCGCTTCGGCCGCCGAGCAGCCGCAACCCAAGCGGCCCAGGGTCCTGCGGCACGTGGCCACCTGCACCACGGTCGCCAACGGAGCGGCCATCTCTTACTGCGCGCGGTCCAGGTGGCGGGACCAGGCGCAGCCCCTTCGCGGCGGTGACCTCCAGGAAGTGCCGCTGCCTTTCCGCGGCCTGACCCTGGAGGAGAGGGACCAGGAGCCCCCGGCCGTGTTTAGTGACGAGGAGCGGGCCGGCCTGTGTTCCCTCTGCGGCACACTTGTTGTGCACCGGCCCCGCCACGAGGCCGGTGCGCTGCATAGAGCGCGCAGGGAGGCGGCGGAAAAGCTCTTGGCGGCTGCAGCGCCTTCCCCCGCTGCGCCACTGCAGAGGGGCAGCCCGGAGGAGGCGGCCCTCCGCATCCTCCAGTCCAGCCGCCCAGACCTGCTGTCCCCGGCGGCCGAGGAGCTTTGGAGGGCGCTGCCGGCAGGGCCCCCAGCGGAGCCAGGCGCCTCGGTCCCCCAGGCGGCTCGTGAGGAGCCCGTCCAGCCAGCGGTGAGCGGCCCCCCGGCGAGCACCCCTCCCCCCTGCGACGACTCTATGGACCCGGACCCGGAGGTCATCGAACGCCTGCTGGCGGACCCGGGACGGACGTTTGAGGGGGGGGGGAGATGTAGGGTCTGCTCGCGGGCAAGTCAAATCTCGCGCCGCTCACCGCGGGTAGCCTCGGACCCCTTCTTCCCGAGTGGGGGGGGCGGGGGGAGCGAGGCTGGGAGAAAGCCTTTATAAGGCGAGACCGGGAAGGCTCGCTCGCTCTCGCTCTTGGACCAGCTCTGCGAAAGGACCACCTGACCCAGCTGCCACGACGACGACCGGCCCCCCTGATGTGAGAATAAACCCTTTGTACAAAGTCCTGCCTCGAGTGACTGCCTGTGCGTCCCCGCGCAGAGGAATTGCCCACAAATTGTACCGCTTCTTAAACCTTAAAAGCCACCAACCTCCCCAAGGAGTTATAGACCAATAGCCGTTACGAGTTGCTTAGCCAAATCCTTCGAAAGTGTGCTTAATAAAAAAAAGATTGAATTTTGTCCTTGAATCGCGTGAACTCCTTGATATCCAGGAATGCGGTCATAAAAAGGATTCTCAACGACCGACCATCTGGTTCGCCTTCAAAATACTGTGCGCGAAGTTTTTATACATAAATAAGACTGCCTAGCCGTATTTTTCGATCTGGAAAAAGCATACGACACAACATGGAGGTTTCGGATTCTTCGCGATCTTGCAGAACTTGACATTCGCGGTAGGATGTTAAACTGCCTAAATGATTTCCTGTCTAACCTCAAATTTCAAGTACGCCTAGCAGCAACCCTTTCCAGGAACCTCATTCAAGAGAACGGGGTTCCTCAGGGGTGTGTTTCAAGCACAACTCTCTTTTTTGTAAAAATGAATTCCATAAGCCAAATAATCCCGAAGTCCATTATGTATTCTGTCTATGTCGATGATCTCCAAATAGCCTCCACGTCCTCCAACGTAGCAACCAGTGAGAGACAAATACAGCTAACAATAAATAAACTGGCAACATGGGCAGACAAAAATCGATTCCAATTCTCCACACAGAAAACAGTGGGTGTCCTGTTCTCACTAAAACGAGGCCTAAAATCCAACCCCACATTACATCTGAACAATACCGAACTACCTATAAAGAATGAAACAAAATTTCTAGGGATTACTTTTGACAAAAAACTAACTTTCCTACCTCATATTAACGGTCTCAAAAAGAAAGCCTCTCGATCCTTAAACATACTTAAGGTACTCTCTCGAAAACACAGGGGTTCCAATAGGACCTGTCTTATACAAATTTATCGCTCTGTAGAGCGCTCTACCTTACATTATGGTTGTATAGTGTACGGGTCAGTGAGACCATCGTATCTTAAACGACTGGATCCAATATACAACTTAGGTTTGCGTCTCTCCACTGGTGCATACAGGACATCGCCCATTAACAGTCTGCAAGTAGCAACTAACGAACCATCACTTACACACAGAAGAGCCATGCTCACATGCTTGTACATCCTAAAAATCCGGTCACTGCAGAAACGTCTATGTTATTCAGTAGCCACAAAGTGCTCATCTAGAATACACTTTAACAAAAAACCGCAAGCCACCAGACCACTACTACTGTGATTTGAAGAGATGTGCCAGGATCTCGGCGTACTAAACACATTGCCTGGTATTGCGCAAAGACGAAATCCACTGCCACCATGGTGCAATTTCCCTGCAGTCTGCGATTTCACCCTTACTCAGTTCCATAAAAAACAAACTCAACAACACCAAATATTACAAGAATTTTTTGCACTTGAGGAAAAGTACAGTACTTTCACAGCATTTTACACAGATGGTTCAAAAACAGATCTATATGTTGGAAGCGCCGTGGTACATGGGGATTGGAATCAAATAGTAAGGCTTCCACAGTGTGCACCCATCTTCACATCCGAATGTCACACCATCTCTCTAGCCATAAAAAAAGTAAATGAGAACCTCGCAAACAGTGTTATATACACAGACTCACTAAGTGTACTTAGACCCCTCCACTCAAGAAATGCAATCAGTCCACTACTTGGTGACCTCATTCACAACATAACTACAACTTAGCACAAGGACAGAACATAAAACTCTGCTGGGTACGAAGTCACATTCGAATTCAGGGGAATGGGAGAGCAGACTTGTGTGCTGCTAAAGCCTGTTGCAAGCAAATAAACAAAGTAAGCATACCCTTTAATGATTGCATGCACTTAGTACACCGTAAATTGACGAAAAAAATGGCAGTTAACTTGGAACAATGAAGTAAATAACAAACTACATTTGATAAAGCCAGTTTTAGATCAATGGAAGTCTTGCACACACCAGGAACGTTTTAAGGATGTAATTCTCTGCCGGCTTCGTATAGGACATACACATCTTACTCATAACCTTCTATTCAGAAAACAAGCAAAACCTCTTTGTGAGAAGTGCGGAGAAGAATTTAAAGTAAATCACATTTTACTCTCATGTAAAATGCGAAGAATTTACAGTAAATCACATTTTACTCTCATGTACAGAAGTAGAAAAACTAAGGAAAAAGTATTTTGCACAGTTTTATAACTACTACATTCCTTTGCACCCCTTGCTAGGAGAAGATGCAATTGTTAACACAGCTTGCGTGTTCGGTTTTTTAAGAGAAGCAGGTCTGGTCAACAGTCTCTAGATTTTCATCCACTGCCTCACTTTACTTTAAGATGCACTTCAGCCACCTTCTCACTCCTGAGAAAGGGACTGAGGTTTTTATTTGGTTGGTTGGGAGGCTCAACATCCTTGCCCAGCCAAGGATGGCTGCGGAGCCTGCCTGACCTATTTAAAGCTTTTATCACTAGCCATATATAATTTTTTTTCCTCTGTCGTCACTAAATAACACATACCAATGTTATAGGCACTCTACAACGGAGATTATTTTAATATTCCCATGAAATTCTGCACAGGACAATTCCCTCATACCCCGAGCTTGGCGCATGATGGTCTCAGTTGCCTATGTGCCATAAACCCCAACACACAAACAATTTGATAACATTTGAGGAAATTCAGAGAGTACTGTCTATAAGGTAAACAAACTGCACCATGTCCCGATGAAATTCATTATGAAATGCTGTCTCATCTATCTGGGCCCTCCGTAGAAGTTCTGCTACAATTTTTTAACAAAATATGGCTGGAAGGAAAAATACCATCAGCTTGGAAAAAAGCAATTTTTGTTCCATTCCTAAAATCAGGAAAACCACCAACCTCCCCTGGCAGTTACAGGCCTATAACGCTTACAAGCTGTCTAGCCAAATCATCAGAAAGTGTTCTCAATATTAGCTTAATGTTTATTTTAGAATCCCGTGAGCTTCTTGATGTCCACCAGTGTGGTTTTCAAAAAGCATGCTCCACAGTTGACCATCTCGTCCGCCTTCAAAACACGGTCCGAGAGGCGTTTATACACAGACAACAGTGCCTTGCTGTCTTCTTCGATATGGAGAAGGCATACGATACAACATGGAGGTTCGGGATTCTTTGTGACTTCGCAGAGCTTGGCATCCGCGGGAGGATGCTAAAATGTTTAAGCGACTTTGTGTTGAACCGTTCATTCCAAATCCGCCTCGGCGCTACCCTCTTGAAGAATTTCATCCAGGAGAATGGTGTGCCTCAGGGATGCATTTTAAGTACTACATTGTTCATAGTAAAAATGAATTCCTGAGACAAAATAATTCCGCAGTCCATTATATACTCAGTCTAAGTCCATGACGTCCAGATTTCATGCATATCTTCTAGCTTATCAACTTGTGAGAGAATTAAAGCTTGCGATAAGTAAATTAGCAATCTGGGCAGACAGACATGGTTTTAGGTAATCCCCGCAAAAAACAGTTGCCGTTCTTTTCTCGCTCCAAAGAGGACTGCAGATTTATTCCACCCTCCGCTTAAATGGAGCCGCAGTTCCGGTAAAACTAGGACACAAATTTTTAGGCCCAACATTTAACAAAAAGCTCACGTTCCTACCGCACATAAACACTCAAAAAAAGAAACAACCCAATCCCTGAATATACTTAAAGTGCTGTCACGAAAACGCTGGGGGTCCGATAGGATGTGGCTATTGCGCATCTATAGGTCAGTAGTGCGTTCTTCCTTAGACTATGGATGTATAATATACGGGTCTGCGAGGCCATCGTACCTTAAAAAGCTAGATCGAGTACAGAACCTTGGTTTGTCCCTCGCAATTGGGGCGTACAGAACATCCCCTGTAAAAAGTCTTCACGTAGAAGCAAATGAGCCACCTCTAAACAACAGGAAAACAATGCTAGTGAAAATAGTTACTAAATTCCCGTCCAGAATACTCTTTACCAACAAACCTCGAGCTGTCAGATCACTCCTCTTCCGCTTTGAGGAAAAATGTCAAGAAATAAACATACTATAGACGCACTTCCCGATGTTGCACGGAGACCTGATCCGTTGCCACCTTGGTACACGTTTCCTGATGTGTGCAATTTCGCACTAACACAAATTCACAAAAGGCAAACCCCACAGGAATACATACAGCGAGAGTTTTGTGCAGTACGAGAAAAATACAAGAATTATGCCGATTTCTACACGGACGGTTCTAAAACAGCACTATATGTAGGGTTGGTTGGTTGGTTGCGACGGAGAGAAGGATGAAAAGGAAAAGTGAACAGGCCTGCCAACTGGCTCGAGCCGAGCCGCCACCGCTGCCACGTGCAGATAGAAGAGCGTTGAAAGGTAAGAAGACAGAGTAAAAGAGAGAGTAAAGACGCGCGTCGCAACAACCGCAACAACCGCGTAGGGAGTTTCATAGTACAAGGTAAATGTGAGAAAGTAGTCAGGCTGCCCCAGTGCGCTTCAATTTCACAGCAGAATGCTTCGCCATTGTTGTAGTTGTAGATGAAATAATGAAGAAGAACCTAAAGAACAGCTATCTACTGCGACTCTTAGTGTAATTACAGCTATAAACCGCAAGAATGCAGTAGAAACCATAATAGGAAACATAATACATAATTTGATAAAAGCTGAGACAGAAGGTCGTACAATAAAGTTCTGCTGGGTTCCTAGACACGTGGGAATCAGCGGAAACGAGAGCGCTGATGCATGTCCCGCACTTGCTCGCAGTCGTGAGGTAAAACAGGTAAACATACCACATAGGGACTACATGAGGTTTGTTCAAAATAAACTTGGAGGAAAATGGCAGGCTTCATGGGAAAACGAAGTTAACAACATGCTGCACTTGTTAAAGCCCTTCTTGGGTGAATGAAAGAACTTCAGGCACCAGGAACGCTTTATGGAAATAATTTTATGTCGCCTCCGCATTGGACACACACACATTACACATAATTTCTTACAATTTCTTACTAACGGAACAAGACAAACCTCCTTGTGAAAGATGTGGAGGCGAGCTCACAATAAACCATATTTTACTGTCATGTTCATACCTCGGAAAACAAAGAAACACTTTATTAAGTTTTATAATGAATGCATTCCTTTACACCCTGCGTTGCTATTAGGTGAAAATGCCATTGTTTACTCGTCTTGTGTTTTTAGCTTTTTAAAAGAAGCAGGTGTTTTTGATAAACTGTAAATTTTAATCAACTGCTTCGCTTTATATATAATGCACTTCAGCCTTGTTCTTATCCTCGAGAAGAAGACTGAGGTCTTTGTTTCACTGGCTGGGAACCTCAATTTCCATGCCCAGCCAAGGACCGCTGATGAGGTTACCTGGCCTCCTTAAAAGCTTTTACTTGTCGATACTTCTAAAATTTCTTCCCTCTCTTATTACTCGGCACAACAAACTTTAGACCCTCTATACCATTTTTCACATATTAGCAAAAATCTGCATGAAAGAAATATCCTATACCTTGAGCTTGGCGCATGATAGCCTTAGCAGCTTATGCGCCATTAAACACAACACGATACGATACAATACAATAGCTTCGAATGTGTTAGCTGATCGTCATCGTGCATGTAGAATCACTAGTACAACTGGCTGAGTGAATCTGTATTTTCTGCAGTGGCAGGTACAAAGGCGCCATCGATACACAGTAGAAGCTCAACTTTATTTTTATTTATATCCACTGACAGAGTATTTCATCAATTAAAAGGGAGCCGATTAAAAGGAAGTCATTTTCTTACACTGATTCTTTAGAGTTTGCTGATGGCACAAATATTCAGGCAATCAATCAATCACAATTTCATCACAATTTTTATACAAGAGGAATGCGCTTGAGTAACACTTTTCGCCTCCCAGGTACAGCTCATGAACACATTTTAGAAGCATATATTGACTTTAACTGAGGGAGGCGATCTTAAAGCTCAAACATTAAATGATACTCTCACCGACTACGTATCATTACTGATTGAGCAGTAGAAGTAGGCGGTAGGATGATTAACAGGACACTGGCAAGCTATCTCAGGAGAAGAAAGATCTGATTAAGAAATGCCAAAGCATGAAATGGACTAACCCTACAGACAGAGTAAAACTGGAAGAGTAATCAAAGCTAGTTACAAAACGCAAGCTAGCCGAAATAAGCCAGTTGAACATGGAGAGATTCGGATATTTTAAAAAAACGGATGTAGCCTAAGATTGGTGAAGAGGAAACTAAGCATTGGATAAACAATATGTAGGTGTTAAGAGAAAACGAGGGCAATGTCATAACAAATATGGGTCAGATAGTTAAACCAGCCGGATAGTTCTTCACAAATACATACAGTAGCAGAAGTAATCAGAACGTTAATGAGAGGCAGTAACACACAGGAAGAGGTAATCCCGCCTGTATGGAAAGAAACAGTAAAAGAGCCTTAGGATCTATTGGAAAGATGAAAGCCGCTAATAAGGCTCAAGTAACAACTGGTTTCTTGAAGGACGAAGGAGAGATTGTGCTAGAAAAGCTACGCTCCCTATATACGCAATGCCTTATGAACTGGCGCGTAACAGAAGCTTGTAAGAGCGCTAACATTGTATTAATCGAAAGCAGACGTTAAGGACTTGATAAATTACATAATGATGAGATTACCGTTCGTTGCTTACAAGACATTTACTAAAGTAATAGATGATAGCGCCAGGACAGGCCTCGAGTTTAAACAATGAAAAGATGTTTGTAGGCTGGTTTTGCTGTGGATGAGCTCGGCATTTTTTGGGCACATCATGTGCATCTCACCTCTCTATTTATTCTAGAAGTCCTTCCATTCAGGGTTAACAGCAGTGCGCGTTTGCCGTTAATAAACAGATGGTTGGTGATCATCTCAACTCTGCTACATCAGCAGAAGGTTGTGAAGAGGAGGAGGAAAAAACTTTTATTAAGCAACCCTTAAAAGGAAGCAAGTGCGGGTGGGGATAAGGATAAGGGGGTTGCACTAACAGGTGGGCCCTCGCGGTCGAGCTAGGTGGCCAGGAGCCCACGAGCTCTGGCGACCTCTGTGGCCCAGGTCACCATACGGAGCTGAACCTCCGGCTGTGAGCTGCGCAGCACGGCCTCCCATCTCTCCTGGTCGTCGAGTCTCAGAAAAGGGGGAGTTGGAGTATTAGGGCGAGCCCTAAGTATGTGATAAATATCCGCCATAGGCTGCTGGCATAATTTGCAGGATGGATGATAGTCCTCTGGGTGCATGAGGGAATACAGGTAAGGGTTCGTAAAAGTGTCTGTCTGAACCCGAGGACTCGTCGACCGGGCGGTAGACGGCTTCCCCTCGTTCCGCAGGGCTAGGGAACGCATGATGACGTACCATGAAGTCGCGCTTCACTACCGGCGTTCCCGACTAGTTTACTCCCCTCCCCATCAATCGCTAAATAAGGCCGAGCAAGTCGTTTGGCGACGGATTCAGAAGGTTGTAAGCAGCAATGGGGGCCACGGCGTTATGAGAGCGCCATTCTATCTCAAGCGGAAAAACTTACCTCATTTCCAATGGCTATGTCACCTGACATCTGTCGTGTGAGCAGCGACACGCTCCCTTTACACCAACATAGCATATGCTATGAGGGTGGAAAAACTTGCTCCCAGGTTTCCTAACCTTACTGCAGGCGAGAGGCTTCAAACAAAAAATTCAGAGCAACAACAAATGGTACGTTATTGAGGACGGACGCAATATCTGTTTCAGGCACTTCAGAAACGTTTTTAATGGTTCCGAATCAATTTTTTCTGTTTTCTGAAGTAAAAAATTGAATTCATCTCATTGTGCTTTCAACAGTTAGCCCCCCTGAATAATTTGATGAAGAGGAAATTTTTCTGACCAGGGAATGAGATAAGCAACCAGAATTTATTCCCATTTTTCCTGCAATTCACTGCACTACTGCGGCAAAAATTCCAAACCATAACTTTCTTCTCAGCAGGTGAGCGTCACAAACACTAAGCTTTCATGCCTGTTCTTCTGTTCAGCTATAATATTTTCGATGGACTCTACCGCCCCAATTACTTAACCACACTGGACTGCCGTGCTGAAGGCATGTTGCCAACTTTAGTGCCACTGCAACTGTGCCGACTTCAAAAACATGCGCCCAGAGTAAAGAAGTGGCCATCATTTACCGGCCACGTGTCTCAGTTCATTGGAAGCCCTTGCTATATAAAACAGGTCATATTACGTCTCTAATATTAACACAAGCAAATATGATAAACTTCCGACAGGGTACCCAAGTGTGCCAGTGACTATTTCGGTAAAATCACATGCTCTTTTCTGGGGCTTAAATAATTCGACTGTAAGGTTCTAGATTTTTATCTCATTCGCCAGCAAAATGGCAGGCAAACTTACTTCATAGAATATTTTTCAGCGAGAAGTTCGCTGTCCTGGCCACTGTCCTCACCTGTCTGATTTCTTGTAAGCAATTCATGAAAATGAATAACCGCGCGCCATGAATCCACCAATTTGCATGAGTTTATTAGGCAGCGTTCGAAAACCTTCAGCGGTCGGGGACCAGTACCAATGGGGTGAACGATTCCATCGTTTTGTTTTAAACAGCCCTTTATTGCGGACGGTCGTAGGCCCAGTTTTCGATTGGGTGATGTTCGCCCACAGGCAGTCTCAGTAGAGCTTCAAGGGCAGCCACGTCCGGATCGACGGGTTGCCGAGCCCTTAGTGCCCCTTCTGTAACCTGCAAGTGAAAAAGTGCCAAGATAGATATAAAAGAGATTAGGACCGCCGCGAAACTCTACAGAATCCGTCGCGAGCAATTTTTTTACTTTCGGTTCCGTGGGCACAGGAATTGTCGACGGCCTGTATAGGCTACGAAAGTATATCAGGGCAAAACATGGTTGTGTCTATGACCTCTCCCCACAATGTTCTTCCCATGCTCGGGGTCGTGGGCACGTTGAACGGAGTCTGGAAATTACGCCAGCTAACACCAAGTTATGTTGACCCACCAACATGCACTCTTTAAATTTTCGAATATGGATGCATATTACCACAGCACAAGCGCAGGGATTTTATTACCGCGGCATGCCGTTGTCTGTGCCACCATGATGTTAGTACCGGGAGCCCGTTGACGAGACACAGCTTCATCTACATGACGGCCGTCATATAAATGTATCGCGCCTAATTCTTCGGAGCCATGGCACACAACCAACGAAGGCAGAGGAAGGGCAGATGCAATTCATAGAAAAACACGTGCTTATGAAGCTGATTGCGTAGAACTTGCGCGAATTTTTCCACTGGCAATGCAGCTGCAGGTAGCAGCGCAAATGGATCTCATTCGTGATGAAGTCCACAGAAGCATTGGAGGTTGCCCATGCAATGAATCCATACCAAGAGCATCAAGTCATGACATATACGCCGCCGCGATTCGAAAAGGTCCTCCCACCAGTTGAGCAATCAACGGGAGACCGCCAGATGCCAGATTGCCGCACCACCATACCAACGATGAAGCAAAATGAGATGCGAGGCTTGGGAAGCTCCCAACAACCGTCTACTGTACCTTCACTACTGTGGGGCCGGACACGTCCTTCGAATTCGCGCATACAGGGATATCGCACTGCATGGCATCTCTTCTGAGGCACTGCGACCACACCGAGCCCTAGACAGGTATCCCGAACGGTAGACCAATACGTGCGCTGCCAGGATGTTTCACATTGGGCTGCCTGACCTGCTCCTCAACACCGTCCTTTCCACGCTGTTTTATCGCCGGGATACGCTTATACAGCAGCTGTACAAAGATAGTATGCAACTCTTAATGCGAATGAAAAACGAAACAATTGAAGGTCAGTTTTCTTCCGGTAAATGGATGAAGATCCTCCAATGAAGGAGAGCCATGATGCCACAGCCCTATCGTAGCCTAGTCTAGATGAAATGAGACTCCACCATAGAAAGCCGATGACTAGCCAGTGTTTGCTTGCACCCATTTTGTCAGTACTAGTGACAGACTCATTGGAGATAAAAGCCCACCTGTGCATAGGAGGCAGATACTGCAGCCGGTAGGCCGAGAATACTCTGTCCGACAAAGCCAGCAAAAGACCCCAATCTCAACCTGCTAATAAGGCACACGCGCACCCTCCTTGAAGTGATTCTGCAGCACAGTACGGTTACTGCTCTGGGGGATATAAGCTGGGCGATTGGTCCTCAGAGGACAGTTTACAGATAGCCTAAAAAAGTGAAGAAGACTTGGAACAAATCAGAAAGTTGCATCGCGAGAGGCCACTTTATGTCCCGTTGGGAAGGCGCAATGCAAGAGTAACGTTTAACGAACGTACTTGTATGTTAACCACGTTGTTCAAAAGTTTTGTAGCTGCAATTTGGTGCCTGATGTCAAAAGCTCTTAGACAACTATAAGTTTACAGCAGCCGACAGCGGCGATAATTCTGCCCCTGGGATACCGCCCCAGCACGCAATTCGTTATCGCCTTGGTGTTCCGTTTTTTTTTTTTGTTGGCGCCAGTCGCACCGCAGTCTTGACGGACGGACGGGCTGCCGCCACCACCACACACGAATAGAGGAGGTCACGGTGAATTACAACACGAAGACTCCTAAATACTGTTCAGGGGACGAGGAGAAAAGTCGGCTGTCACCAGAATCAGGCAGCAGCCCATGACTTGTTACTGAATTCCATGAACAATTTTAACATGAAAGCATTACTAGCACCATTGGCTGAAACTCCGTCTCTTGGTGGTGGCGCTGTCAACACTCGGTGAAAAGATGAGTTCATCACCGATATCGCCGCCACAGCATGGGGAGCGGCAGCCCAGCAGAGGAGTGATTGCTGATGTCAGGCCTCGGCGCGGGTGAGCGGAACGGCCAGGGTAACCGGCTCCCCTAGCCGAGGCACCACCGGACGCAGGTGGGCACATGGATTTCCTATTATAGGAGAGCTGGGTGGGGGCGCAGTAGTGATTGATGACGACAGATTTGGGCACGCTGAAGCAGAAAAGCCGTTCGTGGCGCAGGGGGGGGGGGGGGCATTTTGTTGCAATCACGCAAGCGAGGCATCAGTTGATAGGCGGTTTTCTTAGTGCAGCAGAGATGAAGTTGTCGGCGAGCTTTATACCGGGAAGGGGGTGAAACTCCCCCAGTAACCACGATCCAGTGCCGTACCAATTCCTCCTAGAGTTGTTCATAGCGAATAGTGTACGAGTTTTCTTTATGAAAACGAACTACGGAAGCACGCGGGCACAGAGGATGTTTCCATGTCATCTGCCACACGTGTGGACTGGTGCGAAATCGGGCCCACTAGGGGAGTTTGGCGGATGTATCGTTCTCCACCTGCTGCGCGCTGCCGCGCCCTGTGCTTTAATTGCTTCGGTTTTCACACGCCTTTTTTGTGTTGTGGGAAGTTAAAATTGGTTGTGCTGCTGGTCAACAGTGGTAATCACAGAGCTGGGCCAATGCATGGAGAACAGAGAATATTTTGTAATGGTTTTACTGACACATATATCATTACCATTACTTTCAGTCAAGAAGAGATATTTCTCAAACTACAATATATGTGCGCGTTACAGCAATCTCTACAATACGGATAAAGTGTCGAAGGACTAGAGGTGCTACGTTTATGTCAAACAGTGCAGCTGACATTTTCTGTCTATCATTTCGTGCGTCATTCATGTACGATGATTCCAGCACGCAATAAAGAACGATCAGTCAGTGCACAGTGACAGTACCAGTTTAATAGAGGCACGGTGATCGTGACAATCGGAGGTAATTGGTTTATTGGTTTATTGGGGCTTAACGTCCCAAAGTGACTCAGGCTATGAGGGACTCCTTAGTGAAGTGCTCTGGAAATTTTGACCACCTGGGATTCTTTAATGTGCACTGACATCGAACAGTACACGGGTCTCTACAATTTCACCTCCATTGAAATTCGGGACCCGCGGCCCAGTCAAATCTGCGTCTCTCGGGCCCGCAGCCGAGTGCCGCAACCACTGAGCCACCGCCGTGGGGCAATCGCAGGTACTTGCATAACGATTATTTGCAGACCAAACCCGATGACTGCCTCGGCAGCGGCAGTGACTAAACCATTGTTCACAATCTACGGCGCCGAAATGACCTGTGGCTCCCGAGAAAACGAGCGCAGGGAGCGGTTCCCATCGTACCTGTGGGGTCTCCTGCACTCTACGCAGTTTCGAAGGTCACGAACACAAAACCAAACGCCACCACAGTTGCACAGAACCGACGTCATTAAGACATACAAGAACATGACGCCAAAGTCTCTGTGAGCGGCACAGCAAAGGAGGTGACAGCACCCTAGATAATGCTACCGACGCAGTTCGCGAAACACGCAAGGGATGCGTGGCGGTTGCAACGGACGCTCGGGTCAGAAATTCAAAAAAAATTAGAGAGTGGGAAAACAGCCAGAAACCTTTTCTCCTCTCAGAACTAACTTGCGGCTAGATCTTATTTTCTACAGACGTTAGCGACAATTCCTCCTGTAGTTACGTTCACAACGGATAGCGTATGGAGTTACGGCTTCAGCTGAGGTTTCAGCAGTGTTACGACCCAACTTGGGACCCGCGATGATAAAGGTGGCGGATTCAACAGCGGAAAATTCGAAAGGTCGTTTGACCCCAAGATGACCCCACCAAAAAGGATGACTAGCTGAGGAGTGGTCGACGGAGCTCTTCCCACGCTCGGCTCGGTGCCAACACCTTCGCTTCTAGAAGCGACCGACGATACGACAAGGGAAGGAAGGGTTCACCTCGTCTGAGAGGAACCGGAGAGAATCAGAGGAAGCCAGCGCAGCTGCGGCCTCGGCGCCATCATGCCACACCTGTGTTCGATGGACACTAGCTGCTAACAGTATTGTTGCATCGCAGTGCGAAAGAGCGGCAGACTTACGTTTCCTTCTCGCCAGTTCCCACGGGTGGACTCTACAACAGGTGTCTTCGTTTGCTGTGCTGTGTAGTGCCAATCTTTGTGTCGCGACGAATTGCCGCCTCGTGAAAGGGCGGAGCCTTGGGCTATTTAACCTGCGCTCAAAGTGAGCACGAACGCTCTAGGCCCTGGGTAAAAGGCTCATCCAGTCGCTCGACATCATGAACACTTAATTTTTGTTTTTTTGCTCTTTTTCTTCATTATGTAAATAAGTGTCTAAAAAAAGTGCCATTAAACCTGCTTCTTTTCGTATCCCAAACCTTCGAAGCTTAAGACCGTTTCCTCATCCCGAAAGAGCCCCCCTGGTGATGCAACAACTGGCCACGCTACCTCGAACCGTAACAGCAGTTAGCCTGTGCGGAAGTGGCTCACGCTTTCTACAAGAGAACGCACAATCCCTCTGCAATGTTACTAGTCTGCAGAAAGCTATAGCGGGCGCTTGTGCAGGTGCAATGGGCTGCATGGGGTCGTCCTTACAAGTGCTTCGACTCTGCACTGTCACCGCGACGACGTAGAGAAGCGCACAAACGCAAGAATGCAGCCAGACGTGCCAAAAGAGCAGCGCTCGCTCCTAAAAAAGCGAACTCGTTGTCTCCGATCGAACGACATAATCAACGTTCTGCACAGTTAGACAAGGAAACGCGGCAAAAGCGAGACGACGTGGAGGAGTACCGTCAATGGGAAACGGAGGCTAAAGAAAAATGCCTGCTGAAGACAAAGTAAATTTTGCGCGCACTCCAAGGTTTTACCTCCGGTTTGCGCTCGTGTGTCGCCGTGTCGCACTAACTTGGCAAAACTTTTACGCTGCTCAACCCTATTTTCAGTACATCGGGATGTTTTTCTCTTGAATTTTAGATCCCTGCGAACTGGCTTCCTTGGTTGCCGACGTCGAGTGTCGAGCACGTGCACTTGAATTTTCCTTACACTCCCAGATTTTACCTCCAGTTCGACATTGTCGGCAAAAGCGAGACGACGTCGAGGAATACTGTCAATGGGAAACAGAGGCTAAATGCAAAATGCCTGCTGAAGAAAAAGAAAATTTTGCTCGGGGCTCCAAGATTTTACCTCCGGTTTGCGCTCGTGTGTCGCCGTGTCGCACAAACATGCCCAAACTTTTACGCTGCTGAACCCCATTTTCAGTACATCGGGGCGTTTTTCTCTTGAATCTTTAGATCCCTGTGAACAGGCTTCCTTGACTGCCGGCGTCGAATGTCGAGCACTTGCACTTGAATTTTGCTTACACTCCCAGATTTCACCTCCATTTCGAGATTGTGTGCGTCATTTATTTATTTCGTCAACGTCTTGCCGCGCCACTTCTGGCATAGCATGAAGCACCAACTTGTCTAAAGAATCACTCTACGAAGAATACCGGCAACGGGAGGCGGAGGCCAAACGCCAAGAGCGAGCCCTGGGCGAGAAGTACCAGCAACGAGAAGATCCTGCCTACTTTAAGCTAATAGACTAGAGCGGCAGCAAGAGGTCGAGGCTAGACGTGAGTTAAGTTGTCAGCCCTTCATCGCAGCTACAAATCGTTTCCTCGAGGCGTTCGCTCAGGATCAGCTGGGCAGTGCATACAGTGTGCACGACAGACTGTGGTTTGCGGATAATAGGATACTGGTTACTAAGGTATCGCACCTACTGCTCCTTTAACATTACCCGACCAGAACGTGGCCTCAATCAAAGTCTAGTCTTGAATGCCTAGCATCCCATCGTAACAGCATGCTTCCGAAAATTGCAACTGTGAACGGATACATCTACGCGAGAGGCCGGCTCATGTGGCCGGTTTGAACCTCATTAGCGAAAAGTTGATTTCTGAATGTGACCTGTTGACGCAGATTCGCAGGCTGCTAAACCATACTTACGACCAGTTGCCAATGAGTTGTCCAATGGTGAACGTGCCGGTCGATGTCGCCGGTGCCGGGGGGATGCTTCAAAACAACTTCGAGAACGACCGGGCAATCCACGTGGACTTCGAACGCTTACTAACTTACAATGCACCCTACGTTCAAGTTATAGCCGTTAAAGGAGCCCTTATCACGCGGCTTCAGTTTCTTGTCCAAGGCGTGCTGCACAATTTCTACACATTCAGGATCGACACGGAGGCAATCACTGCTATCTGCAATAACCTCAACCACCCTACCGAAGATAACACCTCTCCGAGGACCTCGATGACATTCACGAACCTTTGAATATTGCCTAGGCCATGTCCCTCGGGCACCAGACGGTAGTTGTCCATGAACATCAGAAGCTCACCTCCAGGTAGGAGACTCAAGCCTCAGCACAATCTTTGATAAAGAAGCGGGAGTGATCGTTTCCGCAAAAATACGTAGGACAAGCCTGTAAAATCAAGCCATCGCCATTGATCATAGTTCCGAGCAAGTTCAGAGGCAGAGAGATGCGCTGTGTGCTACACCTTGTTACGTACAGGCACCCATTGACTTAAAGGAATGACCAAAAGCATAGTTGGGACTGCCACCAGCTGCTACAAAACGACAGTCATCAGAACAAGATAATGCTCTCGGTGCGTGTACAGTGGCTGACGATAGCTGGTGCGCAGCTCACTTTGACTGCTTTTTCGCCTGCGTCCGATCGCGCGTAGAGTGTTCGCTCGTTACCGGGGCATTTCTCAGAGTTTGGCTCTCCGATGCGGCATCGTGTCCCCGGAAAACGCGTTGCAGCTTTGTGACCACGGGAACTCGAAATTGCGCGGCTCAGCCATATGAGCCGAAATTTGAGGCAGCGCTCTGCGCTGCTCATATTTTTTTTTTTTTTTTCAGATTGGCAGCCTTTAAAGAGAAACTCACCAGGTGCGAGAGCTTTTTCAGCTTAGCACGCAATTTTGAGTTCCCGCGCTAAGAACACTGCAGCGTGCTGCCCGTGCATGTGTGGCTCCATCCGAGAGCAAGAAGCGTAAAAAGCGCTCACCTAACCAGCGTGCTGGCTACACGGAGATCAGGCAAGGTGAAAAAGATATCAAAGCGCCAGATATTGTCAGCCGCCGTAATCTTACCGAGAGCATTATCTCGCACGCGAAGACTATCGGGTTGCGGTGCTGGCGGCACTGTGAGCTACGCATTCCATTATTCATGTTAGATGTGTGGGCGCCTGTACCCTACATTGCAATGGAAGCCATGCGCCCATCGGGTCGCGAGATCTATGGCCACGGTGTTTCGATATAACCGCAAGGCTGGAAATGTGACTCGGGTCAGCTAGAAGGCTTAGGACTTCGCCGAAAGAGCTGGTCAAGGCGTACATGGCCGGAATTCCGAACACGGTCACGTACTAACATGCACCCAAACAAGACGTTTTTACAATGTCACAACTTGGCAAACCTTCTGTGCTCCCCACCGTTTCAGGTGTAGAATTTCACGATAAAGAAGCAAATTTTTATAAAGAGCTGACACTGGGCGAAATCTGGCCCCAAGAAATACGTAACGGAGTAGCTGATATCTCCTCTGCTTAGTGGTAGCAGCGGCGTTAGCGCGCGTGTGGGCGTCAAACTCGCGTGGAACCATGCGACTGTCGTCAGCGCTACTGTGCTTGCGAGCGCGCGGCGTATTTGTTAGAGCGCACACTTTGTGTTTTTGCGTCTTTCTTGGTCTTTTACGTGGAAGTCATGCGGATTCTGATGACAGCATAGTTAGAAGTGTTTTTTTTTTTGCCAACTAGTACTCTATATGTACAGCTTATGCTGAACGTGCCGGACGGTGCCTTGAATTGCGCAGTTCGTGAAGAGCCGTGCACGCTTTGTGGCCGGTTGGCTGTTCTGGCACGGTTCATGTCACTCTTGCTCTCTGTGATAGTGGCCAGGTAAGAAACGTTTATTTTTGCCAAAGCAAGCTCCATTACAAGAGGTTTCGGTGAGCACGCAGGCCGGCAAAATATTGTGGAGCTGTGAAAGGCACGCCTACCTGCTCGCGGGATGGCGTGAACCATGGCGCCGGTCGGTGCACAGTTAACGAAAGGAGTGCTCATGCCTTGTGCGCTTCGCCTTGCGGTTATTTTCGCATGCTTGCGCGTTGAGTTTTACTGCGAGGCTGTGTTTATCAATGAACAACTTCTATGCAGTGATATTTCTTGACGTTCGGGTGAAGTATGCGGTCAAGGAGAAACATTGGGAAACGTTTCAAAAATGAGCATTTTTGCGTTCTTAGTTGGGATGCATGTAGTTTTCAACACCTCTAGGAACAAACGGTAGCACATGAAAAGCTCAAAGCCCGCAAACTTGTGCATCACAGACTCCGTCGTCTGCTCCAGTGGAAACGTGCATTGCTCCAGCGTAGTGACAACAAGGGAGTGCGCTTTTTAAAACAACCGGAGAATAAAGTAAACTCGTATGCTTTTCTAAAAGCTCCAAGACCTGAAGCTGGTGGGCTGAAAGTTGCCTTCTGCGCCTACCAGTCATGCAAATTTCACCCGCGCAATTCATCGGCGCATTTCTGCTCAGTGCTCCAAAACACTGAGAAACTGGTTGGGAGCCCGTGTTGTATCTGTCCCAGTGCCAGATATTTCCCAAACAAAACACACAGCTCGAGGCAAAAGAAGTATTGAAGTTTAGGTGGCAGAGAATAACGTCAGGGAACGGTGGGATGCTTGTAAATTATTGAGAGGTATCTTGTAGTATTGTGTGGAGCATCAATGTTCCGCATGCGAGATTCTTAAACGCGTGTTTTCCTTGTTGTTAATTTCGCCGCCTTCACGCTCTTCGCTTGTTGGCACAGTTTCTTGTGTAATGTTTATCAGAACTACATGTGCTCGAAATTTACATTTTTCAGCTTACAGTGCCCCGTTGTATTAAAAAAACCACGGCTGTGAGCAGTGTTGCAGTAACAAAGGATGCAAAATAAGCGCAAAATAAGCTTGGCGATGTGCCAATTGGCGACGGCTACTTTATCGCTGCTTGGTTTATGTGCCTCAAAATAAATGTGAATTTCACAAGGAACCTGGTGTGTTTTCTAGATTGGCACAGTTCGACGAAGGCCGTTTAACAAAGAACCTGGTGTTTATTCTGGATTGGCACAGTTCGACAAAAGCCGTGGTGCAGCCGCGGTGATGGTAGGCGTAGAGCGGCCGGAATGTAATTTTGGATCTTTCAGGACCTAATTTAAATTGATAACAGTAGACAATACTGAACAGGAAAAAAAATTGCAGAACGTTTAGGCTTCGCCTATGTGACCGCGTCTGGCAGGGCTGCCAGGAGTCTACGGGACGCCATCGCCCGTTCGGTGCGACGCCTCGCCCGTTGTAAAAATCGAATATTGGCTTTAAAGGAAGAGCTTTACTACAGCAGGTCACCGCAAGTGTAGCCGACTGCGCGGCAACGGCCTTGAGCCGCTCCGCAGCTCCACCCTGCCCTCCACACCGGGACTAACAACGTCGCTTCGCCCCGGTAGTTCCACCGCCGCCGCGCGCCCCTCACCGACATAGTTGGCCGTGCGCTGGGCGCTGCCAGATGGCGCGCGCTTTCATCGAAAGTTACTCGTGTAGGCAGTGCGCGCTTCGCCATGGATCCCAGCGATACTAAGCCGTCTCACAACCTCACACAGAGGTCATTGCAACACCGTCGGGGAGCGACATCAGACCAACCCGTGGATATCACCCGGCGGGCCGCGTACTGGGAGAGGAAGCAGAATGGTTATCGCGACAGGCTTGCGTCTGGGACCGAAGGAGAGCTGGCCGGACGGCTCGCAAAACGACGGCGCAACGAACAGGAACGGCGACAGAAGAAGACTGGCTGAAGCCGCTGTAACGTCAACCACATTACATGTTGAAGTGGAGCCGCCGTCAAATGAACGGTTGACCGACCACGCCATTAGGTTAGCCCCGTGTGAATCGGCGACTGGCTGATTTCCTAGGGATTTACTGGCAACCGGTTTGGCAACGTATGTTCGGTATGTGAACGACTGCGACATGCCAAAGACGTAACGACGGTGAGTGAAAATATGCTACGCACAAGAGCCTAACAAAAGGCAACACCAAGTGTAACCAAAGCTCTTGCTTTGTCTAACTACGGTTGGAAGAGTTAAACCTGGGCAATTTTCTTTTAGGAAAGGAAATAGCGGAGTAACATTTTCACTTGTCTTGGTGGAGAACCGAACTGCGCATGAAACGCAGCCCCTGATTAGATCGCCTCTTCCCCCTTTAAAGGTCGCCGGTTGGAATCAGTACCATCAGTTACCTGAGCTAACTAGCAGGTCTATTGTGCACAAAACGCTAAATCATATGACAACATCTGGAAAATTCTGCAGATACGGTTGGCATGATACAATTTTTTTCCCGTCGCGCGGTGCCGACAACTACCACACCGACGGTTTTTCGACCAAAGGAGCTGTATACGCTGTCACGTAATAACGCGCTACGAGGGCGCTGTAGGCTGCAGCGCATGCAAGCATTCAAATTGCGTGTGCCTGAAACCGATACAGGAAGTCTCTCACCCAGCCGCTTGGTGCGCTGCAGTCCATTGGGCCACTGGGCCCCTTCGGAGTGTCCGCTATTTATGAATCCCTTTCTCTGCGATTGCACTGCGAAGGACTCATAACGTTGCTGTAGAGACTAAACGTCGATACCAACCGCGCAAATATTAACACATTTGAGCGGTTGGTATTGTATGACCGTGCCAAACTTGTCAGTGAAGACCCAATCACATGTGTGCTGTGCTTCGATCACATTGAAAACATCATGTTCATTCTGGCCAATAATACTGTCGCAGTTTCCGCCCTACCACGCTGTGCAGCGTTTCAAGGGAATGGACTTTTGACATCACGGAAGCACGCACGTTCACATTCTGCTCTGGCTAAGCGGGGGCCCGTCGATCCCTTAGGCGAACACATGCCCCAGGCGCCAAAGATGGCCTAACACGTTGCCTCTGTCGATATCAGGCTGCTGCAAAGAACGCGATGCCAGCTGCACGCTCACATCCCCATATACTGCAGAAATGGCAGCACGAAATGTCGCTTCAATGAGTCCGTCTGGCCGATGAAAGAAATTATAATTACTCTGCAGGCGCAATCCACATCCAAAGCAAGCATTCAGTGTAACAAAGAGTTGAAAGCACTCTACGATGTCATTCACAAGGCGCTTGATGAAACGGTGTACGAAGACACTAACGAATTCTCGGCTCATCATATCATCGATAGTCAAGGTGAATACGTCTCTCTAGTTTGACCAGGATTACCGCGAGAGTCCGTTATGCTGAAACGACACACAATGCAGACGAAAGTGAAGTAGTTGAATCCATGGATTGAATCCATTTTGGACTCAAGCAAGAATATTCAATTTGTATTCGACTTGTACGCGTGTGCGTATTATGTCGTCGAATATGTGAACGAGGCCAACAGAGGAATGTGAAACTTTCAGAAAGAAATTTAAAACATTATTCAGGTATCCCAACAGTCTGAAGTAACTACAACGAAGGTCTTCGCCAGATAGTCTTTGAAATGATAAACGCCATGTAGACGTCGGCGCAGGAAGCTGCGTGGTTCCGGCTTGAGCTTTCAATGTCCAACACGGGCCTTGATGTCATTTCTAACGCTCAGTAGCCTGAGCAGCGTGGGCTAGGTCGAGTCTATACAATGATGGCTCAGGTGATTCACGAGGCCAGCACCGACCCGTGCAAGCAGTGTACCTTCGAGCGGTGTGAGGAGAGGGACGAGAGCCTTCGGCACATCACGTCTGCTGAATACCTGGCAATACACAGGCCGCTGAACGGGACGCTACGAAGGCGAACCACCGCACTTCGATATCGCTTTTTCCCAGAAGATGATGAATCGAACTTCAAACGCGAACAGAGTTCATGAATAGCTTTAAAGAAAACGACACGGCAACTTTGCACGAGAAGTACAAACACAATACAGACGTTCAGGAATTGTACAAAAATTGTTAAACCATCGATGAGACAAACTTTCGCGAGTCTGCTGAACGTGCTGTCTAGACGAAGATTAATGTCATTCCGCCAGAAGCCTTCATGAACATGAACCAGGCCGCACCGCTTTGGCTCACGGAAACTTGGATGGGTCCTTCTGACAGCTGAGAAATCAACAGGTACACTTTTCTGTGTGGTGCTCGTAGAACAAACAATTTGGCTACTTGTGTAGCAATGTACCCTACGATTTATTACTAAGTAAAACCATTACAGCTCTTCAAAAGGTGCGATCACAGAAAAATGTGTGCTTTCTCTCATTGTGGTGTGTTTAAAACTCGCCCTCAGCGTACAAGAGTTTCAGGCGGCATAATTTGTTCTTGGGAACTTTCCTTCAGAACTGCGCCAACGTCCATTCATTCTTGTAGGCGAATTCAACCAAGACGCTTGCCACCAAACGACATTCCTGGACACATTGCAAAAATGCATCAGCCATTTCCTTGCAAGCTCATACACAGGCTTCACGAAATCCCGCTGTACGTGCACAGATTTGGCTTTACATAATAACTACCCCTTAAAATGCGTCAAGTATGTGTCTACCTACTTCACATATTACAAGGCGATGATAATCTCTCACCTCCCTTCCCTTTCTTCCGCCTCCCACTTGTCCACTCTCTCGCGACGACTTCTCCCCGACTGCTACCCAAGTGGTGAAGATATGTATACCACTAAGACATCGTTGGCAACCATCTCCACATCGACGTTGACGTACGCATTGCTTGAATCAAGAACACATGAAAGGTCCAAACAAAACAGACTGCGTCTTCTTACTAGGCCATGCGCACTAGGCAACTTGCGTCACTTTGCAGAAGAATTCCCCATAATCGGCGGTCTGGATCCTGAAAAACATCCGTACATTTCATTTACACGAAAACATGATTGCATTCAAAATACAATTAGAGATGCGGTCACGAAGAGAAACTATTTGGTATTCTCATACATGGGTGGTCCTAAGTTTGTATTTTATTGAGTGGACAATTTTATCGAGTGGAATTTTTTATCAAGTGGATAATTGTGGCAGTACTAGGATTCCAAGCACGGTGCTCGTGCACGCAAGCTGTTTGGTCTATGCTTCCGCTGCAACGAATTTCTTCGCACCATACTAATTCACGAACACGGTATTTGAGCAATTAGCGACTGTAGGCGCTGTATACATTTTAAGGAAACTTTTGGAGCCAAAGCTGCATTAGGCTAGCAGAAGCGCATTTCGCGGTGCCTGGCAAGGCCACTGCTACCATACCAACCATGGGGCCGCTGGGACTTTCAATCATAAAAGAACAGAAAACAGAAGTCTGGGCGGAAACCGAACCCGGGCCGCCGGCGTGGGAGACAGGGACGCTGCCACTGTGCAACGAAAATTTGTGCTTTTTTTTTGTCTTTATTGCTTACTTTGACAGGTTACAGCAGGTCGAGAACATATCTTCTGCGCTGCACTCTCGAACATCAAGAGCGGACTGGTGTTTCACGCACGGGATAAAATCAAAACTGTTAAAAGGAACACAACTCTCTCACATCAACTCGACAACTTCATCTCCAAAACATAGCTCCTTGTGCACTTCACGCACGTTAAATATGCTTTCTTTAAAGTAATCTCGGACAGACCGCGCATCTTCATCGCAATGTCATAAAGCCATCCTCCTTCCCCTAATACTGTGCAGGCCAAGAAGGTAAATTAAATCGCATTTATAAAGATCCGCCTCAACGTCCAGGAATTGTGTCCCATACGCGTCAAGTACGCTGGAGCACGTCTCAAAAAAGAAGCGTATCCCCGAAATTAATCAAGACGTGCTCTACTGACTCTGGTTTGTGACACAACAAGCACTCACCACTTCTTGGTACAAACAATTCCTTCTCCATCCATGTTTTCACCGGCAACGTATCAGGGTGCAACTTGAAGAAAAACGTCTTTCCCAGGTTGTCGAACCGGCATTTTTTCGGGTTCGGTTCGGGTTCGGGTTCACGCCTTTCGGGTTCAATTCCGGGTTCGGCTCCAGAGGGCCATTCCGTTCCGGTTCGAACCGGTTCGGACCGTCTCGAACCGGTTCAAACGGGTTCAGGACAAAAAAAATTATAACGCCGAGGGGTTTCAGTCAACCTTGCTATGCGTTTTCTTTTTTCTTGCACATCACGGTACAAAATAAAAAATCCAAAGATTTTTTTACAAGAACATAAAACTGGGCTAGTCGGTAAGGGTTCATGAAAAAGGACAAAAGGAAGTCTGGAGACTACACAGACGCTGACTAACAACTGGTTATTACATTCTCAGAAACGTATATGAAGGCGCAGGACACCGTGAACAATCCAAAAAACAGAAGAGCAAAGATTAAAACTAAAAAAAACATACTGCGCATGCACATCATAGTCGAGTAATGACAACTTTTTCAACGAAATTCGAAGACTATATTCTATAGTAGACGGCGCTCCCCTATCTCCTGGAGCTCACACAGTTGCCAAGAAAGCCTGGCTCCTTATCAACGAAAGTGATGTATGGTGAAGCAACACGCTCATCTGCTTCCTTCCTGATCATAAAGGCCTAGACCATCTTCCTACAAATTCCACCAGTGTGATTAAACAGGAGACTTGTCTTTCTAATTGGGAAAGCAATGAGCAATTGTTCGAACATCACAGATGCGTGAAAAAAGTAGCGGTGTCGTACAACTTGGCTTTGCATTGCAGCGAGTGCAACGATTGCTTCCCCTAGTAGATAAGACAAGTGTCCTGTTTAATAACCCTGTTTGCAGATGTCGGGAGTTTGTCGAGGCCAATGGGATCTGGAAGGAAGCCGATGAGTGTGTTGCTTCACCATCTATCAATTTGGTAGATAAGGAGTCAGGCTTTCTTGGTGTTGTGTGAGGTCCAGGAGATAGGGGAGTGCCGTCTGCTGTGGAAGATACTTTTCGAATTTCGTTAAAAAGACGTCAGGATTTGAGTGCATGCGCAGCATGGTTTTTTAGTTTTAACCTTTGTTTTGTTTTTTGGGGTTGTTTCCTGTGCCCTGCGCCTTTATACACTTTTCCCAGAATAAAATAACCAGTTGTTAGTCTGCGCTCGTGTCGTCTCCCGTCTTCCTTTTGCGTGTTTACTGCGTTACTTGAGCATGAAAAAATTGTTTAATGTGAGATGTTCTCACTTTACCTATTTTATTTATTGTCCGCAGCAAAAAGACGAATTTATGGCAAGAGCCGCAAACAGAAATGAACTCGAAATTAATCAAAATCGGCTATGCATACACGCTATAATCCACCTTCTGAGGTGTAGGACGAAAAGCCGATGGATTTTGCATCTACAAGACCGTCCTGCTTGAGCAGTTTGGTAGACCCCGTAGCGCGAGTAATAGGTCTTCCTTAAAGCTTTAGTGAGTTGGTACTTTCTCGTACGCAGTGTACTTACAGGGCACCAAAATTTTCGCCGTACGTGCCCTCTACGTTCCCGCGCACTACTGAGAAACGAAACTCTCATGTGTTGGCACGTATACATATACAGGCAGATACCTCTCCGTCACCCCGAAACCGACCATCCCCCACCCAACGAGAGCCTCGTGGGAGCACTGGCTCTCCCTAACATGCAGAACTTACCAAACATAATTTATTTAAATAACCTATTCGAGAAGGGTATATGCTTGGGCTTGTTGATTCATAACTGCAAGGTGAAAAACGTAGCGCAAAGAGACGAGGACAGAAGAAAGACGGACAACACACGGCGCTAACTTCCAACAATGTTGGAAGTTAGCGCCGTGTATTGTCCGTCTTTCTGTGTCCTCGTCTCTTTGCGCTACGTTTTTCACCTTGAACCTATTCGACATCGCCTTTCTGACTCACGCTATATATCCCAAGCCCCTATAGCTCAGTAGGTTCAAAACCTCAGCTAATCGGGGTTTCTCACTATAGTAAAGTAGGAAATTTGTTTGTGTCAGAATTTTCGGGACTTTTTTGGGGGCGCAATGAAAGGCAACCTTTTCTTCAACAGAATTTTTTGCGCACTTGATAGAGTGTTAAAGAGTGGTTAATCTGGCGTGCACCATTTGCCCACCAATTTGTTTCAGGTATTTATTTTCAAAACTCAAACAACCCCTTTCTGGCAGCTGTGCTTAATAGGTGGCTAAGTGCTCGCCCGTCTTTTCTGGACATGCTCGCGAGTGCTGATTCATTTGGTTTTCTCACTCTTCGCTTTTACTTACCTGCACGGCCTCTCCACAAGGCAGATGACAAATGTTGCGATCGGGCATTACTTCCTCTACCCATACACATACAGCCTTACCTAGATTTTCTTAATACTGGTGTATTAAAGCAGTCAGCGGATGTACAGTGGAGCCCACTTTAATGGCCGCAGGTATAACGAACGCTCGCTTATTGCGAGCGGGTGTGGTGCTACTATGATAATAGGCATAAGGGCAACGGAAATTCGTCGCAGATACAGCTACAAATCTGGCCACACCACTCGGTTATAGCGAACGAGGAGGTGGTGAACTACCCCGAGGTTGTAGAGCTCATCCTTCCGCTAAGGACGCAAAAGAAATACCGCCCCTCAACCTTCACGACGCCGGCCCGGAAAGAACATGTCAACCCAGAAATGGAATTAAAAGGCGGCACTGCTGTGCGCAGGCTAACCTTTAAGTCCGGCGTCCGATGACACTGTAAACGCTAAAAAAGGCACGGTAACGATATGCTGTAATTTTCTATTCAAATAGTAAGTAACCGCCGGCCAAACCAGCGTCGATGGCCAACGATGGCAATCATTGCCTACGCGTTCGCCGCCTCGGCAAAGCATCCCGAATAGAAGAAGCGCGGTGCGCGTGAGAAAGGAGGGGGGGGGGGGGAGGGGGGGGGCATCGTCAAAAGCGAAGCTACTGACCATGGTCGCGTATCAACTCACAACAGCGATTAGATAATTCTGAAATCTTTGCTGGCCATGCTAGTCGCGTGGTACGCATATGCATGGCATGTGCGGGCGGAGGCAGGGAGTTATGGTGGCATGCCTTATGCCGAGATCGCTGAAATGGACGCGGTCAAGTAAGGCACGAGGACGGTCAGAAAGCTTCCAAATATTCCATGCAACAACCATAAAAAAAATGGCTGAGGCTTAGCTAAGGTTAAGCCTAGTCAGATGCGAAGCATATTGATGGCTAGGCTTGGTAAAGTTCCTCGCTTTGTTCTTCAGTTGTTGTAGAACGTTGTCGCCGAGCAGCATATTGAGCACGCCGCTTAGCCAGACGTTCATCCCGCTCTTCATCGGTCTCTGTGGCACGCTGAAGCTTTCGCTTCTCGTTCAAATCAGCCCTGCTTCTGGGCGGCATCCCAACACCTGGCCGCCTCGTATGTGCCCGGAGAGCGAGGCAAGCTCAGCTTTATACCGCTGCTGTAGCGTCACGTGGTCAGCTGCAGCGCCTCTGATGTGGAGCCTCCACCGCCGCGGCCGACCGCGCGAGCCGGCAGCCCATCTCTCCTCTGCTGTGACGTCATGTTGTCACGTGGTGTCACGTGGTCACGCTCAAGGTCAATGGTAGCTCCACCGCCGCGCTCGACGGGCTGTAGTGTAGCTCTAGTAATATGCTTCGCATAAAAAGCCTACAAGATAGCCGAATAGCTTAAAGCATCTGTAAACAAAGTTTCCTGTTGCGCCGCCATTAGTACGAATCCCGCTCGGAGTCAGAGGTCAGACTATGCATACTCTTTTAGTTATTCATTTTACTGCGTTAGCAGTACAAGTATAGCCTGCTTTCCCAAAAATAACTTCGTTGCGTGCGTGCAGCCTCCATCCTTGATTCACACTCCGGTGGGCGTACATCAGAGCATTCACTGGTAAAATGCACATTCAAAAACTTTCACCCATCTCTCCACCCCTCATCACCCACCTGTACCCGATATAGCCGAGGCAGATTGTTGTGAAGGCCCAACGTATTCAGTCGCCCAAGCGTTCTACGAAAAAAACGCTAAAAAAGCATAAGCCTGTCGTGCCAGACACTAAGAACAGCAAATATTTTAAGAGGGTTAACTGCTGAGCTAGTTGGTTTTCAGACATAATAAAGGCTTTTTAGCGCAACAAGGAAACACAACACAAGAAAGACGACAACACGGGCGCTTACTCCAACTGTTTAATCAGGCGACAGCATACGAAATATATAGCCCTCCGATCGCATGCGCACGCGTACAAGGCACCCAGCTACACCATGCATCAATCTTATCAAAGTAGGCGCGACAAAATTTTTGCTCAGCTTGATATAGAAAAACAGAAGTGTCACTAACACAGCTCAGACCCGCATTTTTTATATGAAAGGCTTCCAGAATTTCACGAGCCGTCTGATGTCTACCTCTGCCCAAAATCCTCACCCCGCAGAACCGTGGTTTGCAATTGTTGCAAGCCCTACAGTGCTCAACAAGTCGCTGGCCTTCATTATTTTCAATATCTTTTTCGTGTTCCCTAAGTCGGTCATTCACGTATCGCCGCGTCTGTCCAATATAGGATTTTCCGCAGGACAACGCAATTTCGTAGACAACGTTGGTGGCACACTTCACGAAACGCTGGCCATGCCTCTTCTGGCAGCCGATCTTTTGGCTTTCGCAAGTTATGCGACGGCTCAGCTGTGCAAGCTTGCGGGGGGCAGAGAATGCAACCGCTACTTTAAACCGGTTTGCCACTTTCTTCAGGCCGTGAGTGACTTTGTGGATGTAAGGTACCACAAGAGGCCTCTCATTTCCCGCTGGTTCATTTCTGCAAGCGCCAGCCTTCATCTTCTTCAGGAGCGTTTCCGCCACAGAGAGCAGGACCGACTCAAGGAAGCCGGCTTCAACAAGCCTGTCCAATTGATTATTAAAACTAGCTTGCACCTCATGAACGCACGATTTCCGGAGTGGGGACTCTAAGCAGAGGGTTGCGATGCCTCTCTTCACAATCTTTGAGTGGGCAGAATTATAAGTCAAGAGGCCCTTTTGAGCACGAGGGGAATAAGTCCAGCAAATGTGTCCATCTAAAAACTTTAGCTGTAAATCTAAAAACTGAAGCATGCCGTTATTAGGTAGTTCAAAAGTAAAAGTTAGCCCTTTAACGAGTTTTCTAAAATCATCTAAAATACTATTCACCGTTGTCTCAGTCGACTGCGTCGGTTGCTTGTTTAAAACAATTAAAAAATCGTCCACATAACGAAAAACTATAAGGACCTTGTCATTGTTAGTATGGTTAAAACGATCGTGTAAAGAGCGATCGATAAATGATAAAAACATGTTGCAAAGTACAGGGGCTATGCAAGAGCCGATGCAGATGCCTTTATTTTGCATGTAAGGTTGCTCGTCAAAAGAGATAAAAGTGCTACTAAGATAAAATTGTAAAAGGGCTAAAAAATTGTCTACCGTGATACAAGCAGCATTTTGGAAAGAGAGAGCGCCGCTTTCATCAATGCACTCTTTAACTTCTGTTAAATCATCGATTAAACTTTGCACTTCTCCTCAAAGCAACAGTGGAGTGCGGCGAAGTTCAGTGTGATGTCACGGAAGGTATGATTTCAAATTACTGCTGCTGTCAGCCACGCCCTGCCGTGCCTCGTTGGACGCTGCCAAACGTTCGGCGGGCTTTGACTTCGGTGGCGTTGGTTTTTTTTCTTTCAAAGGTGTTTATGCGTTGCAAATGCGCGGATACTTTCGATGACGTCATCATGCGTCCCCCCTTAGCGTTGTGCGCTGCGGAGAAGCTTGAAGGTCGTCGCAATTTTAATTGGTGATTACGTCACCGTTTCAAATGCTAGGCCAAAAGGACTTCGCATACTTTACCTGGAAGTTGCAAAAATTGACCCTTTTAAGCTCGTCGATTTCTAAAACGTATGCAGTCGCCCTTTAAGGATTCGCAGCTGGTAGACATTATTCCGGAGCCCACCCCTACTGCGCCTGTTTCTCTTTTTCTTTCATCCCCACCTTCCTCCCTTTCTTACGGCGCGGTTCAGGGGTCCATCAAGAAGTGAGACAGACTGCGCCATTTCCTTTTCTCAAAAACCACCATCACAACATTGTTGGGTCCTCGCGCTAATATTTCGCCTATTTGTGGGAAATGACGCAAAGAAAAGGAAGGCATTCTCAATCGGTACTAAAATGCCTATAGACACCCAGTTTTATTGCGTGTTTTCTCCTTTCAAATGGCGCCATAGATATTAGAATGCATGAATCACCGTGTGGTATTCGGCTACTGCCGCTAAATAATTTAGAAAAGAATTTATTCTTCCATGCTGTTTCGGTTTCATCAGCCGAGATAGAGAAAAAGCAGCTGAAAATGCACCTTTCAGTTCGGTCGAAATATCAGCGAGAGTCATACGCTGTGGGAGCTAACAAAGTAAACAGTGCCTAGTACAGCCGAGCTTTTAGGCAGGTATCAGGTCGCTTTTTCGTATGTACTTGGGTCTTTCAGTACTAACTATTTTAGAGGTTGCGCTCTTTCTCCAGTCACTCCGCTCTGAGTCAGCTTCGTCGGCGGTGGCATTTCCGCAGAACAGAATCTTCAATTCTTGCTCTCTCGATCGTCGTGCGCAGGGTTGAGCCGCCCCCAAGCTCGAACAAAACGAGCGCCATGTGCACGGCGGCCCAAACACTCTACATGACGCCGAGCGACCCCTCGTCTCCTTGCTGTCCCGAAACGCGGCCCTACCGGTTGCAGAGTACTCGGAGCATCACCCGCGAGTTTCCTGGATGTCGCGGGGTCGTTGCCTCACCTGTGCAAAGTAAACATCTGCGGGAGCGGAGAATGGCCTGCTGGTTGAGTTGATTCGCAGGAGAGAGGTTGCGACAAGGAGACGCGTTCGACGCATGTACGGCACGTTCGAATGAAGACCACTTCAATCGAATGCTCTGTCGCATGAATTCGTTGACCCGGTGTCACAAAATTCAGCGCATTTCTGAAAAGACCACGGCCGCGCAGAAGCCTTCTCGCCAGCGCGTGCCTTTAGAGCAGGAGAGAAAGAAAATCTGGACGGCGCCTAGTCTTGTGTGTGTTGCTGCCCTCTCAACCATCACTCTCTGAGGCGTCGTTAAGGGGGGTTACATTGGCGCATGTGGTCGATTCTTCCAGAATGTCGGAGCTGTTTCTACTCAATGCTGACAGACAGGGCGTAGCCTTGAGTGTGTTAACTGATGCTCTCTCTCTCTTCAGTCACGAGCCGGTGGCACAAGAAAGATCTCTGAGCATCTTGAAGCCAGCCTCGCCTCCTGACCAATGGGGACGCGCACCCAGCGCGAGAAGAAGGCAATCGCGCAGCTGATACTGTGTGCGTGACAGCCTTGGCGAGTATGACGAACAGACTCGGAGCTTGCCTATATAAGGACAGCCCGGCCAACGCGGTGAAATTTCGATGGAGGCGATATTCCAGAGGCCCGCGTACTGTGATTCCCCCAAATTCATATTTGCCTTCTCATTACGCGCTCGGACTAGCTCAGTATTTTACGCGACGGGTGCTGCTTTTTCACGGGAAGCGCACAGCGGGACATGGGCTGAGAGAGCCTAGTATATTTATGGGAAGAAGGGTGCCAGGATGTCTGGCAGAAAAGCCCGACCGGATAGCGAAGCAGAGAAATGGGGCAAAATGCGCAGATGGCACATTCGCAGGTTGCCGTTGCGGCGGTTGAGTATTGGCCGCCTCTCGGACTCGTTTCCCGCAAGCTTCTCAGGAAACTGAAACGGGACGCCCGCTAGGACTCGGCGGCGTCCTGCGGGGGTGTGTGCGAGTGTTCGGGGTGGGGGGGGTGGGGAGGGGGGTTGCAGCCTCTGTGAGCACAGAGAGCCGGGCTTAACACTCTTATGCCCCTTCTATCGCTGTTCAAACTCGTTCTTTGCTACTACTTTACCATTTCCACTTTCCCGTTTGTTTTTCTGGTTGTTCTTGTTCAGCCGCGGCCGATGTGAGAGCTGTCGTACTGTCTACTGTACAGTCCCTTGCCCTCATTCTCATGTTTGTTTCGAGGACGGGCATTATACGTCCTCGCTTGTTCTGTGTCCTTATATTGACGAAACCGATTCATTGTAAGACTGCGTGACAAAGGGAATACCATTCCCAAAACTGTTGACAAAATAAACCTTAAAGGGCAACTCCGACGATTTTTCAGCCATTATAAGTTAATGGCTTTCTTGTGTTCCTAAGAACCTCCTGTAATGTGTACGATACAAGGTTTTCAAAAGCAACCGTAAAATAAATTTCATACAGCAAAAAACGCAAAACTCGAAACCGCGAAACCGAAAGCTGGGAGGTGCCTTCGTGCGGTATTGAATGTGACATCTCTAGCGTGTTCGCCGCGCTGTGAAGTTCCCAAAGATATCACAACTACCCTGAGCTGCGCTGTCGACATGACTGAAAGCGCGGAGAACAGCTTTTCCGAGACCAGCGAGTCTTTAGAAGACGACTCGTTCGACGATTTTCAACTGGAGGAGCCGCGTTTGAGGTATGATCCACCGCCGCGCGAGCCAGCCGAGTGGCACCACAGGCCGCGTCACCTGTAGCATGGAGAACTCGGAGAATTAATTACTTGAGTCATTTCTCGTGCATGCATTTGTGACAGAGTCGTCAGAACAAAAGTTAATGTGTTCGTGTGGCCAGTGCCGGCCAACCCAGCCTGATGAAAGAATCTGCTGCCGGAACGTTGCCGCGGTGCACAAGGTCCTTACAGGGGCGTGCATCACCAACAGTCCTCTCTGCGACGAAGCTTTGTCTCGACGGCGAGCTTTTGGAAGTGAGTTCAAGCCAGCTACAGTTCTACAATCCAACATACCGCTTCCTCTTGACGGCCGCGCTTCGTTCAGATGGCCTCTGTGGTAGGCGGCTGTACTCGAATAACGTTGGCACAGAATATGCCTTCAAGCGCTGGATGAACGAAGCCTGAGCGAGTCCAAAGCTCTCCTTGAAGCACACGCTGTCTTCATAGCAATCTGGCGCGAAATGTTCTGAGCACAAGCGGGAATGCTTCCTCGAAGACCAGTTGACACGGCGGACAGCTCTCACCAACTTGTCGAGAAGGTTCTTATCGCTAGGAAACCTATGGTAGATCACACCCGTTGTCACAGATGAAGAATATGTGCACCCCACAGCACCACCGAAGTTGCCGTGACCCATCACTAAGGCGTACACATCACATCAGGCACGTTGAGATGGCGCGAAATTGCACAGGTGGTCGAAATAATTCCGGAAACCTCCCCTACGGCACCACTTCCTTCCTTCCTTCTTTCACTCCTCCCTTACGTCGCGGTTCGGTTACTGCGTCACTTACTTTCCTCAAACCCAATTATCAGTTTTCCTCTGCACTGCCAGCGCCAGCGCGCGCCCGACCAGCTTGACACGCCAGCACGCCAGTGACGTCACAGTACAGGGTGGCCTGTAGAAGTTGCTCGATCAATGGGTGCCGCTCGCGTCAGCTCGCGTCGAGGAGCACTTGTCTTAAAAATTGGCTTGCGACAAAACTACGCCGCTTTCAGGTGCGAAATTTAACATGAGACATCAGAATACCATAAAGAATACAGACTTAAAATTTCATTTCGATCGAAGAACATCGAAAAATCGCCGGAGTTGCCCTTTAAAAGAACAGTCGCGTTTGTTGTAATGTTGTACCTCTATATATATATATATATATATATATATGGCACAAAAAGATAAACGTACTTGGTTGCTAGAGGTAAAATGCAAAATTGAAAAACGCTTTATTTAGTAAATATTTATTGCTAGTCGACATTTCGGACAGAGCCTGTCCTTTTTCAAGACTGAGGATACAGGGTTCTTGCTTCTCTTCGTAAGGGGTTGGCATCTGTACAAGTGTCGAACCCACGAACCAAAACAACAAGTAAACGATGCGGGAGAGAACGGCTAAAAAACAATATAAAAAATAAAAATACAATAAAACTGAAAGTGAAAAAAATAACGGAACTGGAAGGGGGAGAAGAGGCGTTGTCGCCCGCTACCCACATTTGCGATCGTGGGGAGAAAAGAAAGACTGGGGAAAAAGGAGAGAGATAGAGAGGCGGGAGAGAAGAAGAGACAGCGGTTTCAGTCGCAGCGCAAGGGCAGCAGCAGCGAGTAAAGTGTATGGAGATTTGAGATGCATGCGCGTGTTGTGGACGTAGACGAGCGAACAAAATACAGCTAAACAAATGTAGAAAGGGAGGAAGACTTCAGCCACGTGTAACTCCTTCGGCACGATGAGTCAAGGCGGGCACAGTGGAATTTAACTAGACGCACATGGGGCCGTAGACGCGCACACATGTACGCACCCACAAGAACCGAAAAGCCGGAAACGTACGCGCCTTTGGGGAAGAAAAGTCGCGTGGCGCCACTATGAATGGCGGGGGTGCTTAAGCGAGGGTTCTTTTATCGCGCCGTGCTCGTCAAGATGGTCGAAGGTATTGATTCGCACGTACATATAACTAGCGACACGCAGTGTGCGGAATAAACGTCGTTATAAGTTAGCCTTTCTCTTTATTTAATTTCCGTGTGACAAGGTTTAGCAGATTGTGTAGATCGATACGAACAAAGTGGAACACTCAAGGGTAGTTAACAAATGTGTTATATAAAGAGGATTTTGCATGGCACTTTCAGGAATTATTTCAAAAAGGCTTTTCGGGGTTAGAAAAGCGCTTTATCCGGCATAGCATTATCATTGATGTAGCTCATCAGAACATAGCTAAGATGTGCTAACTAGCAGGCTGGTTAACTAGTATCGAATAATTAACTTTTTACATCTTACTATTAGGCTCTTAAATTGTTGAGAGACGCGTAACCAACTATAAGTATAATCCAAAAAGTTTTAAGAGCTTCGAAAAAGTAGTTGCTTTCAGCACTGTGGTCAAACAAATTTTCGTTATTTTTACTATTTTGACTGGACATGTTGGTTTACCTGCAAGTTTCTCGAAAGCCCATATATGTTAACGCTCTGTAGCCAAATTTTTTAGGCTAGAGCGCAGAGGGTGACAAGGTATTCTAAATTTTGAAAACTGATATGTAGGTCAATTACAGTGTGCTGCATGCCTCTTAGTAATTATGCAGACAGCAGTAACAGCTAAAAACTTAAGTACTCGATATTAGTTAACCAGCCTCCCAATTGGCATGCCTTAACTGTACTGTGACGCATTGCAACACAGTCAATGCTATGCCGAGAAAAGCGCTTAAAACTGAAAAAGGGGCAGAAAGTGCAGAAACTCAAGTGAAACATTCTGTATATATGAATTTTTCATCTCTATATTTTATCCCTGACTTTGCACATGATTTTGTTTAATGCAGCCAACCGATGATTCATTGAGCACCGGCGGTCGTTGTGCGGCCTTCCCGCAATTTTCTCGAAGTTGGAGCAGAGCATGCCTTGAGCGAGACACTTTCCGAAATGGTCGTAGAGTCACAGTAGAATTTTGAATGAAAAAAAAAACGAATGGACTGACACAATCAATAATTTTCTTTTTCAACTGAACATTTCGAGACAAAATCGGTCCCCTCTTGATAGGTGGGTAAAATGCGACCCATAGCAGCAGGGATCGGCCTTCGCTTTCATTCCGTGAACACGTGTCAAATTGCATTAGTGTACACGGAGCGGAGCTCTCCTACAGACCTGTTCAAAGTCGCCTTTGTGAGTCGGATATTACAACATGCTGATTTCCGACGCCGATTCTGGGGTTGATGCGCCCACTAAGGGTAAGAGTATTATCTTTAGAATTCATTAACAACATGTGTTGCCTGATTCTCTAACCAAGTCTACGCCTCGTATGACTGAGTGCTAGCTAATTGAGCATGACATTTTTTTTAAATTCCATCCGGGCGTTTCTCTGTGGGGACGTAGTCTTTGGGTCATGGTAGAAAGTGGCTGCTCATTGAAACTGGTTGGTGAGATGTGCAGATATGAAGCTTTCGCAAGGAAGGACAGAGATCGCCGTGCTTCATCAAGCTTGCTCTTTTTGCTCGTACTGTAAGACTCAAAATGCAGGCCAACTAGCCAAGCAGTTTGTTCTGTCACAGAAGACATTCTATTTTTGTTTTGTTTTTTAAATTACCATTCAACATTACTTGCGTCTTGATTTAGTGCCGGCATCTCGTCCAGCTAGGGGGCCGCAAGCTGCCAGAGGTTGCGGCCAGTGTTACGAACGCTATTATGGGCCTTCCCTTCCAGCTGACGTTCATCCAGGAGCCTATGCTTTCAGAAGGCTCGGCAGAGGAGCTACCGGTGATATTTTTATTTCTGATCCTTAGTGCGTGTACTAGCTATCTGTTGTGTCCCCTTATTGCTTTTGTGTGTGTGCGCCCCCGCATCCTCCGCCTAACGACCACTCGCATCCTCCGCCTAACGACCACTCGCATCCTCCGCCTAACGACCACTCGCATCCTCCTCCTAACGACCACTTGCCCTTCGTCGCACGCTGTCGCCAGATGCCCCCCCATGGTGCGCCCCCGCATCCTCCTCCTGTTCTGGGAAGCCACTCCCTCCCGTGGACGCTTCTCCGCTCCCTCCTTTCTTCGGGCGGCCAGTTCGGCTCCTGCCTCGGTCGACGCTGGTCGCACCCTCATCGGCTTTAAATAAACGAAGTCTTAAAGTACCGTGTGCGTCTTTCGCTGCATTCAACACAGCGACCGGACACGACAGTGGCGACGAGAAAGTGGATTCGGCCCGCGCTACGCAACGCTATTGACAAGCCATGGCTACGCGAGGGTTTCCCAATCAGATACCAGAATTCAACGGCTCATCGTGGTCATCGTGGGTTGGACGCCTTCAGTTCTACTTTGAAGCTAACAACATCACAGACCCAGCCTTGAAGAGGGCCAACCTGCTGACGCTGTGCGGGGAGCAGACCTACGATACTGTCTGCGCCCTTATTCAGCCAAGCACACCAGCGGCAGTGTCTTACGACGACATCGTAAAAGCGCTGCAAAAGCACTACGACCCAAGGCCATCCGAGGTCTACAGCCGGGCTCGCTTCCAACGACGAGATCAACTGGGAGGAGAAACTGTGAGCGCCTACGTAGCCGCGCTCAAGAAGCTCGCTGCCGACTGCAATTTTGGAACGCTGTCGACAACAGCTACCGGGCAGGAGGGAGACGCAGCTTCTTCTGCTAACACCACCATGCTTCCCTTGGACGTGATGTTACGCGACAGATTTGTGTGCGGACTGAGTGACGAGTCACTGCAGCAGCGCCTGTTCGCTGAGAAGGACCTCACATTCAGCAAAGCTTACGACATCGCCGTTCGAGCGGAGAGCGCCGGTCACCAGCAGAGAGGGATTCGCCGGAACACCGAGCCGGTACACCAGACAAGCAACCAGGTGCGCAAGCCTTCTGTTGTTGTAAAATCGGTCAAAAAGGCACAACGCTGCTGGCGGTGTGACGACCAACACAACCCCCAGGGATGTCGATTCCAGTCAGCCACGTGTAATTTTTGCCACAAGCGAAGGCATATCGAAAGAGCATGCATTACGAAACGGAGACTTGCCAAGATAAAGTCACCTTCCCAGCCTAATCACAGCGTCAACGCCTCAGAGAATACGCCGCTATCTGATCTCCATGGAACAACATCAGCAACACCATCTGTGTTGTACGACCTGAACACCATGAATCTCGGCACGCGACCGAAGATTTTTACAGAAGTAAGCGTACATCACCAGCTGATTAAGTTCGAGGTGGACTCCGGCGCAGCCTGTACTCTGATCAGTGAGGACACGTTCCGAACTTCATGGCCATCTGACGCACCCGCCCTGCAACAAGACGACACGCACCTGCGAACGTGGTCAGGACAGAATCTGCCACTATTGGGCTCTGCCAACGTGCAGGTTAACTACAACGGCCAGACCCATACGCTACATCTGCTTGTTGTGAAGGGCACAGGATCAAGCCTTCTAGGGAGAAACTGGTTTTCTCCACTAGGCGTGATGATATGCGGTAAACAACAAAACGCCGATGCGCTAAGCCGTCTGCCACTAGACGCAACTGTTGACGAACCATTTCCACCAGGAGACGTTCTGATGTTTGAAGCACTGCCAGAACCTCCGCTTACAGCAGGCACAGTTGCAGCATCTACGCAGAAGTGCGCAGCTCTCCGGCTAGTTTACACAGCTGTTCAACAAGGCAACGTGCATAAACTCAAAGGGGACAACTTCGACGCTTACCGCAGGCGAGCTACAGAGTTGAGCACCCATCGCGGCTGCATCATATTTGGGTCCCGAGTTGTGATGCCGAGAGAACTACGCGCACAAGCTATGTCTCTCATCCACGCCGGACATCGGGGCATCGTTGCAATGAAAAAGTGTGCCAGAAGCTACATGTGGTGGCCTGGCATTGACAACGACATCGAAACAGTGGTGCGAGAATGCAAGCCTTGCCAGAGCAGCCGGAGCGCCCCGCCGAAAGCTCCTGTCCCAGAATGGGAAAAGCCAGACACACCATGGCACACACTGCACATTGATTTTGCAGGACCAATTGAGGGCTGCACTTTCCTTGTGGTCGTAGATGCCTACACAAAGTGGCTTGAGATAAGGCAAATGGGACAGACGACTTCGGCAGCAGTCATTGACAACCTCCGATCACTATTTGCAACGTTCGGCCTGCCGCGCAAGGTAGTGTCGGACAACGGAACACCGTTTGTGTCTGCGGAGATCCTCAAGTTTTATCGCGACAACGGGATCTCATCAGTTACATCGGCCCCCTACCACCCAGCGACAAACGGACAAGCCGAGCGCTACGTAGCCGAGCTAAAACGCGCCCTTGAAAGAGATCAGACAGGCTCGCTGCAGCGCCGCCTTGCGCGCTTTCTCTTCAAGCAGCACACGACGGTTCAGAGCACAACAGGCGAGACCCCCTCGAAAATGATGTTCGAGCGTGAAATGCGAACCCAGCTCACAGCCATCCTCGCCGAGCCAAAGGCAGAGACGTTCCGGGAAGAAAAAGCAATTCCGCGCTGCGGCACGCTTAATGAGGGGCAGCGCGTCCTCGCCCGACAGTTTCTGAAAAAGCCACGCTGGGAGGAAGCTACAATTGTCAGACGCATAGGCCTGCGCTCTTGGCTCGTCAACATACATGGCACAGTAGCACGCCGATATCTCAACCAGCTGCGTAGATTTACGACGCCGTCTGATAGCTGTCCGCCAGCGGAGAGAACACGTGCACCATCTTCCCACATAGCCTGGCACCTCTTCCCGGAAGAAGAGACTTCGCCCAGGACAGACCTAGGAGACACAGCGAACAACAGCCAGCCTACAAGTGTTTTTCCCCCGAGCGCACAAAGCCAGCGCGCCTCCACGCGTGAGCGCCGACCCCCTGCACGATACCAGGCAACTTTCTAAGGGGGAAGGAAGTGTTGTGTCCCCTTATTGCTTTTGTGTGTGTGCGCCCCCGCATCCTCCGCCTAACGACCACTCGCATCCTCCGCCTAACGACCACTCGCATCCTCCGCCTAACGACCACTCGCATCCTCCTCCTAACGACCACTTGCCCTTCGTCGCACGCTGTCGCCAGATGCCCCCCCATGGTGCGCCCCCGCATCCTCCTCCTGTTCTGGGAAGCCACTCCCTCCCGTGGACGCTTCTCCGCTCCCTCCTTTCTTTGGGCGGCCAGTTCGGCTCCTGCCTCGGTCGACGCTGGTCGCACCCTCATCGGCTTTAAATAAACGAAGTCTTAAAGTACCGTGTGCGTCTTTCGCTGCATTCAACACAGCGACCGGACACGACACTATCCTAGCTGCTATTGTACAAACTGCATTCTGCTACATTACGTCTCCTTTTGCTGTTTGTATGTGCAGACACCTTCACAGGAAATGAGAAGACAGCAGTGCAAATTTTTCAGGCATGCATCGGCAGGCAATGCTTGTGACCGGGGGGGGGGAAGAAAAAGCCGGCAAAGGCGCACGGCTGAGGTGCTGGGTGGGACAGCACACGGCCTGCCCTCCATGCAGCAGCCGCTGCCTCGAACCAAGGCCCTCCCTCCAGCAGCGGACTATTCGGCGAAGCGGTCGAGCCCTGATGAGACCCGACAGGACTAATTAATCGCCTCTGCGCAGCCTCCACACGCCCGCCTAGACCTGCGGCTCTTTTTTATATTTTCAATAAATGTTCTAACAATGCATTTCCTTGTTTACTCCTTTTCAGTGCATGTGACTGTACAATGTTGCATTTACAAACTCGTTACATGGAAAATGGTTGCCAAAATTAAGCATTTTTCACAGATGGATTTGGCAGCACAGTGCACTCAATGCATAATGAACACAGAATGTTGGGGAACGAGTAATACAACTGCTGAGTGTGCTGGACTGCTAAGTTCACCGCATGCATCCAGTGTGCCCGGATGCATGCGGTGAACAACCAGCGGGTAAGCTTTGTTGCGAAGTATTCGCTCTCCAGTGAGAGTGGCTGGACGCCGGTGGCGAATCACCAGTGGATTAGCTTGGACGGACAATACTGGGAAGGTAGTGAATGTGGCTGGATAAATATAATAAACAACCAGTGAATAAGCTTTGGCGGGAAATATGGGATAACCGGCGAGGTGGGGAGGCTGCCTGTGACGGATGAGAAAATTAGGAATCCTAGATGACCTAATACTGAAGAGCCAAGGAATGCCAATGAAGCCAATCAATAAGCTTGAATGCCATCACTGCTTGCTGAATTGAAAGCCTATCGAGTGCGTTGTCACGAATACTGGATTAAGTAGCGCCTCAGTCAGTCTCCGTTATAGGATGTTATTGGAGCCAATTTTCTATGGTATTCGACAAGTTCCGGCCATTATTGGCGTGCTGCTTGGGTTACGTAAATTACTTCCCGTCGAGCCATCAGGGTGTCATTTAACGAATCTGCGTCTCGCTGTCGCTGTAGGGATTTGTACGATCATATTGGCCCCTCTTTCTCAGAAAAGGGAATGAGGGAACGTGTCATGTTAGGACAGTGAAGTAAGGAGGAGCAATTGCAGATACACAACCAACTAGCCAGTCATTACGGATGGAGAGAATGCTCATAACATTAACTCATATTATTTCTTAACACGGATCAGTACTCAGGATACCTCTACGATTTTCTTAACACGGTCAGGCTTCAGAATGCCACTACCTTTAGACGCCATTGTCGAATCCGCGGCTCAGAAGCCACGGTTCTAAACAGAAACGCTCTGGGAAAAGCGGCCGGGAGAAAACTAAACCTATTCAGCCGAATGTCTTGCAAGCCAAACAGCCATCGAGGGAGCCAAAGGCTACTACAGCAGCAAACGACCACCAGAGGGAAACCCGCCCCAAGTGTGAGGTTGCCATTTTAAAGGCAAGAGCGTCGGGCGTCGCCTCACCTCCCCAGTCCCCCTTCTGTTGGCCATTTATCTGCTGATACTTCGTCACCCCACGAGATGGCGGGCGAAAGTGGTTCGCGTACGCGCGCGTTAAAGATAGGGTGCCATAGGTAAGACGAGAATTTGTTTGTCAGAGGCATGCCGATTGTATTTTCAGCGCTTTCCTCTTTTAATTTAATTTTAGGTTAATTTAGCCAATTAATAGCTTAATTGGTGTGCCTGGTATATGCAACGAACTGCCGCCACCGCAGTTAGGCCATTTTTAAACTTTTTCAGCAACCAGCACAGCAACAACTTGCTTTATAACACTGCACAAAGCAACCCACAAGACTCCCTTAAGAAATATTTTACAGATGTTATTACTTCCCTTCTAAGAGAGAAATTATTGGCCTTCATATGCCCTTCACGCAGGATGCCTATGGAGCTTCATCGGTTCACTGATGCTGCACTGTCGTGCAGTCTTACTCTATCCTTTGCCGGATGGCCGCAAATCTTGTAAAGAAAAGCTAACTTCGAAATAAGCAATAAAAAATGCTCTTTAAAATGATCTTTTGAAGTCCTAAACATGGGGTGTTCCGGATTTTATTCGCAAATGTTTTTTTTACGCTCCCTTTGAGAAAGGGAGATGAACGAGGATTCCTAACTGGATGCTTTTTTTGAAGCGAGAAGCTTCACTACGAGGGTCGGAGCAGAGCTTCGCGTGAACCGGTGCACAGATCTGCCAGTTCTGCGCATGTGCGAAACCGAGTGACGTCACACGCGGCGCAGCTGGCCGCAGCCGTCGCCTCACCTTTCGCCGCAGCCGCGCCGCCGCTGCAGCTGCGCGCTACTCCTCCTCGCCACCGTTTGACCTTTCGATGCAGCCGCGCGCTGCTTAAAAAGAAACTGTGTCGAGGCTGGGAATCGAAACAGGGCCTTTGGCATTTGAAGCGGAGCCGCCACCACTCCACCACGAAGGTTCAGGGCTTGAGCATGAGTAAAGGCGCATCTAGTGAATGCACAGCTCTCATAAACGAAATTAAAGGAATAAAACAATTAAAAAATGAAAATAAAAACAATAAAAATAAAGGAGAAGAAAAATAAACTAATAAAAATGTAAAGAAAAAACAACAAAAATCAGGAAATGAACAGAAACAAAAATGAAATGAAAGAATAAAAATGAAAAAAAAACAAAAACAAAGAATAAGAAAAACAAAAAATAAAATTAAAATGAGAAAATAAAATAACGAAAAACAAACAAACAGTGCACCAGGAAACGCTTTCGCCTTGCAGCACTTTAGAGAGGTAAAGTGCCCCCTGAGTTTTAACCGCGCCGATTCCTGTCTCCTCCACCTCCGTACCGGCAGTGTGTGGACGGCCGAACGGCTCCACCGTTATCGTGGTGCTCCCAGTGCACTGTGCGCGAACTGCGACAGTCATGGCGTCAAACCAAGCGTAACTGAAGCCTTTCACTTGTGTATCCAGGCCTAACCAGAGCTAAGCCACAGCCTAATTTTTTTTCATTTCTATTTCTTCTTTCACACTAGCTGGACTTTACTGGTTCTCTCCTAGGAACCCTCGCCTAAGAAATAAAACCTCACGCCAATTTGCCGCGGAGGTTACGATGGTTCACTCGGTACAAATGTGCACCGCTTTCGAGATTCTTCTTAGCACTCGTAACAAATATTTAGCCACAAATTTACTTCCTTTAATGGAAGTGTTAGAGTTGAGCCTTCCTTAGGCAGTCTGAAACACCACCTGACTAATCAGCAAAAATGGGTTCGCACAAACATGCACTGCCTAATAGGAGCAACTCACGGCGTTGTTGGAAATATGCCTCCCTCCGCCAACTGACCAAGCAGCACCGCGTGCAGCTCACATGAGTTTTTTTTTTTCACTTCTCCCAAACGTACACCCCTAAAGGAAGCCGACCGCCAGGCCGGGGGACGCTTGTACCCTTTTGACCGGTGGGTGCCCGGCGGTGGGTTGGTTTCGATTCTTTAACACTGTCATGGCTACGTAACTTTCTTTCATTTCGCCAGCAGTTCACTACAGTTAACAATTTCTCCTCCCCACTCAGTGATGTAGAGTCTAGCGTACCCCAAGGCAGTGTTCTTGGCCCCTTATTGTTTCTAATATACATTAACGACTTGCCAACAGACATATCTTCTTCTATACGACTCTTTGCTGACGACTGCATCATTTACCGGCCCATTAATTCTATGCATGATCACCTTGCCCTCCAAACTGACCTGAACTTAATTTCAAATTGGTGTAGTAAATGGCAAATGATGCTCAACTCATCGAAATGCAAGGTCATCTCTTTCACCCGCAAGCGTACTAATTCTAATTTCTCGTACTCCATTGAAGGTACCGCAGTGTCTCGGGCATCATCTTATAAGTATCTAGGTATTCACCTCACGGATAATCTTTCATGGGCCACACACATTCAATCCATCTGTGCCAAAGCTTCAAGATCACTCGGGTACCTGCGCCGGAACTTGCGAAACGCCCCTAATAACGTGAGAAAAGTCGCTTACTTAACAATCGTGCGTCCTCAACTAGAATTTGTCTCACCTATGTGGTCCCCTTATCAAAATTACCTGATCAACATGCTTGAATCCGTACAAAATAGAGCCGCTCGTTTCATCACACAAAAGTACCACCCCCAGTCCAGTATCACTAAGATTAAACTTGATATCTCCCTCGAACCATTACATATTCGTCGCTCCATCGCTCTTTTATGCTTACTTCATAAATATCGTCACAGCACCAGGCCATCTCCCTTGCCCCTCGAAGAGCCTTCACGCATTTCACGCCGCCTACATAATCAGTATAGCATTAAACGCATTTACGGAAGAACTTTAGCATTCAATTCATCTGCACTTCCACGTGCCATTATTCTTTGGAATGATCTTCCCAACTGTATCGCATCTATCGGCAACTACCAATCATTTCAAGACCAACTGCACAAACATTTTCTTTAACGACATAGTGTCTTGTTTCAGGTTGTTCTGTGTCCTTGGTTCCCTTTTCTTCTCGTTGGTATTTTACAAAGTTTTGGTTTCTTGTGCAATTTCAACCATTTGTATGTTTTTTTATGGCTACTGCTTTTTCTTTTGATGTGTATTGGGCACATGCGATGCATTCTTGCTACTAATTTAATTTTTGTTGCTCGCGGTGATGTATGTCTTTTAGTACGTTTTGCCCTGTATATTTATAATTGTGTTTAATTTTTGCATTGTATCACGCGTTGTTTTTAATTTATTCTTACTACTTGCTTAATCCATTGTTTTTGCCCCCCTTACTCAATGCCCTTCTGGGCCCTGTAAGGTATTTTGAATAAATAAATAAATAAATACTTTGCTGGGTTTCTATGTCCGTCGTCACCGTCTCGAAGGCAAGCCTGCACAGAAATAAGTAAGTGGTGACGGCATTGGTAAGTGATAGCCAAGGCTCAGGTGCACTCTGTGTCAGCAGATTTAGTGGTACAATCGAGGGTCATAGTTATTATAGGACGGTTTTATTCTTTCCTTCCCACAAACTCTTCGCAGATCGTAGGCCAAAACATCAGCATCCTGGCCACTTTTTTCAATTGTGAGTGGACCCTGTAATAAAATACTATACTGTTATGTAATAAGTAGTTTTGTAGCAAGCAGCATTTTATAAGAGCGATAAGTTAGTCTTTTTGATAGAGCCATGAGCATATTTTATGACGTCGCTAAGTGAAGGAAGGTGTCTAATCTAAACAGGTATGCTTTTTTAAGCGAATTTCAGATCTTCAGTGGACAGTGATACCTGTGAGATTGCTTTTTGCAATATAGAACAAAGTAATTTATTTCATTTACCGAAATTTTGTAGTGGCTCTTGTCTGCTAAAAGAAACTGCGCTTCACTTTCAACTTAGGGCTTTCCGCCTGTCCTATGAAGCAGAATTTCCTGCGCGACCTCTGAATTCAAAGCGATCACGCCAAACATGGCGTCTCAAGTGGCACCGTTGTCTCGCCCCAACACCGCTCAGCAACGGTGCGGTACTTGCGATTTCCCTGCACCGACACTTTGAACACGCAAGCGATGTATAAAAAATGGCGTCCATTCGTTTTATTTCATTTCAGACAGGGACAACAGCTGTGCTCAGCCCGTACCGCCGACAGGTGCCTGGCGGTAGCATTCCTCTTCTTGGTTGCGGAGATTCTCTCGGCGTGCTGAATTTCTTGACGATTCATTCCTACTGGTAGCGTATCGAATCAAGTTTATGTCACAATGCATTTTTCTAAGCCACATGTAAAAGCGTCGAGCTCAAGGAAAAGGACTGTGAAAAAGAACCAATCGACCTGTAATGTGCAGGAAGTTTCGAATTTCGTTAAATGCTTCGTGTGCTAAGATCGTGTGCTCACAGCAGCACGTGAAATGTGTAGGAGTTCCTTGTAGTAGCCCGTCACATGGAGTTATGTTGACCGGAAGAGGGTTCCTCAAAATTCGGGCTGTCGCTGCGCATAGAGCAGGAACTATTCCTTCGCTGCACTGAAGTCCCTGAGCTCTTTGGACGAATCTGCCCGAATGTCATTAGCAGTCATGGTGGCTAAACGCCAAGCGACAATCACGAGTAGAAGTGCAAGCACTGTTCATACAATGTCTGAGCAGGTTATCATTGACGGCATTGTAGATGACGCCGTGGCCAGTGTCTGTCCATGATTTCAATAAAGAACTTGAACATGGTAATTGCAGTTGGTCGCAGGACCTTCGCGGTCTGAGTTAAGTCCCCTACTTCGCAGTAAATAATGCGTCAATTGCACTGCAACCTCGGAAGTGAAATATTAATATCGAATATTACCTTCTTGAATACACTATCCAATATGCTGGACGACCATATCATTACGTTTTGAATCATGGCATCAAACGTGCATATCACACGTGCACACCAAGGTCTGCATCAGACGAGGCCGGTGAGGCTGCTGGTCTGCTTTCTTCATGGAAGTTTAACGTTCCAAAGCGACTCAGGTTATGAGGGACACCGTGGTGAAGGGCTCCTGTTAATTTTCACCACCGGGGGTTCTATAACGAGAACTGACGTCGCACCATGCCGCTAGTTAGCACGTCTTAGCCGTATTCTGATTCCATAATTCGCTGATAATGGTACGCCGAAACACAAGCGTTCTTTTAACTCAAAAAGAGTGTTTTTTAAGACCTGCTGACAGCATGAAGCAAAACATCATGTATATTGCCACGCGCCTAACGCGCCGCGCGGCCTCCGCGCTGAGTAGAAGACGACGACGAAGCGGCGGTGTGCTCTCGAGGCGCGCTTGTTCTGTTCGGTGCACTGGAACCTGCTGCTGTGATTAAAAGAAGGCTCCCAGTCTTGGGTTCTTCCCGACGCCTATCTCCACGGCCCCTCTGGTCGTGACACTGGTGGAGGTGCGGCCGATGCTCCCTACTCCTGAGGACGACTCGACGCGCCCGCCTCTTGTGACCACCCCTGTCCATCGTGCCAGCCGGAGGATCCGAGGCCTGTCCCCCGAGGCCCTCCCTTTTGTCGGTGAGCCCTCGACTACCCCTACACTCATGGCGACGCCAATACCCCACCTACCTCACTCTTCAGACCCCAACCCGCCGCTTGAATCGCCCCGACGACGCAACCCCAGTCGCCGACCAGTTCCCGCCGCCGCACCGACTGAGTCATCCACAACAGCCATCGACGGGCCGCGCTGAAGGAAGGGTCTCTTTGGATATCCCTGTTCTCGTCGACACAAAGGAGGTCAGCGCGTTGGTCTATACGGGCGCAGATTACTCTATCCTTAGCGGACGGCTGGCGACGGCCCTGAAAAAAGTGACGACACCCTGGGACGGCCCCGACATACGTACGGCCGGCGGACATCTTGTCGCACCACTCGGTATGTGTGCGGCCCGGGTTACGGTCCGAGGCTGCACATTCGTTGCCACTTTTCTCGTTCTGCGCGAATGTTCTCGCGATGTCATCCTTGGCATCGACTTTCTTCGCGAGCACGGCGCTATCATAGACCTCCCGAATCGCTTGGTGACATTTTCTCCCGCAATGGCCGCAGAAGAACCTGCGCACCAGGTTTCTCGGTCCGCCCTGCGAGTTGCCGACGATACCGTTACGGTGCCACCACGTGCCAGCATTCTCGCAAGAGTTACCTGTGACGAGCCACATAGGGGACTGCGGGTTGTCGAGCCTAATGTCTCCCTCGTACTCACTAAGGGAGTTGCGGTGGCACCGGGCCTTGGATCCCTTCATGACGGTTGTACAGAGGTCCTTGTCACCAACTTCTGCAATGAGCATCGACATCTGTTTCGTGGCACAGCCATCGCTTACGTCGACTATGTTCAGGAAGTGGCCGAATGCTTTGCTTTCGAGGAGGGCACACCTGGAGCTGACACCGAAGCGGTCACCAACGTAGACATCAATCCAGGCCTTGCACCCGCTGAAAAGAGGCAACTCCAGGACCTCTTGCGGGAGTTTCGTGCGTGTTTCACGTCGTCGTCTAAAGTGCGTCAAACGTCGATAGTTAAACACCGCATTATCACGCATGAAGGAGCACGACCCATCCATCAGCAGCCCTATCGTGTGTCCCCTCGTGAGCGAGATGCTATCCAAACACAGGTCGAAGAGATGCTCACAGACGGCGTCATCCAACCGTCAAGCAGTCCGTGGTCGTCTCCTGTCGTGCTCGTGAAAAAGAAAGACGGGACACTACGATTCTGTGTCGACTACAGGAAGCTGAACAGTGTGACCAAGAAAGACGTGTATCCGCTCCCGCGTATCGACGACTCCCTCGACCGACTTCGTCAAGCCAAGTACTTCTCTTCGGTCGACCTCAGAAGTGGTTATTGGCAGATAGAATTTGATGACAGGGACCGTGAGAAAACCGCCTTCATCACACCGGACGGGCTGTATGAATTTCGCGTCCTCCCATTCGGGCTCTGCTGTGCTCCTGCCACGTTCCAAAGAATGATGGACACCGTTCTAACAGGTTTGAAGTGGCAGACCTGCCTTGTTTATCTTGATGATGTCATCATTTTTTTCCGCAACGTTCACGGAACATCTACACCGCCTCAGGACTGTCCTCGAAGCCGTTCGATCTGCCAACCTCTCCCTCAAACCAGAAAAATGCCACTTTGGTTTCACCGAATTGAAGTTCCTCGGGCACGTCATTAGTGCTGACGGAATCCGAGCTGACCCAGAGAAGCTTGCTGCCGTTGCTGCCTTTCCGGTCCCCGTCCACAAAAAAGCAGTCCGACGCTTTCTGGGCCTGTGCTCCTATTATCGCCGCTTCATTAGAAACTTCGCCCAGCTCGCCAGCCCTCTGACGCTCCTTACCCGTGATGACACGTCATTTTACTGGGGCAACGAACAGCAGGCTGCCTTCGACGAGTTACGACGCCGACTCCAATCACCGCCCATCTTGGCACATTTCGACGAAGATGCCGACACAGAGGTGCACACGGATGCGAGCAACGTCGGCCTTGGCGCCGTTCTAGTTCAGCGGCAAAGCGGTGTCGACAAAGTAATTGCCTACACTCTAAGAACTGCTACTCCTGCACTAAGAGTAAAAGAGCCTCGCTACTCCTGCAGGTCTCAATCTACTCTCTCTACAAACGAGAAAGAGTGAAAGGTCCTGTTCACTCCTCTTGACAAAAGAGTAAAATGGCATTTCCACTCCTGCATACCCCAAGGGAGTTCAGTGCTTGTTTTACTCCTCCGCCAAACGAATTAACAAACAAATGATAACGTTCATGCGGCTCCACAGGCTGCACAATAGATATCATTGCTCATCGTAGCAAGCAACTCGTATTATTTTCTTATGCCGCAAAGAATAATCTACAGCGAGGACGCGTTGTTCATTTTGCTAAGAGCGCTCGCCATGCATTCCTTCAAACTTGCGTTTAACTATTTTCGCGGAAGCACTTACTATATACGTATACGTGAACTACGTATACATACGTATACGTGAACTACGTGAACTAAGGGACTCGCTACTGCAAACGGGCATTGCATGCCCATTCACACTTGCAAGTAGCAAAGGGCATGCGACCAGCAGTCGCTTGCGACCAGGCAGCAGCGCCACGACACCGTTCCTCACACCTACAAAGGTGACCTGCGGGTTGCTGCTCGTTTGATTCTCACGTGAAATGAGGTCTCGGGAATGACGTCAGTCGCGCGCTTTGGCCCAGGCTCCTACGCCCTCGCGCTCGGTCTTTTAAAGTGGTCTGGTTCCTCGTTATCAGCAGTGTGCTGCTACAACCTGAGCGAAGAGGAGAATATCGTGGCGGTTTTGATGTGCGCCACGGCCATACAATCGTAACGGCGCGCTAGCTTCTCGGGGCCGGCCTGCCAGCCTGGATGCCGGCTGCCGGCGTCAGAAAAATGCACTGGTATTGTTTTGCTCACGACCAAAGATCTGGGATAGAGTATCATTAGCCAACGTCGAGTTGTTGGTAGAAGCGATAACAGCCATACAAATTTCCTCCCATAGCCGCTTTGCTGCTGCTCTGGAGTTCGCCTGAGCTCCGCTCCTGAAGGGGTCGCGGAAACCGAGCATATATTTATTTCCCTATGACGCGGGGTTCAGAGTAAAGCGGTGCTGAGGGTAGCACCTAAGTGCTGGCCAGTTTCGAAGCGCATTCAGCTACAGCATCTATGTGAAATCGGCTAGGTTTAGCGACGACAAGGGCAGCCAGCGAGCAGAGCACAGTTCGTCGCCCGGCGCGACCGCGGGCGGCGTCGTTGCCGAAAGCTCGGCTCGCTCAATGATTCGCTCCGTAGCTTGCGAATCGCGCACGCAAGGCTGGAAAATCGAGCAGCGACTGGCCTGCGATTGAGCGAGCCTTTATGCCCACGTTTGCAGCACAGGTGAACAAATTTAGCACACATGTATGCATGGAATATCGGCTGCGTTGCAGCGATTCTTAAGCTCGTCCTCGACGCCATCATCACCGTTCGGGTGGACCCGAGCATATCTTTATTTCACTACGAGACATAGTTCACAATAAAACGTACTTACAATGCAAAGAGTAGCACCTCAGCGCTAGCCAGTTTCGAAGAGCTCTCAGCTCTGGCATCGAAGTGAAACCTCCTAGGCTTAGCTACGAATACGGCAGCCAGGGAGCAGGCCGAAGCTCGTCGCGCGGCGCGCTCGCGAGCAGCGTCATTGCTGAAAGCTCGGCTCGCTCACAGATTGGCTCAGAAACTTGCGAATTGTACTCGCAAGGCTGGCAAATCGAGCAACTAGCGGCTGGCCTGCGACTGACCGCACGTTCGCAGTACAGGTAAACAACAATTAGCGCACGAATGCTTGGGATACCGGCTGCGTTGCGGCCACGTTAAGGCGATTCTTAAGCTCGTCCTCGACGCCGTCGTCACCGTACGTGACACACAGGCTGAGAACTTGAATTCGAGTACGTGCTAAAGTAAGCTGCTCGTATTTCTCGGAACAATCTGAACTCGAAAAGACAGTTGCTTCTGTCGGCTTCCATGCATGTGGGCTCTTGCTAGTGAAAGTACACTCGAACAGGATGCGGCGAGTTCGGGACGCTGTTGCATATAAGCTAAAGTGTGAAGCAAGTATCGTCGTAGTTCTGTAACGCAGTTGATATCACAGTAATCCGCTTGTACGGGTCACATTTAAGCTCTGTTTCATGTAGATCTCCGTCGAGCATGCCAGTGTCGCGTAGAGTAATGCATCGCAGCTGCTCTTTGTCCTACCGCTCGCGTCGAACATATCCTTGATATGACCAGTTTGTGATACGGTGCGTTTCTTTGCCTTTTTTGTCGCATTTAAGGGATTTTCGCTGCCGTCAATCGAAATTGCATTCCGTCAACAGCGTCGTCTGCGCCGTCGTCTGCTAGGACACCCGGGGATGGGATCACAGGATCGCAGCTTCTACAAAACGACATGTCAGCAAAAGTATCTAAAAGCGCTTTGGTATTCGCATTTAATAAAGAAATAAAATGAAAAAATATAATTTGTTTTTGTTGCGAACACAATTCAAATATTAGTAATAAAAAAAGCGCATTTGTAGGTTTTTTCAACGAAGCAAAACTGCAGCCGTCGTCGCGTTTTGTGTTATTTCGGTTTTCGTAGCATTGTTTGAGTGCTCGTGCGGTGGACGTGTATGAAGAACACAAGTGTGTTTTGGAAACCAACGACGAGAATTACGCCCTGTCAACACTGGTGATTTTGAACGGGTAAAGCCGTGAAGAAAGGTAGCGCTACGACTTCTTGTCTGGAGAGGCAACGAAGAAGAATGTGCGGTTTTGCTAAGCCTTGATGAGCCGTCTGAACGGTGAGTCCCGTGTACGTTTCTTTACTTCTGATCTCTATTCGCACGCGTTATTAGTGTGCGCCTATATAGGGATGGCAGTGCAGGCAGTCTGCGTGCGGTTGCCTCAGCTATAATGCGTTAAGGCCGATTCACACGACGGTCTGTTCGCCCGCGGCCCGCGCACTACGTATTCATGCGTCACCACATTGAGAGGCGCGCTGTCGGCCGCGGCAGCGGGCGAATGGACCGTCGTGTGAATCGGACTTTACCAGAAAAGAACGGGCGTATAGGCAGCATGGCAACTGTTGCTCCATAGTCTCTATCTGCGTTTAGTACTCGGGTGCCGCGGTAAATAAAAATGCCACCAGTTATCACAACAGAGTTATGCGGTCGCTTGCTAGCGCTGCGAAAAACAACAGACAATGTTTACTACATTCCAATAGCATAGATTTGTGCTACGTAGGAGAGGATGATGAGCGTGCAGTGCCACGTTAGAGAGCGCTCTTGCTAGGCCAGCTGCGGACAGACAAGGGAACTGACAACGGTCGAGTTGCCTCGCGGCTGGTGACCGTCGGATTGATTTGTGCTACTTAGAAGATGACGATGAGCGGCAGTGCCGCGCGACAGAGCACTCGCGCTAGGCCAGCTGCCAACAGACAGTGCTCAGTGTGTGTACTCGTCGGATTAGTGCTTACGCCTTAATATTTGTCATACAATTTTTTCTGGGACAATGATCGCGTGTAAAAGGCTGGGGCATATCCCTTGCCTAGTCATTTGTAAATTTTTATCTGTGCTTCCCCATGGAACAGAATTTGACACAGTATGATGTCAAAGTTAGATCGTTCTTGCGTCTGCCCTGAGGTGTAGGTGTCGATGCTTCCTCGCCTTCAGATTTTGAGAACTGTTTGGGATGCAACTGCGCACTTATTTAGGATTTCAAGCTTCTTGCTATATCCCTCGTTTATGCGGCCCGCTTTCAAGTCGTTCGCTATATCGGTGATGGTTTGTTATTGATTTTCACTTTCTCTTATTTATTCTTGGTTGACTGCCACCAGCTGTGCTGCCGGCGATTCTCCGCGCTCGGAACTATGCCCAGGCACGAGACCCTACCCACAGACCTCCCTGCACCACACTCACCAGTTTTCTTCGGTATTTTTTTCCCTTGCTCTTACTTGCATTGCCACTAGGCAGTTTTTATTTCTGTGCAGATTTGTTAAATGCAATACCAATTTTCGTTTCATGCTGTGATGTGAGATATTGTGCTTCTTGCTAATGAATGCATGCCTTTTCCATCCTCTCGTCATTTGTGCAAAGCAGACGGGTCTACTGGTCGCTACGTTCAATTTAAAAATACCTTTGGTGCTGCTGCAAAGCACCCTAGTAGTAATAATTAAATCCTGTGCATGCTATATTCGAATAGTTACGTTCTTTTTCATCATGTATAAAAATAGTGGTATTCTAGCCTGCTCATCTTTCTATGCGGTTGTGACAGTCATGTAAATCTAATGAAAAAATCTGTATCGGTGCATCACATACAATCTGTTCATTTCTTTTGTCATGGGCCATCTCATTGCTTTTTGTGTTCCTACGTTAATACCTTATTCTAATTTATGAAGCAGTAGACAATTTCTTCTCTTGTCATTCATGACATTGTTACGGCCACTGACAACAGTTGCTCTGACATATTTATTTGCAGTTGCCAGCTGCCAGTATCTACTGGGCCATTCGTGCTTCCAGCTTTTGGCTGTGCTATCTCTCCTCAGCTGTTTGTGGTAGGTATTGTTTTCCAGTGATGCATACCTTACCTGCCTATTTAGAAAAATTTCGTAGACATAGGCTCACAGCCGGGTTTAGAAATGCATGCAGAGCTCTACGTGCACTTAGCAGCAGTACCTCCCTGTATAATCACATGAATCTGATCCTGAATTACATGAATGTAATTGCATGATCTGTATGAAATAGTCGCTCATGAAGCTTTTGACTGCTGCTGTTAACGTATAGGAGTTTACACTGCTTCAGGTGCAGTGACTATTTCACACATGTTGCCTGTTATGCATATGTGCCCTCTGAAAGGGCGAACATATTCCTTTATCCCTTTAAAAAACATTGTGTTCTATCATGATGCTTTACCGGTATTTCTGGTGTATAGACCAAAATGTCACTCAGTATTGTAACATGAAGCGGGAACTCAGTTTGTCCAATGTTTTAGAGGTAACATGAAGCGGGAACTGAGTTTGTCCAATGTTTTAGGGGTCCTAAAACATTGGACCAACACAGTTTCCACTCGAGTTGCCGTCCAGGTTGGACAAATTGGTAGAGCGACTGCTCCAGTGAAGTGGTGGTTCTGAGTTCGAACACCGGACCAGGATGAATCTTTCTTTAACTACGAAGTTTCTGTGAAAGCTGTATAGCTTTCCTTTGTAGCCATTTGGCTGTGCTCGAGTGGATGTCAATGAGTAATTACTCCTTATTACAGATCTTTTGTCAATGCCAAACTGATTCAGTAGCAACAAATAGTAGAAGGGTAAAAGCATGCTGCTCCCAAAAATTCGTTAAGCATGTTATAAAATGTATGCTGTATTGTTTTAACTGCTGCAAAGAAATAACGGTGATGCTAGATGCCCAGCCCCTATTAGGTAAACATAGCTCGCAATTAACACAGTGGATGGAAAGGAAATATTGACTTCAACCCTCACGACGACCCTCACCCCAGTAAAACAAAAAGTGCCAGTGTTGCCATACTTGAGAGCTTTGCTCTTTAAAAGTGCAGTAGACTGCTACTCAAAGTTGACAAAAAGATGCGTCTCGTTTTCTGCATGTGCATTCCACAGTGCTGGTGCCATTTTCACTGGCCATTGACATTCAGTCGCATGATGTGCACCCCGCTCCTCGAGTTGATTTTGTTTGTCTTGTGAACCTGCCGTCAAAATCAGTGCAGGATAATGCTTCCCCAGTTGATCTGCCGTTAACCTTGTCCTTTGCCAGCTGCTGTCACCATTTCTCCACAGAGAAGGGCGGTGGGAGTCCAAGCCAGGTGGAGTTGAAATATTTGACTAGTAGTGGACAGGGATCCTGCGGTTTGTTGAGGACACAGGCAAATTGGAGACTTATGGAAGAATTTTTTTACCAGCCAAAAAAGACGCATACACAAGAAAGAACCGCACAGGACAAGGGCTCAAGGGCTGGTAAAAGCCGTAGTCCTCTGTGGTTCTCTCTTGTGTATGCGTGTTCCTTGGCAGGTAAAAAAATTCCTCCGTAAGTCTCCAATTTGCCGGTGTCCTCCACAGATTGGAGGATCCCTGCTGTTACTAGTCAAATTTCACTACTCCACCTGGATTGGACTCCCACTGCCCTTCTCAAACTTTAGAAATCCTGTTGCCCTACAGATCATCAGCTGTCGGTTGTATTACTTTCGCTTCAGTGAAATTTGACATGTAGCGGACAGGGATCCTAGAATTTGTGGAGTACACAGGCAAACTGGAGACTTATAGAAGAGTTTTTTTACCAGCCAAGGAAGACACATACACAAGATTCGTTGTCTGTGTTTCACAACTGAAAGTTCTAAATGCGTGCAAAAGTGTATCGTGCATTCGCACGTATTTTGAAAACTCAATTTTTGCAGCGTTAGGTTTTCGGAATTGGATCTGTAGCATTGCCGCCACAGAATCCCGCTCGTTAACAAAGCGCACACTTATTTGCTAGGTATATATTCCGTATACCGCAACCAGTACACGTCACTGTTTGGAAGGTTCTGTCGCGAAATTTCTGATTGTGCAAGGTAGCTTTTCTTTTAAATTCAAGCGCTCTTTATTTGCTTTTTCCTGTGCATATTCATCGGTCGTTTCAATTCGGAAGCATTGGTGCTGCAAGACGTGCATACGGAAGCTACATTTGTGCACAAAGCTCCTGAATTTTTGAAAGCGCAGCTCTGACAGTTCTCGTTGTCATAAATAAGTACAAAGCAGCCTAATCTTTTTGGACACACCATTTCATGCTCTTAGCTGTTTCTGAGAAACAGGCTGCCTTTTTTTCTGTTTTTGGTGTGAAACATTCCTAACAACTTCTTTCTTTCTCCATGCACAGATAGCCTATGCATACACGGGCAGCTTGATTGCAATATTTAGGGCAATATTTATAACAGGTGCAGTGAGCCTTGGTGCATGTGGACAGAAATTAAGCTAGGGTGGGGTGGGGTATTTTCGCACAGGGTAATGTTATGCGGAGGGTCTGGCGTATTGAAACCGAGTCTTTCTGAGCTCTTATTAGACGTCCCAGCACCAGGACAGTAGTTGAGGCTTTTCTTCTTTGTTGTCTAGTCAATGGTTTCCATCACATAAAATAGCCTTAATTCTAGCTATCCCGTGGCCGTCTACAGAACGATGCAGATATACTGAAGTGATCAGTGTTGCATAAAAGTAGTGAGAACATTGCAAATGCAAGACAACTTCATTGGTTTGCAGTGCACTAACGTGGCAGTCAGAGAATTACACATTACATTTGCAAATTTAAATTGTGCATAATAGTATGGACTGGCACGTAATGTACGAAGTAATCACAGTTATCTCGTTCATGCCAAATGCTAGTGTCAAACATTGTCAGTATTGCATATTTATAAAGAGCAGACATGCTGCGCCTAACTTGTCGTTGGATAGATTTTATTACTATGAAAGCAAAAAGTTTACACATGGCTGTCGTGTTCTTCCGTGGGAAGTAGTATTACCTTAAATGAGTATAAACACCAAATTTTTGGTTATGTGTGTTCTTTGTAGCGACGTGCTGGGCATTCGTATACATAGAATTGTTGCATAGTATTCGTCTCCAATCGCTAAATAATTACAACCAGATTTCTTTTCTTCCCTGTTTCAATAGCATAGCAATTGCTATGACATCAATGTTCAGTATAGGTTATGGAAGGCACAAAAAAAGCTACGATATCGCTACTTCATCGTTTTAATTAGTTACAATGCTAAAGCCAGCCTGCCTTAAGAGTCTGAATCACAATGAATGACGAAGCCGCAATTATATTGCAGTTTTCCTCATGCCTCCCCTGGCTTATACTGACCTTTGATGCCATTGCCATTGCTCAGTTTTTAAAAGTGAAGCAGGAGAGAGAAGATATTTTAATTACAAATTATTCAGCAGTCATAGGCGAATACTGTGTGGTTATCCGTGCATAGTAATGCCTTATGCATCATTAAAAACAAAAAAAAAATGTGCAACTGAAATTTGCTCGGCTGCTGACCCAAAAGACGCGGGTTCGATCCCGGCCGCGGCGGCTGGAATTTCTTTGGAGGAGAAATTCTAGAGGCCCGTGTACTGTGCGATGTTAGTGCACGTTAAAGAACCCCAGGTGGTCGAAATTTCCGGAGCCCTTCACTACGGCGTCTCTCATAGCCTGGGTCGCTTTGGGACGTTAAACCCCATAAACCAACCCAAACCAAACTGAAATTTGTTGTCTGCCTCTTTGAGATGAAAAATTTTGAATTTTTCCTTCACTATTTTAGAGCATGAAATTCAGTTAATGGTATCTGAGAAACAGGAATTGCAACAGCCATTTCTCTTCAGCAAGAAAACTGTCATTGGTTTAAGTGTTTTCCCGATTCAAGGTTACCCTGAATAACACCATCTGTCGGGCTAGTTGGTTGCGATCCATATGTATCAGCAGCGCGAACACCACACAGGAAGAAGAAGGAGAAGAAGGTAAAGAGCGCTGAACTTCCAACTTTTATTTGAGCAAAAATTGAACCCGCACTTTTATACACATACCAGGTAAAATCCCACCAGGGGGGTAATCAAGGCGTGCTATCGAATTGGGACCAACACGATGTCCAGGGCATCAAAATGATAACTACTATTGCACTATACAAAGATTTCCATGAAAAGCACGAATGACATGCGGAAAAAACAAGACAATGTAAAAAACGGCTGAGTGTGCGCAAATAGAAAAATGGAAAAACAGGGTTGAGGGCGCGAATTTTGCTAAAACCATGAGAAGGCAAGAACACGGTAAAAAGGTAAAAACAGGGTTGAGTGTGCGCGAATGGAAAAAATTGAAAAACAGGGTTGAGGGCGCGAATTTTGCTAAAAGAAAAAAAAACATGAGAAGGCGAGACACGGTAACAACGTAAGCGATGAGAAGGGATGAGCGCCAACAATTAACACGGCTAGAACTAAAATGCAGTGTGCCCCTAAAAGCCAGGTAAAATCAGGTAAGACCAGAGGGAAAGGTGATTTCTTTTTCAGATAATGAGATGGAAGGGGTGCTTACGCAACCTTCTTTGAGCCCTGAGATGTAGGTAGCTTCAATGATTTCGCGTGTTAGTTGGTTTTTATGTTTCTTTAAGACGGTTGCTTTCTTAAAATGAGGAATGCACTTCTTTTGGCTGTCACATACGCTGCAATGGGCGGGCAGGTTCCTCAACGGTGCCCCAGTTAGATCGTTCCTATGTTCCATTAACCTTTCGTTTAAGCATCTTCCTGTTTGGCCTATGTACGCCTTACCGCAAGCTAGAGGTATAGAGTATACAACACCCTCCGCACAAGGCACAAAAGGATCTCGGTGCCTGGTTGTACAGCTACTATTCTTTTTCTTTTTATTAACTTTGTTGCACAGGCTTGACAGGCGCAGAGGGGCTGAAAAGACTACGTCTACGCCTGCTTTTCTGCCAATTTTCTTCAGATTATGCGAGATTTGGTGCAGGTATGGCAGAACGGCGACCCTTTTGTTCCGCTGTCGCGTATCATCCGGGGCTTCACATTCATGCTTCATACTTATCAGGACATTTTTTGCAACAGATGAAAGGAGAGATTGCGGGTATCCTGATTGCGTCAGCCTCAGCACTTGGCTCGAAAAACTGTCCTGCAACCTGTGTTCAGAAGATTTTGTGAGTGCATTCTTAAAAGTTGACTTCACGATGTTCCTTTTTACAAGTTTTGAATGGGCTGAATCGTAGGGTAGGATGGGCTTATTGGCTCTTGGTTCAAATAACCAGCACACATGGTCCTCTCCGAAAAACAACTTTAAGTCTAAAAACCGCATGGCGTTTTGTTCTGGGAATTCATGAGTAACTTCAAGAGGTGATATAGTATTAGAAAAAGTGTGGAGGACTTGAGTTGCTTCTGCTTTAAAGGCTTCAGTGTCGCAATCTAAGAGGACCAGGAAGTCATCGACGTACCGGAAAATTTTTAGAACGCTTGAAGACTCAAGCTTGTCCTTCAAGGATCTGTCATGCATAGCGAGGAAAAGGTCGCTCAAAATGGGGGCGATGCATGACCCTATACATATGCCTTGCTTTTGTATAAATCTCGAACCGTTCCACTCTGCCACTGTTGATTTTAGGTAAGCGCATAGCAATTCAGTGAAGCCATCCGCAGAAACGCCACACTCATTTTGGAAGGCCGCAGTGTGGCGTTTCTGCGGATGGCTTCATTGAATTGCTATGTGCTTACCTAAAATCAACAGTGGCAGAGTGGAACGGTTCGAGATTCATACAAAAGCAAGGCATATGTATAGGGTCATGCAACCCTGTTCAACCCTGTTCACTCAACTCAACCCTGTTCTTTACATTGTCTTGTTTTTTTTTCCGCATGTCATTCGTGCTTTTCATGGAAGTCTTTGTAGAGTGCGATAGTAGTTATCATTTTTATGCCCTGGACATCGTGTTGGTCCCAATTCGATAGCACGCCTTGATTACCCCCCTGGTGGGATTTTACCTGGTATGTGTATAAAAGTGCGGGTTCAATTTTTGCTCAAATAAAAGTTGGAAGTTCAGCGCTCTTTACCTTCTTCTCCTTCTTCTTCCTGTGTGGTGTTCGCGCTGCTGATACATAAGGTTACCCTATATTTTAAACTGCACAATGTATTATGTGACAAGAAACCGTCAAGCACAATAGGTGTGGTTTTAGAAATGACTGGAAGTGATAAGGGAATACATTTACTTAGAGCAGGTAGTGACCGCTGATCCGGATCATGAAGGGTAATAACTAGAGGAATATGGATGGGGCGGAGTGCATATAGGCAGGTTCTCTCAGATCATGAATGGCAGTTTTCAATACCCCTCAAGAGAAAAGTATACAACAGCAGTATCCTACCGGTATTCACCTATGGGGCAGAAACGTGGAGGCTAACGAAGAGGGTTCAGCTTAAGTTAAGGACAACGCAACGAGCTATGGAAATAAAAATGATAGGTGTAACGTTAAGAGATCGGAAGCGGGCGGAGTGGGTGAGGGAACAAACGCGGGTTGAAGACATCCTAGTCGAAATCAGGAGAAAAAAGGGTGCTTGGGCAGGGCATGTAAGACGAAGGCAAGATAATCGCTGGTCCTTAAGGGTAACGGAGTGGGTTCCAAGAGAAGGCAAACGTAGCAGGAAGCAGCAAAAAGTTCCATGGGCGGAGGTTTGCAGGAACATGGTGGACATAGCTGGCGAAGGACAGGGTTAATTGGAGAACATGGGAGAGGCCTTTGCCTTGCAGTGGGCGTAGTCAGGCTGATCATGATACTTGCAGAAGAGCTTGCTCATGTTAAAATTTTCATTTGGTAAATATGTACTTGTTTTACATGCACACCGCTTTTTAAATGACTAGCATAGTGATAATTGTATTGGGCTTCATAAAATTGTAGCTCTGAATGAAGGTTTGGAATGAAAGGTGTCCGCACTTGGTAACAATATAGGTACACACTAGTGGCGACATGACACACACGACAAGTACATTCTAGTTGTATTCTTTCTTTTTTTCATGGGGTTATATGCAGGATAGTATGAAAAGGGCATTGGAATTGACTCTTACTTGCATTATTTTCATTCATGTTTGCAGGCACCCGGAGAAATGCACGCATAGCCAAAGCTCCTTCACTCAGCCGAGCAAGCTACGGCATCATCCAGCATCTTAGTTTCTTTTGAGCGCTTACAGCTCACTGCGGTGGATTTGGTAGATGGGTTTACTTTGCTTTTGGCAGTGTTCTTGGCATTTAATGTCAAGTACACCCCAAAAACAAAGCGGGCTTGTCTGCTGCTTGAGACACTAATGGGGCTTGATCCTAGCAAGTGCCTCCCGAGCGTGTTTTGGGCAGCCACAGCAATGACTTGAGAAATAAAAGTAATAAAAGTTATCTGTGTTGTACATTTGTGTCATTATTTCTTGAACCATTGTTATTCCCAACGCAGACAGAGCACCATACTAATGTGCAAACTGTAGTGTAGCCATAAAGTATGAGCAAAAATTATTCTACTCAAAGATTATAATCCCTTTTGCTCATTACTCTTTTGTAGATGTAGCGCAGGTGGATCCTGCAAAACATATGACCAACTTGCTCTGAAGAATATGTGAAATAAGAAAATTGGTAGGATACATTGAAAACACGTGAAACTCCTTTTGAAGGAGTAAAATAAGATCTGGGCTGATACTCCTTGAAGGAGTATAGTCACTCTAACAAACAGAGTCCTGGAACTCTACCTGAAAGAGTAGTAGGATGCTGTTTCAATGTGGTAGCTTTACTCCCTCGGAGGAGTGCCTGTACTCTATTGCAGGAGTAGTACAGTACTCCTTGAGTAGGTGTTGGATCACTCTTTGTCCAGAGGGAGTAATTTTATTCTGGAAAAAGGAGTGGAATATGGGACAAGCGAATACTCCTTCAAAGTGTGTTCTGGGCACTCCTCTGCACTCCTTTAGTTCTAAGAGTGTACGCCAGCCGCGCACTCTCACGCGCTGAGTTGAACTACTCTACCACGGAAAAAGAATGTTTAGCGGTAGTCTGGGCCGCCGCTAAGTTCCGCCCATACCTGTATGGCAGACCGTTTTGTATCGTCACCGACCACCACTCGCTGTGCTGGCTGAAAAATTTAAAGGACCCTTGCGGCCGCCTAGCACGTTGGGCATTACGCCTGCAGGAATTCGATTTCACCGTCACCTACAAGTCAGGCCGGAAACACACCGACGCTGACAGCTTGTCCCGCGCTCCCGTCGACCCTCCTCCACAAGACACCACCGACGATGATAGCTTCCTTGGAGCGGTCAGCACGTCTGAGCTTGTTTCCAGACAGCGTGCCGACGCCGAGCTGCGTCTGCTCATCGATCATCTCGAAGGTGGCTGCCCTGAAATCCCACGATACCTCGCTCGTGGACTTTCGTCGTTCTGCCTGCGGAGAGGAGTGCTTTATAAAAAGAACTCTACTTCAAGTCCGACAACTTACCTGCTCGTCATACCGTCTGATCTACGGGATGAAGTCCTCCTTGCCTGCCATGATGAACCAACTTCCGGCCACCTTGGAGTTACACGCACCTTGTCCCGAATCCGGCAGAACTATTACTGGCCCAACCTTACTTCAAGTGTGAGGCGTTATGTCCGGACATGCCGGCAATGCCAGCGGCGGAAAAAACCCGCGCTCAAGCCTCCTGGACTGCTTCAATGCATCGAGCCGCCCCAAGTACCATTCGACAAAGTCGGCATGGACCTTCTGGGGCCATTTCCTCTCTCGTCGACCGGCCACAAGTGGATCGTAGTCGCCACAGACTACTTGACCCGATACGCTGAAACGAAGGCCCTGGCGCGGGGTACTGCTGCCGAAGTTGCCCACTTCTTTATGCACGACATCGTGCTTAGACACGGCGCCCCATCGGCCATCATTACTGACCGAGGCAAGGCGTTTACAGCCCGACTCCTACGTGACATCTTAGCGCTTAGCCATACAGCTCATCGACCAACAACAGCGTATCATCCCCAAACCAGTGGTCTAACGGAACGGCTCAACAAAACATTGGCGGACATGATCTCGATGTACGTCGACGTTGAACACAAAACCTGGGATGAGGTCTTGCCTTACGTCACCTTCGCATATAATACTGCGACGCAGGAAACCACCCAGTTCACCCCGTTCCGTCTCGTGTATGGGAGAGAGGTCCGTATGATGCTAGACGCCATGCTGCCGTACGGCGACACAGAGCTCCCCCCTGAAGCAGGCCACTTCGTGGAACAAGCAGAGCAGGCCCGTCAGCTGGCCCGCTTGCACATCAAGGACCAGCAATCCGCTGTTGCCCGACACTATAACCTTCGGCACAGGGACGTGCACTACGAGCCGGGCGACCACGTATGGGTGTGGTCACCCGTGCGCCGCAAGGGATTGTGCGAAAAGCTTTTAAATAGGTATTTTGGCCCGTACAGAGTCCTGCGCCGCCTGAACAGCGTCAACTATGAAGTTGTCCCCCATGGAACTGTGATCACCGGCCCTCAGCGTCACCGGCCGGAAATCGTGCATGTAGTGCGCTTAAAGCCGTACTTTGCGCGTGACTGAGCGCTGTATTCACGCTTCGTTTCGTACCTTTCTTCCCTTACCCCACGTGTGTACTTGACTCTCCCCGCATGTCATCTAGCGCGCATTGTATAGTTCACCTCACCCCTATTTTTCTTCTTTTTTTTGCTCCTCCTCCTCTCCCTGTACATATCCCATTCCACATCGAGACGATGTTTGCTTTCGCGGAGGGGAATAATGCCACGCGCCTAACGCGCCGCGCGGCCTCCGCGCTGAGTAGAAGACGACGACGAAGCGGCGGTCTGCTCTCGAGGCGCGCTTGTTCTGTTCGGTGCACTGGAACCTGCTGCTGTGATTAAAAGAAGGCTCCCAGTCTTGAGTTCTTCCCGACGCCTATCTCCACGGCCCCTCTGGTCGTGACAATATGATAGGGGCTGGTTGCAGAAATGACATTTCACAACTACTCTCATACCGACAAAGCCGCACACAGTAGATGGAGCTCGTTTTCCAAACGACGCTGAAATCTCATGATGACGGCTGTGTCACCGTATTCATGACTAGCCCCAGCAAGTATTCTCCGAGAGCCTGCAAAGTATTGGAAAGTCTCCGAGAGCCTGCAAAGTTTGAAATCTGGAAAGTCCTCATCCCTGCTCGGGCGAGCGACTCAGGACAAGCGACTCCAGCCGGCTGCCACATCCAATGCGTCGACAGCTGCCCTGCGAAAACGAAGTTAACCTCAGGTTAATCAAGAAGATGCAACAACAATAGGGGCAGAAGTCCGAGCTTGTGGCGAACAGCGAATTAAATGAAAGCGCGGCCTGTCGCGATGCCCCCGCTCTCCGGCACCGCGACCAATACGGCATCAGTGCAAAGAACCGATAGCCAGGTAAATAACCAGGGCATAGGCCACAGATCTAGCCACGAAATGACAGCGCCCGTTGCTATAGGTTGTTATTATTAAGGAAGGTAACAGCAGCGCAAAAATACGCGAACAAAAGAGACACACAACCAACAGGACTCTGGCGCTGAACTAACGACTGAAATTTTATTGAAAACGGCAGAGCTTTAAATACGAACAGGCCATCAAAATTCCAAGAACATAATGACTCGCCAAAAGATTATATAATGCCAGCATCAAAACCACTCACAAAGATATCACACAACCCGATAATCACTAAAGGCATGTGCAACTACTTATAAAATCGGATGAATCATGAAAAAACAACAGAACAGGATGTAATCTCGTGTCAAAGACTGATACACGCAAGTCAGTAGCGCGGCAAACGCCGAGTCAAACGCGTGAAAGTAAAACAACGAAATAACACCCGAGAGACCCCCGGCAAGAACAGAAGTGAAACCTTAAAAGAAAAAAAAAGAAAAAAAAAACGTTGTGAAAACAGCGACAAGAAAGTGAGAGAAAGCAGTAAGGAAAAACAAGGCACCCTGCAAAGAGAAAACCTAAAAGCACAACAAGGGGAAGCTTTGCGCCAGTTGGTCTGACATGTTGGAGAGGAGGAATAACCGCGAACTTGACAGGACTGAAGAACGAGAAGAGGACAGGACGAGCGGTACCGCTCGTACTGTCCTCTTCTCGTTCTTCAGTCCTGTCAAGTTCTCGGTTATTCCTCCTCTCCAACATAAAAGCACAAAGGCGGCTAACCAATGCTACCGTCCAGAAACCTGATTTCTTTCTTCGATAAGGCAATCGATGTCTTGCTCACGCACCAGTCACCTCCTCTGGATATGAGCCAGGCCTCGATCACCTCCATCTGGCATTGGTTCCTCGCGCTGGCCCTAATTTCGGACTCCCCAAGCATAGGCTCACACTTGAAGTCGCAGTCCGATCCGCAGTCATACTCACAAAAGCACTTTCTGCATTTCTTGCAGTGATCTGCCAGATGTCCGCCCGCATTACCATTCACACACCGTCGATGTTCCGCCAAACGTTCATTCACGCATCTACCAGTCTGCCCTATGTATGAACCAGCACACAGAAGCAGAATCTCGCACACGATTCCCGTAGAACAGCTCATTGATTGCATCGCATGTTTGATTTCGCAGTCATCACGCTCTTTTGTCTTGGTCATCATGCTGCAGACGGTAGACAGCTTGCATGGCGCAGAAAATACTGGATTATTCTTTTATCTGCTGGCTATTTCCTTCAAACTGTGCGAGAGCTTGTGGTAGTACGGGATGACGTGCACAGGATTCCCATCTTGCTGCCTAGCACGCTGTTTCTTGGGCTTGAGCTTTTGCAGAATCGCTTCTGATACACTGGAGATCACATTTGCTGGATACCCAGCACCCCTCAAACGCTTCACTTGACCTTCAAAGCTTTGCTTTGCACAACCCTGCTGAAAAAAAGTTCTATGATGCAATAACCTCATAGATCATTCATCATAGAATATCATACAATCTGTATGACATATCATACAATCTGTATGATATATCATACAATCTGTATGATATATCATGCGAATTGTATGATATGCCATGCTAGTGCTCGTCGTAGGAACGAAGGCAAGAGGAGGCGGCAAGCCGAGGAGATCGAGGAAGAGCGCGCTAAGCGTCTCGATAGGCGACGTGGTTAGACGGGCCCGCTTAGAAGACGACAGTGCATCCACGACGACAGATGACGATGAATAGAGTTCTCAGTCTCTGAAAGAAGCTAGACTACCGCTACTCCACCAGGTTTAACCAGAGCTAAACTACAGCCATTTTTTTTGCTCCGTATATCCTGGCCTAACTGAGCTAAACCACTGCCGATTTTATTCATTTTATAGTTTGTTTAATATATATATTATTAAGATATTAAGATGTTATAGTTTGTTTTATAGATAAGATAAAGAGATAAAATTTCTGCGAGTGGATTATCTCGCAAATTAAATTGAGGTGGAAGGGAATCTGTTCATTGTAAAATACAGTAAAATATTTTCCCTTAGCCGTTCGAGTTCTGTGCAGGAAAATAAAATGTGATTTACAGTGAGCTCACCTCCAAAGTGAACAGAACATTACATGCAATATGCCACATGCCACTCATAGATAAGTAGGGCAACCGAAATAGTTGAAAATCAACCACATATTTATTAGTAGTAAACTATCCTGATAGTTGATTGATGGTGTATGGCTTATGACGGTTTAACGGCCCAAAGCAGCTCGGGCTATGAGGGACGCCGAGAGGGGCTCTGGAAATTTCGAACACATGGGGTGCTTTAACGTGCGCCGACGTCGTAACATGCCTCTAGTTAGCACGTCTTAGGTGTACTCGTATGCCAAACCTCGCTGATAATGCTACCTCGAAACAGGCGCCCCACTATACTTCGTCTCACAAGATGTTTGCATCACTACGGCAGGCAGAGCTCTCTCGTCCAATCAGGGCTGCAGGAACACAAAAAATAGTCCCTCGAATATTTCAGCAGTGTAGGACTATTAATCAAGCAATAAGCACAGCAATCGAAAACATTGTTTGGACTGGTAGATTTAGATGGTATAGATTGCATCGATCACTGGTGAAATTTACAGACAAAGCCCGTACGAACACAGCTCGGCGGAGGCTTGCTGCGAGGTAGTGATGCGTTGCCTTTTTCCAACATGGCGACGGCCGAGTCGGTTGTGTCGTTTGTGCGCCCTACACCGACAGTGCGCCGTTTTTCCAAGCAGGCGATCGCAGTTGGCTTCTTGAAGTGCTTCGCGTCGGGAACGGGGGCAGTTCAAGTACGAGTGCGCTCATCAAGAGGACGGCAAAACTCACCCAGGTGAGCGAGCGAACGCTTTACCAGTGGACAACGCAGACGTTGAAGGCGGGCCGAATGTTGTCCCCGAAGAAGCCGGCAGCGTTACAGTGCTGGACAACGCTCCATATCATTCTGTGAAGCAGGATAAAGTGCGGCGGATGGCCTCAAAAAAGGACATAGAGACTTGGCCGTCCAGAAAAGGTGTCGCGTGGAGTAGCGACATGGTGAAGGCCGAGCTCATGAAGCTTGTCAACAACGTTAACACAGGTGTGGACCGATACCGTGTGGACTGCATCGCCGAAGCTGCTGGCCGTGCGAGTCTCGTTGCGCGCTTGCCACCCTACCACTGCCAAGTGAACCCGATAGAGCTTGTTCGGAGCGATGTCAAGGGTTTCGTTCCCAATCGAACCAAGACGTTCAATCTCCAAGACGTGGACCATCTGGTTTGGCAAAGCATCATGCAAGTGACTGCTGAGAAATGGAAGAATTACGTGCAACATGTTATTAGTGAGGAAGATATGATGAGGAAACTGGACCACATCATCGGCGATGTTGTTTAACAAGGACCGGCTATTATTGTCAACCTGGAGGACGACACAACCAGCAGAGCTGAATGGAGTTGTGATGACGATGAGATGAGCCCCATTAAGCTGCTAACGTGCGCGAAAAAGTCGGGACCATTCAGTACTGTCGCAGTGAAAGTAAATCGTCTCTCATGAGATATGGCAATGGCTGTTGTGGACGGCTACGGATTAATATTGACCGCGTGTGCGTTGACTTTCGCGCAGCGCATGTGGTTGTTTTGCATTTCTCCACCATCGACATTCGGCTGCCAAGGCCTGCATTCGACCCAGCTTAATAGTGTAGTCACATCGGGCAGCGGTGGCGGTGGCACGTTGCTGCACAAGAGTGCTCAAACAACTGTTTTGAATTTGCAGTTCCTTCGCTGCTGTCCGTCTGCAAGAATTTCCGTATCAAGCGCGATCTGCATTCTGCTGGCTTCGTTGACGCACCGTGTGCGGCTGCCTATCGTGCTGTCATCACGTGAAGATACGCCCCTTCCTTCTGGCTATAAAGCTGCGCAAGTCGTCGAGAGCCTTCACACATCGGGCAGCGGTGGCGGTGGCACGTTGCTACACAAGAGTGCTCAAACAACTGTTTTGAATTTGCAGGTCAGTTGTCTTTTCTTACTGTTGTTAAGCTGCCAGTGCATACTGCCGCCACTGCTGCCACTGCTGCCCATGGTCTAGTGTCTTGCTTGCAATGTCATCTGAAAATTTTGATCCTTGTTCTGCATGCTACGAAGACATTATAGATGGTGAAGAATTTATGACTTGTGCGGATTGCTGTCAAAGGTTTCATATAGGGAAGTGTGCAGGGGTTGGGGAGCGGAGTTTCAAAGCAAAAAATGCTGAATTAAGAAAAGCCCTGAAATGCTTGACATGTCGATCTTCGGCGTCTCGCAGTCATGATAGCAGCAGTAATGCATCTTCTGCTGTCTTATGCAAACAGCTTGCTGAGATTAGTAGGTCTTTGGCAAATCTCACAGCCAAAGTTGATGATCTGACATCTTTGAAGGAAACCGTTTCAAGCATTGAAATGTCTGTACAACATATGTCTGGCACGTATGACAAATTGCTCGAAGTATCTAATAGGCATGACAAGGAAATCGAGCTCCTACGTAAGAGAGTTGACGACATTGAGGCAAACCAGGACGGGCAGCAAATTCGAAAACTGCGTCAGGAATTGAACGACCTGAGCCAGTACAGTAGGCGGCAAAACATGGAAATACATGGAATGCCTGTGACAGATGGTGAAGATTTACTGAGCAAAGTAAACAGCCTTGCTGTGAAGCTTGACTTGCCCACACTTGTAGCAAAGGACATTGAAGGGCTACACCGCCTTCCATCTCAACCTGACAAGGTGCCTGTGGTTTTGATCCGTTTTGCCAACCGATCCACAAAAACAGACTGGATTTCAAAGCGCAAAGAATGCGAAGATGACATTCGATTCTTTGATAACCTGACGGCTTCTAGCAGGAATTTACTGTGGCTCGCTAAAATGAAGGCTAAGGAAATGAAGTACGCTTTCGTCTGGTCAAAGGAAGGAAAGATCTACGCTCGAAAGCAGGCTGGTGCACGAGCCATCAGGATAGCTTGTGAGGAGGACATTGATAAGATGGTTTAATCACTGTTGCTGCGAGACTGCGCAGTACACCTGCTCAACAATGGCTTATTTTACTGCCGAGTCATTCACCGACTTTCTAAAGGACGGTGCTTACAATCCTCGCAACACACTATCTCTTTACCACTTGAATTGTCAAAGCCTAAAAAATAAATCAGAAGAAGTAGAAGCTGAATTAACTAAACTAACTTTAATTTTGACCTTATTGCCTTCACTGAAACATGGTTTACCTCAAATGCAGATGTCAGCGAGTTTCCTGGTTACAAACCTATTTCAGTATTTCGAGATGGAAAGCGTGGTGGTGGTGTATCTTTATATGTGCAAAATTATTTGTGCTTTGAGGTCTTGTCGGATTATTCACTTGTTTGTACTGATTTTGAAACTGTCTGCATTGCTTTTCATAGGGTTGCTATTATGGTTGTGTATCGCCCCCCTCAAGGAAATTCTGACAATTTTTTTCGCTTCATTGATTGTTTTCTGAAGTTTGCAAACCAAAACAACTGGCGTATCATTGTGCTAGGTGACTTCAATATCAACTTTTTGGAGGATAACGCTCTGAAGATTAATTTAAATGAAATAATGCTGTCTAATGGTTGTGACAATACTATTGAATTGCCTACTCGCATATCCTTGCACTCTGAAACATTAATTGATTTGTGCTTCACTAATTTCCCACCTCAGAGTTGCACATCCGGTGTTTTTTCTTCTGGGATTAGTAATCACTTGCCTTTTCACTTTTTCCTGATACGACCAAATTGAACAAACCCGTTCACGCTCGTAGAGTTGAGAAGAGCATCTCCACATTTTGTCACTTGTTGTCTACAATTAATTGGGTAGATGTATATGGTGAAAATGACTCGTCCCGTGCTTATGATATATTTATTCAGAAGCTGCTTGAATGCTATTACGCTGCGTTCCCAACTCAAACTATAAAAAAACATAGAAAGGCTAGAAAAGAATGAATGACAGGAGCACTTTTGAAACAAATTAAAGAAAATAACAAAATGTTCTCTCGTTTTTTGGAAACGCGATGCCCGGATGATTTAGTTAAGTTTAAGAAGTTTCGAAATAAATTAAACTCAAATCTAAAGAAAGCTAAATCTTTTTTCTATATTAATAAGTTTTCATCAATCTTACACAATCCTAAATTACTTTGGCAAATTATTAACGTTATTATAGGGAACAGGAAGAATTGTCTTCCCTCTGAGCTGAAAGTCAATGGGGTGAATTATGCTGGAGTTTCACTTGCCAATATGCTGAATGAACACTTTTTAGCTGCCGGAGCATACCGACCCTCTGCTAGCTGTCATTCAAATCGGACTGTAGACTCATACTTACCCTCTTGCAGTACTGAATCTATATTTTTGTCCCCTACTTCAGAGGATGAAGTTATTTCTATCATTAATTCTTTTAGGAACACCTGCTCACCTGGAGATGACGAAGTTGCTGCTTTTCCTATCAAATGTGCTGTAAATATTATTGCTGGCCCTCTTACGCATATTTGTAACAGAATGCTACTTTCTGGTGTATTCCCTAGCAAATTAAAAGTCGCACGAGTTACCGTTTTATTCAAAGGAGGCAACAAAAATGACCCAAATAATTACCGTCCTATTTCGGTATTGCCTTTGTTTTCGAAGTTAGCTGAGCGTGTACTATATAGGCGACTAAACAATTTCTTACAAGCTAAACATCTTATCTGCCCCCAACAGTATGGCTTTCAGGCCGGTAAATCAACAGAATCTGCTCTGTTAGATATTAAGAACTCTATAATTAACAATTTAGAAACTAAGCTTTTTTCAGTTGGAATTTTTCTTGATCTGCGCAAAGCTTTCGATTCTGTGCAACATACAATACTGCTCCATAAATTAAAGACTTACGGGATCCGTGGAGTGGCAAATTCACTTTTGGAAAGTTATCTAACTGCACGGATACAGTACACTCAGATTCATGATGTAAAATCCAGTTTTGGTATGATAAAATTCGGTGTCCCTCAGGGTTCAATTTTGGGACCACTTTTATTTATTCTCTATATTAATGACATTGTAAACATTCCATTAACTCCTAATATCATGATGTATGCCGACGATACTAATGTCTTTTTTTCCGGCTCCAGTCTCCAAGTAATTGAACACCAATGTAATGCCTGGCTTGAGGAGTTAGCGGTTTGGCTCTATGTTAATCAACTTCAATTAAACGTAAACAAAACAAAGTTTATGCTCTTCCATCCAAAAAACAAACCATTAGATCATCACATCAAACTATTTTTTAATGACTTTAACATCGAGCAAGTTCATAGTTGCCGGTTCCTTGGTGTGTTTTTTCGTAGCGATTTGGGTTGGACTGATCATATAAACTACATTAGACTAAAAATGGCCAGATCTATTTATGTTATTTATCGTGTTAGACATCTCCTCCCACTACAAGTTAAAAAACACCTATATTTTGCCCTTGTTCATTCTCACCTGGTGTATTGCAACCTAGTGTGGGGTACATGCAACAAAACTGATTCATACAAATTGCTTTCTCTCCAGAAAAGAGCTCTACGTTTATTAAGTTCAAGTTCATCTGTTGAAACAAATCTTTTCGAAACATTTCATGTTCGCAATTTCTTTCATTCATACAATTTTAGTTTGGCTCTTCATATTTTTTATAAAGTCAAGCATGACTTTAGCTCTTTTTCTAACACTTATAATTCAAGAAACGTTGCGTATGGTCTACGTTCCGTTGCCCTATCTACTGCAAGACCCAGAACAAATTATGGTAAACAAACAACCGATTATCAAATTATAACATTGTGTAATACCTACCAGTCTCTTATTCAGATTGCTTTAGAAAGTTATAGTGTGTCTGTATTCAAGAAAAAATTGACGATTCTTTTCTCGCCCGGTTAAATTTCAGCTAATTCTGTATACTTAGTTGTTTTTTTTAGTGTGTGTTTGTGTTCTGCTTTTTTTTAAATGTGCATATTATGAAATGTTTTCTTTATTGTTAATTGATATTTATTATTGTCTATCATTAACTATTTTCTATTGTGATCATGTTTGCTCTTTGTTTTTTTTTTATCTCTTGTCCATTCGGCCCCCGTTTCCATGATGTGTGATCGGGGTGTAGGCCTTGTCAGGAGGCATGCTTGGTCTACCTCCTTTAGCCTCACCTCGAGGGCATATTGTATATAATATGGCCAAATAAACCTACTACTACTACTACTACTACTACCAATAAATGAATTCATATACACATGACAGGAAGACTGAAAATAACTTTGACGTTACTACAGAGGAACTGATACGAACAAGTGGCGACAAAAAGAAAAAGTGGGGTCAGTTCCATTGGAACGGGCGTCCGCCGGTCCAAAAACGAACAGACGAAAGAATAAAAAGACATCAAGCGCCACCTGCTGGAGGTAAAAAGAAGCTAACTACTAGTACGCCTTCTTTCACCATGATGGAGGCACCTATCAATAACTGGCGGTGTGACAGGCGCGTAGGAACACACCAATGTAGTGCGCGCCATCCTGATTGGACGAGAGAGCTCGTACCTTGTGTAGTGCTGCAAACATCTTTTGCAAACATCTTTCTTATAACTGAAAGGTTGTTTTTAAAAAGGGCTGACAGTAATAAGTTAAACATCACGCATATGAGGAGGGTGGTTTACAGAAATGACGTCTCACAAGTATTCTCACACTGACAAATCCACACTCAGTGGCAGGAGTTCTTTTTTTTTTCAAACAACGCCGATTTCTCCTCATGCTGTTGGCTGTGTCCCTGTACCTATATGAGTAGCCCCGGTGCGATGTCTGTCTGCAGAGTGTTCGCAATACGGCATTCCACGGGGCTTAGGAATTGTATCGAAGACAGATACCAACGTTCCTTTGCTGCCGGAGTTCAAATCTGGGAAGCCCTCACCCTGGGTCGAACTAGCGACTCCGGCCAGCTCCCACATTCAAGGCGCCAACAGCTACCATGTACAAGCGAATTTAACCTCAGTGGTCTACAAACCAACACATACCAAACGCCTGCTAAGTTACACAAGTGGTACCCTACACTACACACTCTGCAGTGCCCAAACTGTGGTGAGATCCCACACCATGTGGTAGACATGCCAGTTTAATCCCATAGGTGACCTCATTTCAAACCCCTCAGAGGAGCAGTGGAAGGTTATTCTGCTCCGCGATGATCCTGACCGTCAGCAATGGCTGGTGGGGAGAGCCAGCGCAGCAGCAGTAAACAGTGGACTACCGGACTAGGCGGCCCACCCACCAAGTTCTACGAATTTCAGTAAATAAAGCTCCCTTCAATCAATCGATCAACCTCATGTCAATCGAAACAATGCAACAACAATAGCGGTTCAAGTCGGAGCTTATGGCGAATAGCGAATTCAACGAGCGCGCGGCCTTTCACGATGATGGTGGTGAACTCTTATTACGCCCAAAAACAGGGGACTAGAACAAGGACCGGTTGCGCTGGCTTAGAGGAGGTCGGCGGGGATCCCTTGGGATATCGCGGCCTCCACCGCGCGCTGGATAAGCCGCCGTTGGTCTGTTGGCTCGGAAGTATTCAGGAAAGACTCCCACGTATCTGGGGAGTTTGAGTTGTTTGTGTTGTGTGTACAAGTCCATGCCATGTGTATGAGAGTGGCTGGAGTTGAGCAGTGTTTGCACATGGAGTCTATCTGTTGCGGAAAGATATTGCCGTATAAAAGGGGGTTTGGAAAACTACCAGTTTAAGATTGCGCCATTGCATGGCCTCGCGTCTTGTTAGATCACGGTGTGCGGAAGGATAGAAACGTCTTTCGAGCTGTCAGTGCTGAAGTACGTCCGTGTAAGCGCTGAGTAGAGAAGCGCGTGACATATTAGTGTCAGAGGAAGCTGCGAGGCCGATCATACACTCGGCTCTGCAGCTGAGATCTCGGGCGATTGTGCGCGCCTGGGCGCTTCCGCTGAGCAACTCGTGGGCCTTGGGCTGGAGCCCGAAGAAGTAAGCGAGAGGTGGAAGAGAATCACTGATGACGATTTGGTATTAGGGCAGGCTAGCGCTGCTTCCAGTCTCCGGCATCGCGACTACTACGGCGTCAGTGCAAACAACACATAGCCAGGTAAAAAGAAAAAAATTTACGACGATTGTGTTATTTCATAAATTGAAATTTGAGCGCAGCTCATCAGGTGATTGCGCTTTTCGAAAGATTGAGGCAAAGAGTTCGAGCAAGACATTTATGTACATACAATTGCAGACATCTTATTTCTCACAACATATTCCTTCTTAAAGAACACTCCACTAACAGTTCTTGATTGTCATGAATGAAGGTTTGAATAGACGGATATATGCTCGAATCGATGCACCATTGCCCGCATCTCAAAGACGAGATCTGTGCAAGTACTTCACTGCTGTGGGAGGCGTTACGAGCGAGAGGAACAGGATGTTCTTCCGCATAAGTGGTTAGAAATTCATGTTTTTCTTTATATGTACATTAAAGTACCCAGCCACCCTGACACCTTGGCAGGTGGATGCCACGCAGCCACTGATAGGAAGCATCATACACAATATAGTAAAGGTCACAACACAAAAACATGTTATAAAATTCTGCTGGATTCCCAGTCACGTTGGCATTAGGGACAATGAGAGAGCCGACATGTGTGCGGCACAAACCAGAACCATGGAAATATAACATGTGAATTTGCCTCCTAGGAATTAAATGAAGTTAGTACATTGTAAACTAAGAGCCAAGTGGCAAGCTTCTTGGGAAAATGAAGGAAACAACAAGCTGCATATCATAAAGCCGATTTTAAAACAATGGAAATCATCCCGCCATAAAGAGCGTTTTATTAAGTAATTTTATGTCGGTTACGCATAGTCACACACACATCACCCATAACTTCTTATTAACAAAAAAAGACAAACCTGTGTGTGAAATGTGTGGTGAGGAGCTGACAGTAAATCACACTTTAATTTCTTGTTCGCATCTCGAAGAACATAGAAAAAAAATTTTACGGTATTTTGCAATGAACACATTCTATTTCATCCTGCATTGCTTTTAGGCGAGCAAACACTTGTCGAGTTTTCACTTGTTTGTAAGTTTCTAAAGAAAGCCAATGTTTTAAATCTATTATAATGTAACCTCTATACACTTGACATAACATCATCTAACCTTGTGTTTGGCGCATGATAGCCATAGTTGCTTATACGCCACAAAACCCCATATAACTAACTAACTAACCTTGGCAGGTGGCAGCTAATGGTGTATTGCGAGAGTTCGCTTACCGTTGTCAGCGCCAACGCCTGCAGCCCGCATCTCTAGCGCCTGTGTTGTCTCTCTCATCACCCCATGTACCTATAAGCGCGATTCAGGCGTCCACTGACCCGGGAAGCCACTTATGCGCACTTACGCACTTCCTTTCCTTACAATAATCAGAGTGTAAAACGTTGCCAGCTACAACGCCAATGATCACAGTGAACGCCGACGGCCTATGGCTTCAGCGCCGCGTGTCTGGCACAACACTGGCACAACATTGGCACAACGTTGTCAATGCCTGCAGCTTACATCTCTCTCTCATTACCCCACGTACCTGTAAGCGCGATTCCGGCGTCCACTGACCCAGAGAGCCATTATGTGCACTTCATTTCCTTAAAATGGCCCAACCTTGTCAATGCCAAAGCATGCAGCCCACATCTGCCACTACCGCCACGTAGCTTCAAGCACTATTGAGGTGTCCACTGCTCCAAGAGGGCAGTTAAGCGCCTTTCCTTTGCTTTCCAAGCTCATTGGTTTTGCAGCTTAAAGCGCGACTAAGGTGTCGGTCCACTGCTGGTTACGACGGACAACGGCGACGGCGACAGCGCCGGCCCGAAACCCAGAAACGGGCGCCAAATAGCTGCGCTCTGAAACCAGGGCATAAGCCTAAGATTTAGTCAGGAAATGACTGCTCACGTGGCTATGGGTTGCTTGGAACATCGTGGAAGTCGTGAATTCGCTATTCGCCACTGCTCGGACTCGAACGATGCAAGCGACGCATGGTGTACGAACATGGGGTGCTTGGCGCAGGTTACCATTTTCATTGCTCCTGAAGCTTTCTACACTTCCTCCTCCGTTACAGACGGTATGCCCCGACTCCCAGGGCTGTGCGGTACTGCTTTTCTGGTGAACGCTTTGATTACATTGGCTACTGTACAGATTTGTGACGGCAGCGCACTCACATTTGCGATTCGATGAGCAGGCGTATATGCGTTCTCTTCTTCCACCTCCGCAGAAATGAGGACCGCGGTTTCATTTCTGCACTATCTAAACAGAGAGGAGTAAAAAGGGAGTGTAGCGCGCATCCTGTACAAATGGAAGTGGTGGGCTAAAAGGACACCTCACTCCGTTTTTACTGCCATATAGGTGTATTCGTGTTCAGAGTGCAGGGTTCATACCCGAACAGGGCACAGTTAAGAGAGTCGTGAGGCAGTGCAACAGCAAAGAAGAACACAAAAACCCGCTCCTGTATGCCACATATTTTTTTTTCTTTTCATCAGGTACGTCAAAAAAAAATTCTGCACTCCTCACCCCGACAACAGGTCATCCGAACCAATGCAAGCAGCTGAGCCAGATGACGAGGATGACGGACCATCCGTAACATCGTGCCTCACTAGCCTCTCGCGGCAGAGTGGGGACACGGTAGTTGGATCTGCTGGTCGCGTCGCCGGCCTAGAGGCACTCCAGCGCCAAACCGAGCAACTGGAGGAGCAAGTGGCGGCCCTCCCGAATCAAATCATGTCAGCAGTCCGCGAGTCCTTCCAGGACATGTTCAAGGCGGCTTTAACGCAAGCACTTCCCGACCTTATGGCCCAGGTCACTGACTCCGTCCTTAAAGCCGTGCAGCCCTGGGTCAGCACCCAAATTAACAACACCACTAGCTGCGAATCCCCTCACCTCAAACGTAAGACAGCCTCCCGCCAGGCAGCGGAGGAACATGGTTCAGGCTCGGCAGCTGGTGGGTCGGTGTGGCCCCTCGCTGGGGTTGCGCCGGCTCCCGGCCAGAGCTAGTCCGCTCGCCCGTAAATAAATAGAACAAGATGGCTAGCAGATCTAATAGGAATGATAAAAACCTTGAAAATTTCCAGATCATCCAATGAAACTGGAGGGGTTTCAGAGCTTGGAAAAAGCGGTCACACCTCCAGCTCTAGCTGCAGTTCCTAGGTGACATGGCGGCACTCATTGCCCTGCAGGAACCCGGCATAGACGCTAATTTATCAGGCTACAGCACCTTTCAGGGGGGGCCCCTCTACGTGCATCCTGGTGAATGAGGCTTGCACCGTGGTTCAGGCCGACTTAGACTTGAGTACCGAGCAAGAATATACAATGGTCCGGGTACTGCCTCTCAGACGCCGCGACCCGTCAATACATATCCTCAACATATACTGTCCTCCGCATAAGCCGCGCATAACTTTCAATGCAATCTTCCTTCGCGCGATAAAAATGGCAGCCAAAGAGCCTCTAGTGATCGTTGGAGACTTCAATGCTCCCAGCCTTCATAGGGGCTACCACTTCGAACAGGCAAGAGTACGTAAGCTGGCGGAGCTCATCTCCACCCTCAGCCTCACGTTGCTCACGGACCCGGCGTATCCCACCCGAGTGGGGAATTCGGTAACCCGCGAGACGTGTCCAGACCTTTCTCTCGTTTAAAATGCTATAGAGGCTGCCTGGGAGAACTTGGGAGATTGTCTAGGCAGCGATCACCTCCTTCTCCAGATTACACTCGTGGCGAAGGCAGCGCGCAAAAAATGGGGTCAGGCCAAGCTGACCGATTGGCACAAATTCCGAAATCACACTATCTCTCCCGTAATATTTTCCGGCGGCTACACGGAGTGGGCTAACCACATATACAACATTCAGAAACAACACGTCACAACACTATAAACAACCGAAAAGATCCCTGCAGTGGACACCCACCTCCTGCATTTGTGGGAGGCGCGCCAGAGCTTAACTAAACAGTGGAAAAAGCAGAAAACTGATCGCAAATTACGCGACCGCATAACCAAACTCACAGAGCAGGCTGCAGCGTATGCAGCCAAGCTCTCAGATTCAAATTGGATAGCACGCTGCGACACCGCAGCTCATCAGATGAGATCGAAGGGGACGTTGCGTCTTTTTCGCAGTCTAATCGACCCCTCCCAAACGAGAGGGGAGACGCAAAAGCAGCTCCGGCGGGCTCTACAAGGGTATCAAGGTACGACGGCGCAACTTGCGGACACTCTGGCGACACATATCTCTGTCGTACGGAGGACCCGCCTGGGCCTGAGTACATGTACTCTGGCAGGCCTAATGAAACACTTGATGCCCCTTCTGAGTTGCACGACCTTAAGGCGGCCTTAGCAAAAATGCGCCGGTGTACGACTCCGGGATGGGATCACATAACAGTGAACCTGTTGGTGAACCTACCAGACTCAGCCTACCTCCATTTATTAAAATACATCAACAACATCTAGGGCGGGCGTCCACTCCCTCCCGAGTGTAAAACGTCACTTGTGACGTTTATCCCTAAAACAGGTAAGGCCGTGAATACGGAAAACCTGAGGCCCATATCACTGACCTCATGTGCGGGCAAGCTTATGGAGACGATGGTACGGGATCGCCTCTCTCCATACCTGGAGAGTAAGGGCTTCTTTGCAGTCACCATGTTCGGGTTTCCCCCCACATGTCTGCACAGGATGTCCTTCTCCAGCTGCACAGGGATGTAATACGACCCACAACTATGCAACACAATGACAAAGCCATCCTTGCCCTTGATCTGAAAGGGGCTTTCGACAATGTTAAACGCGGAAGCATCCTGGCCAACTTGAGTTCTACCGATTGTGGGGCTAGGGCCAACGCGCATGTACGAGATTTCTTGACTAATTGCCAGGCCTTTCTTCGCATTGAGGGCGAGGAATACGGCCCTTACATGATGGGAACACGGGGTACCCCTCAGAGAGCAGTTTTATCACCGCTCCTGTTCAACATAGCTATGATGCGCCTCCCAAGCCAACTGGCCCGGGTGGAAGGCATTCACGCGTTATATGCAGATGACATTACAATTTCGACCACTGAGCGGAGCCTTGGGGACATGGAGGCCCGCCTTCAGCAGGCCGCTTCCTTAGTCGATGCGTGTGCTATTGACTGTGGGCTCCAATGTGCTCCAGCGAAATCAGAGCTTCTGCATGTCAGAGCGAACCCAAACGATAGGACAGCAATTCACATCTATCTGTCAGGAGGTCCTATTAGAGAGGTGGAGGAGCTCCGTATTCTGGGCCTTTTCATTCACCACAGACTCAGACTGTACTCCACCATTGTGAACCTCAAGAGAGTAGGCGAACAGGCAGGGCGCATGATCCGCCGCGTTTCCAACAAGCGGGGCGGTCTGCGAGGCAGGGACGCGCTTCGGCTCCTGACTAGCCGGATCCTCTACGCCGTGCCATATCTCCGCACTACTAAGCAAGACGAGGCGCCAGTAGACGCTATCATCCGCAAGGCAACTAAGCGAGCCCTGGATCTCCCGGTGGCTGCCTCCAATGCCACACTCAAGGCATTGGGGGTGCTAAACTCCTACCAGGAGCTCCGCGAGACCCAACTCGTGAACCATTACACGCGGCTCATGCAGACGGCCCCTGGGCGCCGCCTGCTAAACCGCTTACACATCCAACACGACTGTACTCCAGAGGAGGCGGAGCGTATCCCAGTACTATGGCGCCATATGCTCTGGGTCTCCCCGCTCCCCCGTAACATGGACACCGACATGCACGAAAACAGACGACAAGCGCGGGCTCAAGCTCTTGAGAGACAACACGGCTCCCGACCCGGTGTATATTATGTAGACGTAGCAGGGCCAACGCCCACGGGATTTTACACGGCCGCTGTCATTCACCAGGAAATGCACGTTGATGGACTCTCCTTTCGAGCCCGAATTCAATGACAGCCGAGGAAGTGGCCATAGCGCTTGCTGCCGCCCACGCCGATTCGAGAATCATCATTACGGACTCCCGAAAAGCATGTGATCATTACTTGGCAGGGGAGATCTCCCCCTTAGGTGCTTGCATTCTAAGGCGGACTGCCACTGATCCAACACCGAAAAGAATCATTTGGGCTCATTGCCATGAGGGCTTACGAGGTAATGAGGCCGCTGACGCGGCTGCCCGAGCGCTTATTAACCGGGCTCCTCATCCCAGCTCTTCTGGCTGGGAGACTAACCAGCCGCTGCTGCGATTCAGGGAAATAATAACGCAATATAGCGACAACTAACGCCTTTTCCCTGGCCCCTGCAAAGGGGCTGAGTAAGACGGAGGAGTGAAATTTAAGGCGCCTGCAGACAAGTACTCTACTCTGTCCTGCAATCTTAAAACATTACGATGCTAACACGGATTGCGATGCCCGCACTGTGGGGAGACCTGTGAAATCTTCCACATGGTGTGGACATGTACTCCTAATCCCCACCTCCCCCCTTCCCCTACCCCTTCCAGAGAGGCATGGTAGACTGCCCTCCTCAACTGCTCCTCGCTTGAGTCCCAAAGGGCTCTGGTGAAACCGGCGAGAGACGAGGCATTGTCATGCGGTGTCCCGGACTAGGGACGCCGACCATGTAGCGGGGCCACTCTGTGGCTCCCAAACTCTATTTCAGCAATTAAAAGTTTTCACCACCATCACCGTCGACGTCACCGACAGCTGCGCACCCGGCCATGTAGCTGTGCCAGAGGAATCTCCCCTGTGAACGCCACTTAAAAGACGGCCTTCCACCGGTGTTTCTGGCCTTTTGTTCAACGCGCGCTCTACAACAAATACGGCATGGAAGCGTACAGTTACGGAGCATGCTATTGGCTCCCAATATTTTTCACGCGTTACCTAATTGGAATTGGCAGTTATGGTATGTGCATGCTTGTAGCGGATGCTAATGTGCGCTTTCTCTAGGACCAACAATGTTTGTTTGTTTTTTACGCGGCAGGCATCAAGAACAGAATATCGAGCTCCGTTCATACATGTCCGCACCTGTACAAGCCAGCAACGTGCTCCTTCACCTCACCTGTCCCCGTTGTCAGGACGTGGCTCCGGGCCACGAATGTGCAACACCCACATGACGGAAGCATGGTCCTGGTGGACCCGCGGCCTAAAACCGTCCAGACTGCCGTCTTCCGCGGCGAGGGATGCATGAGCCTGACGGGAGACCGGAACAGGCGCCCAGCAGTTTGACACAAAATAACTATCAGCGATGACCACGACAATTCCAAGTAACTGCACTGCTCCATATTGATAATTCGGAGCTGATGTAACGCGTTTGCGTTGTATGACTCGTTTATAGCACAAACAGAGCGCGTATGCACCAGAGCTTGTTTCTTGCAGAGATGTTCGGTAATATTTTAGTACTCTATTTTACTCTACAACGTCAGAGTTGAGCCCCACCAACCTCCCCCGTGCCCCGAGGACCGCATCGCAGCAATGCGAAGTATAGAAACCTCCTCGACTCTCTTTGTCCCTGGTCCTTGCCCATTTTCTGTGTCATTTTTACGTCTGCAGCTGTTTGACGTCTTCTCCCTAATTCGACGTCCAAGCGGGTTTTTCATTTCGTCTTGAATTAACTAATAACTCCGCATCTACCAAATTCGCCCCATAGCAACTTTCTTCATCCTCCATCTAGTAGAAAGTTTTTTTCCATATCTCTTTACAGCACGATGGAACGCGCGGACAAAATTGTAGACACGTTTCAGGGACACTTGTTGGTGACGTTTACATAGCCATTCAATGCTTTCGCACTAATAATGAAGTCGTCCCACTGCGACTGCGAAGTCGCATGAGTATGCCTTCAGCTGGAGGGCCGCCGGCCTCCCTTTTCTTTCTGGAGGCCATACCGTCCTTTCTTCATCTCTGGTAGCGCCGCTCGTCACAGTAATTAAACGCGATGCTCGGAGGAGTTGCCTAAGTCCCTGTGCCTGTGAAGTCCAAATACGAAGGCACGTATTTAGGAGGTTGTGTCAAAAGCTCGGAAGTTGACAGTAGAGTTCGCATATTTACAGACAACACACTCCTACCTCCTTAAAACCCACCTCCCATATCACTTATCTCCAGTGTCTCTTCAGGACAGGTTTAACTGGAGAGATATGGCAGAGGCCTTTCTCCTGAAGGGGCATTTGTCTGTCCATGTCATCGACAGTCGCTCACCCAGCCATGTAGTACCCTTATCGCCCTTATCTCTGCAGGTCAGGGTTAACTGGAGAGATATGACAGAAGACTTTCTCCTGAAGAGGACTTTGTCGGCGATGCCATTGGCATTTGCTCACCCGGCCATGTAGTACCCTTATCTCCCATGTCTCTCCAAGACAGGGTTAACTGGAGAGATACGACAGAAGCCTTTCTCCTGAAGAGGCCTTTGTCCGAGATGCCATCGACAGGTGCTCACCCAGCCATGTAGTACCCTTATCGCCCATTTCTCTCCGGGTCAGGGTTAACTGGAGAGATATGAAGAGAAGCCTATCTCCTGAATACGCCTTTGTCGGCGATGCCATCGACAGTTGCTCACCCAGCCATGTAGTACCCTTATCTCCCATGTCTCTCCAGGACAGGGTTAACTGGAGAGATATGACAGAAGCATTTCTCCTGAAGAGGCCTTTGTCCGCGATGCCATCGACCGTTGCTCACCCAGCCATGTAGTACCCTTCTCTCCCATGTCTCTCCAGGACAGGGTTAACTGGAGAGGTATGAGAGAGGCCTTTATCCTGAAGGGGCATTTGTCCGTCCATGTCATCGACAGTCGCTCACTCAGCCATGTGAGCCATACGGCGGAAGCCTTTCTCCTGAAGAGGCCTTTGTCCATCGATGTCGACAGCTGCTCACCCAGCCATGTGGCCAATTCAGATTCGCCATCGCTGGTTGGCGATTGTCTGTCGGCTCACGCTGGGAAAGGCATCATTGCAACACGGCTATCGCCGGAACTAAAAGCAGCGCTGTGTGTGTCTGCTCTCCTTCTTGGTCTGTGTGTGTTTGCGCTGTTGAACCATCACTATGAATCTACACCAACTAGACCAATCTGCAGTTCTTCTACAGTGAAAAAAGGTCCCGCATGCTATTGAGCTAGAAAAAGGTCATAGGGGTCACAAGAATCGAGATTTCGTTGCAGATTACGTCAATTTTAAGTGAGACAAAATTATTCCCCAGCGCTTTGCTAAGGCGTGCTTCACAGCCGCTCTTTTGGTCTGTCATGCACGAATGCCTCAACCCGTAACTCCTCCTCACGGCAAAATTCGAACACCTAAAGAGCCCAGCGGAGTGCAGCGGCTGTAAAACGCAACAGCAGTGACCCACCCGCGACGCCTGCATCCCACACGACCACTTCTACACCGTCTGATCTGCACAAGAATAATAATGATGCCGTGAAAAAGCAACGCTTTAAGTAGACGCATGACCCTACAGTCAGCGACACAGAAAGGATCGCCACAATCATGAAACGACGCTTCGCTATACAGTGGACCTGAACTCGACAACGAATGGGAGAATGCACCTCAAAGATGCATTCACCCTCCAGTCAATGAATGGCGTCGTCCGGTTGTCGTGACGTCGTGCTTAATCCCCTTCACACTGCTAGCTCGACAGGGCTTTTTCAGGTGCAAGAGGATCACGATCAGGCGATAACGAGAGCATCACGATGTAACGACAACCGGTCGACGCCATTGACTGGAGGGGCTCCTGTGAGGACCATTCGCCCCTTCATCCTTGAATTGTATACGAATATAGAACTCTACATGGAATCTCGTGTAAAATTACCTTACAGATGGTGAATTGGCGAGAAATCGCCTCAAAGCGTAGATGATATGAGCCTCATAAAAACATCCGTGGCGAATAAGATTCATGCCTGACGGCCTTGTCGTTTCAAAATCGTTCCTTTGTTCGGCATTGTAGTGACAACGAAGCGGGATTGGCCAGGGTTCCTAGCACAATCGACGAGCAGTCTTTGGTTGCAGCGCTGGCATATTCATTTACTCAGTCTTTCAATCTCTTTTTAGAGCTCAAATAACGTAATGAAACCAGAACGAAGTCGTACGGCCCCCAGATTCATTTGCCTCATGACGCCGTCGGAACTCTACTGGTTCTTGTCGTGCCGTGCTCCTCCCTTCCTTTTTTTCCTGTCGGTATAAACTAGACCAATTTAAAGTGTAATCGAGAATGATAATGGTATTTAATAGGGTATTTGACGTAAGAAGCTGCGGCAAAGGAGGTTCGATCATAAAGTTATCGGTCTACACAGGTCTCTCAAGGTATGTCATTCTAGTGCATTTGCGTCAACGTAAATGAAAAAGCAGGCGGCGTATGAGACATAACGAAAGTCAAGCACGATTAGTAAATTATCTCACGAGGGATCGTACTCACGGGATCTGGCTTCGTCAACCTAGCGGTAACATTGCTCTGGCGGGCAAACTTCACGTGCGAAAGGCACGCGTTACGCAACACAACACGAAGTGCACGCGTGGCAGTGAATTATGTGAAATGCTTGCGTGAAAAGTGGTGGTAACAACGTACGGACGAACTAACAACTGAACGATAAGTTGCCGATCGTAAAAAAAAAATTTTAAGCAGCGGCTCAAAATCAGCCGTATGCATTTGTTTGCACTAAGGCCCAAAGACCGCTTTAGAAGCAGGAGTGAATGCTACCTGGAAGTGGTTTTATTCCTGAAGAAGTGTATTTCGGGAGCTCGCACATGCGATCTTTCAAGAGGAAAAAGGCAAGATTATGGAAGTTAACGGTCTTATAAGGGAGCTCTCCTGTGAACAAGGGCAGAGTATGTGCGCCAGTATGAATCGCAAGCACTTGAACCCAGCGTTCCACCGGTCATTCCATGGATTTGCTTAACGCGCACTACAACAAAGAACTGCATCGAAGCGCACGTGCCAGCAATGTGCTCCACTCCAGCGGCAGTCCTCCTCCTCCTTACCTGCGAGAGCTTCCCGGCCAAAGGACGAGGTGAGACAGGTGAGACAAGCTGCAGCGATGCAGCAACACCCACGTGGCGGAGGCATGGCAGGTGCTGATGGTGTTCGCGCTTCCTATATCGGCCCAAATGTCGTCTTCTGCGACGAGGCGGATGCATGAACTTGACGGGAGACCGGAGCAGGCGCCCTGCAGTTTGACACGAAACAAACGATAACTATGAGAAACAATGTTTCTTTCCTTTTTTACACGAAATGCGTGAACAACGGAGTATCGGGTTTCTGTAAAACGTGCTCCTCCACCTCACCTGTCCCCGTTGTCAGGAGTGGCTGGCGGGAAGTGCTTCGGCGTCGCAGCAACACCCACGTGACGAAAGCACTGCCGACGTTCATGGCGGTTCAGTGGCCTAGACCTGCCCAACCGTTGTCTTCTGCGGCGAGGGGGATGCGTGAGCCTGACGGGAGACCAAGGAGGCGCCCTGCAGTTTGACACGAAGTAAACGATCAGCGATGATCACTACAAATGCAGGTAAGTGCGCACTGCAACGTATTATTAGGGGGGAGATAAAATAACGCTGCTTCTGCGCTGTTTATAAGTTTGCAGACATTTAAAAAAAAAACGGCGTGTGTATGCACCAGACCTAGTCGCATGTGCAGAAATTCGGCAACATTTCTGCTCCTTTGTCTTAATGTACAGCGTCAACTTTGAACATCCCCCGCCTCCACACGTGCCCAGAGATCTCGTGGCAGTCGTTCGCGTGAAATAAAAATGATACCAGTCAGCGAAGTCTCATGAGTAAGTGTTTTCGTAATAGTTTTCGGATATGGCAATGTGGCGCATTCGACGCCAATTTTTTTTTACTAGTTTGTAACGCTATTCTGGTGATAAAACCCTCTGTCGCGCGAAAAATATAGCTCATTTCTTGTTCATCGAGACGCGTATGAAAAACGCTGATACCGTGGGCTATATAAGCGCCACGGCAGAGCGCAGCGCGCCTCTTTCCTGCCCGGCTGCCGAGATGGAATAAAGGCACTCCTACAACCTTCGATGTCTCCGCTTGCTCGTCGTTCATCGCATCGCCGAGAAACGTAACAAACTCTATCACCTATCCCTCAGCCTGGACTGAGACCCTATTGGCGGACGTCCGCTCTGCCACATCCACACTGTCTGCAGCACTACACTCCACCACTGCAGACAGCCGCGTACTGCACTTTTGGGCATTTTATCACGCTGTCCACCACCGCTGGCAGGCCCAGAAACACAATCGCCAGCTGCGCCTCTGTTTGGCCCAGTTCGCGTCGGATATGGAGGAGCACTGCTCCTCTGTTCTCCGGCAACTGTGGAGCCAGACCTTCGATCGCATGGCCGGCAAACTGGGCCTCCGCGGCACGTGGTCGCTACTCAGGGAGCTGATAGACCCTACATACTCCAGAGCCTCCCAGTGCAAAGATATCTCCCACCTCCACCACTCCTCCCCCCCCCCCCCCAATTCTGACTTGCTGGCGGCCCTCAAGAACCGCTACTTCAGCACCGACCCCAGTATTCCTCTTCCCCCCCTACTCCGGCTCCCCCAACTCCAATCTTAATGTGGACATCTCCCTCGGCGAGGTTCGTGCGGTGCTACACAAGCTGCGCACCACCTCGGCCCCGGGGGCTGACCGCATCACTAACAAGGCACTCCGAAACCTAGATGCCCCCATCTTCGAAACACTTACTAACCTTATCAATACACATTGCAGGCTGGCACTCTTCGCTCCTCGTGGACCCATGCACGTGTCCCTTTCATCCCCAAACTCGGCAAACCTATCGCACTAGAACACCTCCGCCCCATCTATCTCACATCCTGCCTCGGAAAGCTGTTCGAGCACGTCATCGTGGTCCACCTGCAAACTTATCTGGATGACCACGACATGTTTCCGGACTCAATGTTCGGCTTTCTTCCCCAGTTGTCCACCCAGGATGTCAAGCTACAACATTCCGAGGATGTGCTACATCCCTCCCACCACAAACGCACTCGAGCTATCCTGGCGCTGGACCTCACCAAAGCATTCGACAATGTACATCACACTGCCATTCTGGACGCTCTCTCCTGCCTCCAAGTCGGACCCCGTGTACATGCTTATACCACCGCTGTCCCCGCCCACCACACAGCCGAAATCTCATACGGCCCACTTTCTTCTCATTCATTCTCCCTTGGCAACAAGGGTACCCCCTAATGTTCTGTCTTGTCCTCGCTTGTTTTCAACATAACCCTCTTCCCACTGCAACGTGCTCTGCGCACTATTCACTCTCTATCCTCATACTTTCTGCGTAGATGACATCACCCTCTGGGTGACCACCGGCAATCTTCGGATATAGAGAACCACTCCCCAGGCGGGCGTGGACGCGGTGGTGACTCACGCCCGGGCTACCGGGTTGAGCTGCTCCCCGTTCAAATCGGAGCTTTTGTTCCTTCTGCCTCGGGGGGGTGGCCCCCATCACCTTCTCCTCTTACCGTCTACCTGGACGGCACACCCATTCCTATTGTCTCTACCCTCCGCATCCTTGGACTATATCTTCAGTCTAATGGCAAACACACGACCCTCATCACTCAATTCACAAACATTGTACACCAGACAATCCGTCTCATACGCCGCATTGCCAACCGCCACCACGGCATGCGCGAACACTACCTCCGCTGCTTGGCCCAGGCCTTTGTTCTAAGCCGCTTCATCTATTCTCTTATATCTTCCTTTCTCGCACCGAGGAGGACAAAGTCAACAGCCTCATTCGCCAGGCGTGTAAGTCGCCCTATCCCTTCCCACATCTGCCTCGGCGGCTCGGCTATTGTCCATGGGCGTCCACAACTCCCTTACGGAGCTGACGGAGGCCCATCATATGGTCCAGCTCCTCGTCTCTCCCGCACCCGCCAAGGTCGCGCACTGCTCTCCACCCTTAAGCTCTCCCCTCTTCCTACCTACCTCACTGCCCATCCCTCCCCAAATCTTGTCCCTACTAACCGTTCATCCCCTACCTAAGAGTATGCATTCTGAACACCACCCCTCCCGCAGAGCAGCGCGAGCCTCCACGCTCTGGAGTGAGTATGGTCGGAAACCTGCCTTGTCTTATGTGGATGCCACCCCGTACAGCCGCTACCCAGCCCACGCCCTTGCATTCACTGACAACTCTATCCAGCCCACTCTTACCACCTCAGTCTACACTTCGACCTCTGTAGACGCCGAGGAAGCAGCTATTGCCCTTGCCATCACGCAAACCTCCGTGGAATACAATTTTAGTGACTCCAAGCCGGCGGTCTACAGCAACACAGTTGGACAGGTGGCAACACCGGCCGTCGACATCTTACGTTCACACACCATCCCCTCTCGCCCCATCCAAATCATCTGGGTGCCCGTTCACGAGGCTCATCCTGGCAATGAGGCGGCTAATTCTATCGCTCGCCATTCGACCGACCGAGCAAGCCCGCCCCCGCCGGGAATGGATACGCGCGACGCGCTCCTCACGTAACATGATATCACTTTACACTACCGCCTCTCTCGCAGTGGCGGTCCCAGAGCGTGGTTAAATAGGGGGGGGGGGGGGGGGGGCAGGAGAGGGGACAGATTTCCGTATATCAAAAAAATAGAACGAACGATTTTTATTTTATTGACACAAAAAATTTTGTGCACTTTGTTGTTGAAAAATAAATGACGAACGCTATAGACGTTGTACCATTGCTCAGTCTTTGAATGTTAACGTTTACGCCAGCAATATTCATTTCGATACCAGGGGAAACAAGCCGACGGCTGAGATATCCCGCCACGGCATGTCCACGAAGGTCAAAGCACCTGCCCGGACATTTCGCCTGTGGGATTAAAGGCCTTCGTTACTCAGTTCTGGGAAGTGGCTCTGTTCCGCCCTCAGTACCCTGAGGGCGGCTACTCGGCGCTCGTTGTCAAACCAAAAAGGGATGATCCCCTCGCTGGTGTCGCTGTGTCACATGGTGTGGTAAAGACATGAATGGGTGGCTCATTGCCGCCCCGACGAGGTTGCTGGCCACCGCAACCGCAGGTGAATGGCACCGCCGTCGTCGCCGCGCTGGTGGCATGGCAAGACAACGGTAGGGGTACGACAGGACCACGATACTTCGACAATCACTACGAATTGTGCTCGTGTAACTACCAACGTGTAGAAGGTGGAATTGTGTGAAATAAGCCAGCCGCTAACAAGGTGAACGTACAAAGTAGGGGACTACTTCACGAATCACGGAGGAAAAAGGTTTCTAGTTCTACGTCAAAAATTAAATCTCGTCCTTTGAGAGCCCGAAAACGGACGTCCAGGAAAATGTGCAAAAGCTTTTGGGTGGGAGGGGGGGGCGACCACCCCATCCCCCCCCCCCCTTTAGGACCGCCCAGCACCACCAACGCTTGGGGCGCCACCTTCAGGCCCACACCTTTCTCACCCCCGCACGTCTTCCCTCCTCCACCCCGGTGCATATTCGCCGGCCTGCCGCGTATGTAACAGCCCGAGAATCGGCTACGCTCATATCTTATTCTCCTGCCCCGCACACTTGCCCCCTGTCTCTTGGCACCTAAACAGTCCGCAGCAGTGGGATGCTGCTTTGTCTAGCACAGAGCCGAACCTCCAACTTCGGCTGGTGACCCGGGCAGAGGACGTCTCGACTAGGCACGGCCTGGACACCACAACCGGCAACCTGAAGGCCACCCGCCATGCTGTGCCATAATTTTAGTTTCTTTTAGGCCTTCATTAATAAAGTTTTTCACCGCAATCCACCGCTCACAGTGTGCGGGGTGTGCGAAGTGTAACGCCAGGAAGCACCACGTGGTCTGTAGAGACGCCGCATAGTAGACGGCTGCGGATTAAATTAAAGGGGAGCTTTAGAACGAAACAAAACTGCGCGAAGACGACGGGACAAAAGAAAGGCACGAATGCACACACACAAAGCGCAGTGCGCATGTCTTACTTCGAAGCTTTAGAACAGCGGACTCTATCGGTTAGGGGAATAGAGGAATACGGGACGCGAGTACGCATGCGTAGGGCAGTAATCTGAGGCGAGTTATTGTTCTGCGCTGGAGCAATGGCGGCCCGCTATTTTCCTATCGCCCTAATCGATAGGGTCTCTTTTCTAAAACACGGCAATTTCGGACCCCTCTTTTAACGGTCACTGACCACGCCCAATTTTTCTGCATTTCGCCTGAGCCTGGCATCTGTGGCAGGGTTAGGACCCTACTACATGCCCACGTTCATTCAGCAGCCCAACGCCACAGCCAGCAGGGCTACCGCGGCGGGGTGAAGGCATTCTGCCGGGCAGCCTTGGTGCTTCCCTGTGCTTGTGTGTGCTATCGGAAGCTAAACACGAAGCAACGTGCTTCGAAGGTAGTGCCAAAATCTCCAAAGAAATCTCCAAAGAAGTGGGAAGTAGAGTTCGCGAAACTACAGACAACACGCTCATACACCCTGAATACCCATCGCCCATATCTCTGTAGGCCAGGGTTAACTGGAGAGATAGCCCAGAGGCCTGCATTGGGCGTGGTTAGCCTGACAACGGCGAAGACAATGACGCCTCATCGCTTGTGTATTTAAAGGCAGAAAAAAAGGAATATAATGCATATATGCACGAATATTCTGCAGGGATAACTATAACCCTGCTGAAAAAAAGTTCTATGATGCAATAAACTCATACAGTTTGTCATACAAGTATCAGACTTATCATCCAAATCATAGAAAATTATCATACAAATGTCATACATTTCTGTAAAATCATAGTCATCATCGAGATGTCATAGAATATTTTATAAATTTTATGATATATCATAAAAATTGTGTGATATTCTATGATGAAGTCTCTGTGAAGTTATTTCATCATGGAACTTTTTTTCAGCAGGCAATGAGCGAGCATCTTGACTAAAGTAATAAAAAAGTACTCAAAGATATTTAAAGAAAAATAATACACTATACAAAGATACATGAAGATAAATACTCAAAGATATAGAAGTGGCTCCCTGGTTTGCGGTTGGTGTAACCAATCAGAGAACGCAGTTCTCTCGGCATCCGGTACTGAGCGCGAGTACCAGCGACAGGAGGCGACAGTCAATCGACTTGCGTATGCTGTCCGATGCTTGTCGAGGCTCGGCGCTGTGCGCGTAGACGCTGCGCTCGTGCGCCTCGGACGTGTCCATGGAGATGAGCCATTATTGCGCCTTCGCGTTCCTTAAAACCAATTTTCAAATTTTTTCCAAGTAGGGGAGCAAACTTTTTGCTTCAGAAATGTATTCACCGTCCTGAGTGTGCGCTAAAGTATTTTCCAGTTTGAAAAGTGAAGTGCTTACCACGTACAAATTCCACGTAGCAATAATAGCTGGGCTTAACGCCGGCCATGGAAAACTAGTATGTTCTGCAGCCCACAGAGCAAGCTCGGCAGGTGCCTTCATGGCGGCTATTTCAATGGAGCTAAACATTTCCGACAAGAATTCCGGTGAAGTGCACGCCGCTTCTACCTAACCAGTTATTTGAGCAAACGCCATAATATCACAATTCACTCCACAAATTTGTCACCAGCGTCTTAAACGGCAGTGCCTCTCTCTCTCAGCCGGCAGCGCCTTTCTCTTAGCCGGCAGCGTTCCAATCCCAGGCGGCAGCGTTCAGTTCCAGGTCTGTTGCATTTGAATCCCAATCACAGTCGGCAGCGCTCAAAACTCAAATCAGAATCAGAAGCATGTCGATGTTGGGTGCGTCGACAAAAAGCCAGTGAAAGGCTTGGCAATGCCGACGCACCCCACAGAGGCATTGCAGTGGTACACAACGTCAGAGCACTTTCGAAGAACAAACCAACAAACAAACAAAATAAATAACAGATTCGGCATTAGCTGTACATCAATTAGGACTCCTTATTTAATTTATGCGGGAGGGTGTAGCTCAGCATTTGATAGCCGGAATTTGTTCTCATCCTAGGCACATACCATTTGGGTGTCGCTCGTGTAGAGTGCTTTGGCTCTTTGTATTCTAAGCCTGACACCTTTACCATACCATCCAGCTTTACTGGATTTATAACGCCGTAGAAGTAAAGTTTCATACGGCTGTGGTAGGCGGGTGATTCAAAGTTCGTCGAAAATGGTTCAGTATGTCCTAGCCGAGGAGCATTGTGTCAGTTTCAGGAGGCAGCGTTCCACGCCCGGTCGGTTGAGTTCCATTTTCAGTCGGTGGAGTTTCGTTCTCAACCTCAGAGGTATGCGTACTAATTCCCAGTCTTACTCCACATTTGTTCCAACTTTTAACAGCAGTGTACGAAGAGCCCATTGAATAAGCTCTTGATATGTTGTTTTGTAAAGCTTTTGGTTAAAAGTTAAATGTAAACAGACGAAACCTGCAAAATGCAGCTTGATAATCCTTCCACCTTGTTTATACTCAGCAGTTCAGACGGTATTTCGCCCTGGGGAAGGCAGATGGATGGACTTTCGGTGAAAAGAAGAAAAGTTGCGTTAGCCGAGAAAGGGGCGAGTCTCAACACGCCTGTCGAAATTATACAAGGGGAAGAATAGCCCCGCTCTCCAGCAAAACTTTAGATGCGGAGAACAAAACAGTTGTGTTGGTGCCCGGACACCAGAGAAAAGAAGGGAACAAGGCTGCCGCCCGAGCGTCTCTTCCCCGAGTTCCACTGAATTCCAGGTTGCCAGAGCCAGGCGAGGGACTGGAGAGAACGGAGGAACGACACCTCAGAAGGCTGCAAACAAGGTCATTTCTCAACCCTGCGATTTTAAAGCGGCACCGCGACGAATTCCTCGCTACCGGTAAATATCATTAGATTCATCATGCTTTCCAGAGACCAGTGCAAAGAGAATTATTGAAATCGGAGCATGCAAACGAAAGTTATTCCACTCTGAAAATTCCAAATGAAAAGCTGAGACGAAAACGCATAGCACTCGCCCATTTTACTCACGCAGTGCCGAGATTGGGCGCTACCAATCAGAACCGCGCTAAGCGCACACGCAGCAGAAGCGTGCTTGCAATTGTTGCTTTGTCGGGGCTGTTGACAGGCGCGCATTTTGACTGCTTCTTCCCCCCGTGTGCGCTTCGCCTTAGTCGGGGCAGGGGCGACTAACTACAAAGGAAGCTCCCCGATGTTTCTTTTTTCTTTTTTACTCAGACTGGAAGGCTATCGGCAGTACCCCTCTCATTTCCCTCATACTCGGCTCCGGTCTCCTGTCCGGGCTTCCTCTTCACAATTTTGGGCAAGGTGTGTCGACAGGCTTTTTTTCCCCTGCCGTCTTCGTGTGGTTTGACTCAACGTTTTTTGAACAGCGCTGGCTTCCACGAAGGTCTGAAGCGGAATGGAAATTGCCGCCCCTAGCTTTATGCTTGTTAGTTTTCGTTCGCTTTCCCTGCTCCTTTTCAGTTTTTGTGGCATGTGAAAAGCTTTCAGTACTCAGACACCTAATATTTTGGATCCATTTCGCGAATATAAAGGAACAATATGCAAACTGGACGCCCAACCAATGAGAAAGGCAGCGCCCAATCTGGATGCCACCTCATTTCCGCTGCCGCAAATGCCCGCCGCGTTGCGACCCCATCAGCTCAAAACAAGCATTTCTGGCGAAGATTAAAATATCCAATATCACGATTTCGGCGATTTCATTGCGCGTTCAGGACTCACAATGTCCCTTACTCTGCATACAGAGAGTTAAGACCTCATGCTTTATCTACGTCGCAGGGCACCTTTAAAAGACATAGACCCTACTTTTTCGGGGTACTGTAAGTTTGGTGAGATGTGGGTAGAGGCATATCATATGATATGGGCCTGCCAGAAAAATCCAGGAATAAAGACATTAAATCAGCCAACGAGAGAGTGCTTGAAGGCGATTCCGTCCGGCTGCTTGGCCCTGCAGTCCCAGAGGGATCCGGTTTTAAAGAGCGAAAAAGGCAGCGGGTACCGTCAGAGGTGTTCAAGAATAAGGACACCACTCAGGCAAGGGAGGGGTGAAACCCTCCACCCTTTACTAAAACCCACCCCAGTGCATCCAATAAAGCTACCTAGCGTGAGTTGTTTTGGGACGTTAAACCCCCTTAAACCAAGTTACACATGCAGTCTCTGCTAAAAGTAACTAGCCTGCATGGCTTGTCTGTTGTCTTAGAATGGAGCACTTATCAGAGTGCTCAAGCTGTAAACCGTTGAAAACAGCCATCTCGGAAGAGGTAATCAAATCCAGTGAAAATACCTTCATCCGATAATGATCTCAGGTGCCCAAGACGTTTTAAATACAGTCGAACCAGGTATATCGAACTCGAAAGGAGTCATGAGGTAGTTCAATATATTGATAATTACACATGTAGAAATGGCAATACATAAGATTATGTGTAGTTCAGAAGCAGACATATACTGCACCCACCTTAGTAAGGCACTACTTGCAGCGATGTGCTGCCCGTCGGCATGCTGGCAGGGAACCCGCTCGCTAGGTGCCGGTAGGCCTAACCTGCTAGCATCAAGCTGCAGCGGACAGTGCTTTCTAACTAGCCACTCCCTATTATTGCCTATCATAATCACTACCTAAATAAACATGCAGCCAGTATACTATAAATAGAATAATCTAGCCCTTTGAGGCAAGGATTACTTTCTATATCGAGAAAAATTTGATTTCACAAAAGTAATAAGAATCGACCAAAAGTGTCAAGAATTCTGCATGCCCCATATTCACGCTCACAGAATTTCATGTGCATTAAAAAAAAAGAGAGAATCATTCGCAGCAGCTTCCGCAAGCAAAAATCCGCTATGGTGTCTTTCATTAAAACATTTCCCTCATGAGAAAAGAAAATTTATAGGGATACATAAGCAATTACTCTGTGTAAAGGCGCTAGAATTTTTCGAATTTCGATGGAGGCGATAATCTAGAGGCCCGTGTGTACTCTGTGATGTACGTGCACGTTAAAGAACCACAGGTGGTCTGAACGGCCGGCGCCCTCCACTACGGCGTCCCTCAACCTGAGTCGCTTTTGGACATTCAACCCCCATGAACCAAACCAAACAATTTATACAAAAGTGACAGGTATCTGCGCACGAAAATAAAATGTGATTTACTGTGAGCTCACCTCCAAAGCGATGTAGTGATAACGTCCGAAGTGATAAGGACATTACTTGCAATGTGCCACAGGCCCTAAATAAATAAGGAGGCCAACCGAAATAGTCGAAAATGAACTACGTATTCATTATTAGTCAACCATCCTGCTAGTTGGTTTGTTTATAGTATGTGGGTGTTTAACGACCCAAAGCAACTCAGGCTATGAGAGACGCCGTAGTGAAGCGCTTTGGAAATTACGACCACCTGGGGATCGTTAAACTCCATTTACATCGCACCATGCCGATAGCTAGCCCCGCTTAGCTGTATTGTGGTCCCATACATCACTCACAATGGTACGCCGAAACAAGCGCTCTTCTAACTCAAAAAGACTGTTTTAGGGCGCAGCTCTTTGGCGTCCGTTCCTGGGTTTCGCGTCGGCGTCGGCGTCGGCGTCGGCGTCGGCCTCGTAACCAGCTCCGCCCCCAATGTCACGCTTTTCAATTGGTCGTAATGCTCGTGACGTCACAGTGCGCGAATTTCAAATGGGGCAAATTGTACTTTGGCTAGTAACCATGCAACCAATCAAAGGGATCGTATAGTGATGCTGCAACTAAGTTGGACTGAGTTTAGTTAATTGCTTAATTAATCAATTAGCCTAATTAATATAGAGGAGAATGAAGAGGTCAGAAGAAAAGAAAAGAAAGACGCGCGCCGCAGCGACAACAGCGTCCGCGGAAGGAGACGCTGCTGAAAAAAACAGATAAGTACGAAGCCGCGTTCCCTCCACCACCACGCACTTCCCCACTCAGTAAGACGTTGCTCGTTTCATATACGTTGTGTCGAACATCCTAGACAGTTCCAACAATTGACAGGTTAATGACAGAACACGATGGATAGAAATGCAAGAATATAAATATGAAATAGCCTAATTAACCTTTCTAGTTAGACCGCATAAATCAATAAAACCGAGAACGAAATTGGTCGAGTTGGGGAATCGAACCAGGGTCTCCGGAGTGCGATACGAGCACGCTAGCCACTCCGTAATGCCAGCTGAATGGTTTGGAATGAACAAAGGCGCGTCTAGCTAATACGGCGTCTTCGTTCACTCCCATCTTCCCCCTTTCCCTTACGGCGAGGTGCAGGTGTCCACCCAGATATGCGAGAGAGATACATTTCCTTTCCTCAAAAAATAAATTTACCGTCCAGCAAGGCGTACAGCCGAATTGGCGATGGCGTTCTGTGGACTCCCTGGCAGCGTTGCAAGACGCTGTCGCGTTCCACTCTTACAGGCGAAGCTTAACATGTTAACCACACATCAGTAACACACGCAGACAGCCAATGGACGCGTCATTCGCTGGCAGCGCTTGATTCATCATTCACAACCACATTCTTAACGTACGCTCCCTTGCCGCACATGCCAAGGACGTACACCACGATCACATTCTGCGCCATTCCTCTGTACTTTGCTTTGCTGAAACCTGGATGGATCCCGAAGAGCCTCTCGAAATCACAACAGAGCGGCGGGAGTCGCTATCTACTTGCGCACAGGTCTCTCTGCAATACCAGTCGAAATGTTTGGCACGTCACATGAAGTTGGCGAACTGTGCGCCGCAAAGTTGCCCAACGGCTTGCTGGTAGTAGCTGCCTACTTCGCCCCTACCGCACTCACGAAAGACGTCGTGCACTTCCTGCAACTCGCATTAACCGTCCATCGATCCACACCGATGTTAGTAGTGGGGGACTTTAATGTTGACATAAAGACAAACAGCAATTTCCTAACACTTATGCGGGAGAACATCCCGTTCCTCTCGCTCGTAACGCGTCCCACGGCTGTGACAACCTCGCGAGGCACTTGTATAGATCTCGTCTTTGAGAATCAAGCATTGGTGTACCAAGTCGAACATATATCAGTCTATTTCTCCGACCACAAAGCTTCCTTCATGACTGTCAAGAACTGTTAGTGGAGTCTTTGTTAAAGGAATACGTGTGAAAAATAAAAAAAAAATTCTGTGATAGCGCATACATGTGTTGCTCGATTTCTTTGCCTCAATCTATCGAAAAGGTGAAACAGCTTATTTGCTGCGCTCAAATTTCGCATTAGGAAGTAACGTAATCGTCGGTAATTTTTTAAAAACATTACTGACAGTATTAAATGAAAAATCACGTATATGATGAGGGTTGGTTACAGAAATGACGCCTCAAAACTACCTTCATACTGACAAAGCCACACTCAGTGGCAGGAGTTCTTGTTTTCCAAACAACGCCGATTTCTCCTCATGCTGACGGCTGTGTCCCTGTATCTATATAAGTAGCCCCGGCGCGATGACTCTGTGCAGAGTATCCTCAATACGGCGTTCCACGGTACTTGGGAAGTGTGTGGAAGACAGATACCAACCTTCTCTGACTGCTGGAGTCCACATCTAGGAAGTCCTCACCACCTCCGGCCAGCTTCCCCATCCAAAACGTCGACGGCTACCCTGTGAAAGCCAAGTTAAACTCATGTTAATCAAGAAGATGCAACAGCAGTAGCGGTTCAAGTCCGAGATAGTGCCTGAGAGCGAATTAAACGAACGCGCGGCCTTTCACGATGCTCCCAGTGTCCGCACCGCGACTAGTACGGCATCAGTGCAGACAACCGATAACCAGGTTGAAAAACCAGGGCGTAAGCCACAGATTTGGTCAGGAAATGACTGATCGCCTGGCTATAGGCTGCTCGCACTAACGACCGACTAGCCGAGGTGTCGGAGACTTAGGGCATCATGAAAGTCCACGCGTTCGTTTCAATTTCAATTTCATTTATTTTCTAGAAAATTCTGGCGGCTGCCTGGACTAAAAGCTGTAGGTATACAGCTTGACGAGGCCCAGGCAGCCGTTACAAGGCATAGGAGCAGAATTTGTTGAGAACATTGTCATACACACAAAAAAATAAAAACGAACACATAGTCAGGTTACAGTTTTCACAAAAACAGGACATCCAGAAAGCACAAAATCGTCAATAAATTACAATAGGTAAATACAGAAAACACCTTTGCATAAGATACAAAGGAGCAGCTGTACTGGGCGCGAATTATACGTCAGGAATTATTTTTGAAGAAATAATTCACGCAATGTTTTCTTAGTAGGGTTATTTATGTCTTTATATCTACTTAAAATTACGGGAAGATTGTGCTTTAATGCTCGGAACTTATAGTCAGTTCGAAAATGGGGAACAAGCCAAGTGTCTGTGTTGCGAGTAATAACTGTGTGATCGTTCTGTTTCAATAGCGCAGTGCCTTCTATCATAGCTCTAAAGGATGACGACAGATGAAATGAAAGCAATATTCGGAATTCATACATACTTTGAATTTTTAACACACTGAATGTTTCAAAAGCTTGCCGTGTGTGGCTTAGGTAATCAAGATTGGCAATGTGACGTATAGCTTTCTTTTGTAGAAGGTAAATTTTTTCTAGGTTGGCCTTAGTTGTTGTCAACCAGACTAATGAGCAATAGCTTATTTGCGAGACAAATAATGCATTATATATTTGTAGCTTTATTCTACCAGGAAGGAACGCGCGGCAACGAGCAATTGCACCTGTTACCAACGAGAGGTTTTTATTATCTTCTCAACATGCGAATCCCATGTAAGGTGTGAAGAAAAAGTTACACCATCGCGAATCGCAAATCGCCACCAGCTTGGACTTGAACGATGCAAATTATTTGTGATATACAAACATGAGGTGCTCGGCGTACGTCACGTGCAAGCTACAAACCACGCTGTAGATGTTTCGTTGTGTAACAGCAGTGAGAGATCAAAACGTGAAACCCTACGAGGGCAGCGTACTCGCATTTACTATTCGATATGCTGGTCTATACACGCTCCCATATTCCCCCCTCGCTAGAAAGATTGACTGCACTCTCTAAACGGAAAGGAGGAAAAGGGGAATAACGTTGTCCTCCAGCGCACTGCGCTTTAAAGAAGGAAGTGTGCTAGAGGACAAATGACTTCTTTTTCGCTCCCAAATAGGTGTATTCTTGTTAAGAGTGCACGGTTGATGCGTGAACAGGGTCCAGTTAACAGTCTTGAGGCAGTGCAGTTGCAAGAAGCACAACTCCTTTCTCACCACCGCTGGCCTCTCTCCTGCTCCTGAGAAATCCGAGCTTCTCCTTCTCAACCATTCCTCCTACCAGCGCTCACACAATCACTTCGTCTCTCTCCACCTTTCTGGCTCTCCCATTCCTGTCGTCACACAGTGCCAAGTTCTTGGCTTCCCTTTGCATGCGGCTAAGAATGTGCAATCCCTTCACCGCGCTGTCACCACCTGCTACTCTGTAACTCACCTCCTGCGGCGCGTGGTCATTCGACGCTCAGGTCTCCACGAGGCTCACGCGTGCCGAGTTGCCCACGCGCTGGCCCTCAACAAGGTCTTGTACTTTGCACCCTACGCTTCCTTCACTCAGACTCAACTTAACGCTCTCGAGACTGCCCTTGTGGGCCTCTACAAGGCAGCTCTCAACCTCCCTATCACTACCTCTACCACTAAGCTCTTTGCCACAGGCCTCTTCCATCCTCTTCGTTCTCTTCTCAGTCTCCATCGTGACTCGCAGGTTGCCCGGCTTTCCCTTACCCGTCAGGGTCAGTGGTTATTGACTCAAGCGGGTATCTCGCCCATTCCAATCTCCCCGTTTACCTCTCCTATTCCCACCCCCGCCCCCAATCTTCGTATCCTTCCCCTCCCGACCAACATGTCCCCCGTCCTGCACGCCGGACGTCGTCATGCGGCCGCACAGCACCATTCCCCTCTCTTTGATACCCAGGGTGTAGCTTACAGGGATGCCTCCTTCGTGGCTCCTCGAGGTTCCTGCGGCTACGCCCTGTACCATCCACACCTCCGTGCTCCTGAAACCCACACCAGCGGGCCGTATCTACACCCTCCAGACGCATTGTCCCTCGAGGTCCTCGCCATTGCGCATGCCCTCCAGTCATTTTCCCTCCTTCCCTCTCTCCAAGAGTACACAGTCTATTCGGACTCACAAGCCGCTATACACCACATACAGAAACGCACCCTGACCCCTTCTCTCCAACAGGAGGTCGAACGAGCGGTCTCCGCACTGCAGCCTTCCATCGTTTTCCTCCGCTGGGTCCCTGGGCATTCAGGGATTGACGGCAATGAGCTGGCCCATCAGCTCGCCCGCGACACACTTTTCCGGGCACCGTTGATCCCCTGGCCCAAGCCCTCGGAGGACGGTGGGAGACTAACCCTTCGCCGCACCATAAAAGAGGTCTACCTTGAGCTCCGCCTCGACAAACGCCTTTACCCTCCCCCTCATCCATCACTCACGGTGCCGGAGTCTCGCCTTCTTCGGCACATTCAGATGAATGCAGTTATCACCCCGTCCCGCCTCTTCTTCTATCGCTATCGATCGGACCCTTCCTGTCCCAACTGCCCCTGTATCTATGCGGACCTGGCCCAATGCCTCTTATATTGCCCGGCTGCTCAGCAGTCGGGTTCCTTCCCCCCACCCTCTCTATCCATCACCACCTGGCTCGACTGGCTTGGCGCTGAAGGGGAAGAAGAACAGCGGCTTCTGGTCGCCCAGGCTGTCGAAATGCTCGGCCTGTAAATTATGGTCGATTAAAAGTCTTTACTACTACTACTACTACACAAGAAGCCACTCTCTCCCGTATGCGCAATCATTTTTTGTTTTTTTCATCGGCACGCCAAGGAAACTAGTGCTCTCGTCATCGTGACGTCCGTCGACGTCACCCACAGCTGCGCGACCGGATATGTAGCCGTGCCAGAAGAGACTCCCCTCTGAACATCAAACACTTAGAAGCCGGCATCGAAGTGTAAGGGTACGGACAAAAGTAAAGTAAAAAGAACATGCTACTGGCTTCTTATATTTTTCGCGCGTTACCTAATCGAAATTGCCAACTATGGTATGAGCATGCTGGTAGTGAATGCCAGCACGCTTCCTCTAGGACAAACAATGTTTTTTAGTTCTCTACGCGGAAAGAATGAACTGTGGAATATCGAAGTCCGTTTACTCACGTCCGCGCCTGTACATGCCAGTAATGGGCTCCTCAACCTCACCTGTCCCCGATGTCTCGACGTGGCAGGAAGACGTGCATCGACGTCGCAGCTACACCCACGTGACGGCAGCACCGACGGTGCTCCCGCGGCATATAGCGGCCCAACTGTCGCCTTCTGCGGCGAGGGGGATGCGTGAGCCTGACGGGAGACCGGAGCAGGCGCCCTGCAGTTTGACACGAAAGAAACGATCAGCGATGATTACGACAAAGTTACGCAACTGGACTGGACCGTATTGTGAACAGGTAGCTAAAATAACGCGTTCGCGCTCTTCCGGGAGCACGTATGCCTCGCAGCTTCTCTCATGCACAGAAATGCGGCAGTTTTTTGGCCACTTTATTTTACTCCACAGTGTCAGCCTTGAACACCCCCTCCCTTCCCCGTGAACCGAGACCTCGTGGTGGTCGCTCGTGTCAACTTTTAGATCAGTACAGCGACCCACAATGGACCCACGCGAAAGCATTGACGCCTCATCGACACTCTCTGTGCCTTGTCCTTGTTCGTCTTTGGTGCTATTTTGACGACTGTGGCTGTATTGGTGTCTTCTCACTGTTTCGATGTCCATGGCTAATCCGACGTCCAAATTGCTCCACAGCAACAAATTTGCCCCATAGCGAGATTTCTTCATCCTCTACTAAATACGTACAGCCAAACATTTTTTTCTATATCTCTATGTAGGATGACAGGAACGTCCAGACAAAATTGCGGACACCTTTTGCGGGCACTTCTTGGTGACGCGTACGTAGCCATATAATCATTTCGCATTAACAACGACATCACCAGATTGTGAAGTCACATGAGTGTGCCTTCATCTGTAGGACCGCCATCCTCCAACTTTCTCTAGACGCCATCTGGCCCTTTCTTCCTTCATCGCTGGCTGCGCCGCTCATCAGAGTGACCATTAATTGGCTGAAACGCTACCAGGCAGTGGGGAGAAATACGAAGTGTGGCAGAGGCAGCATTGCTGGAGCATCACGAACACCTCATTTGTGAGCGTACTTTCCCGAAAAATTCCTCGATGCACTTAACATAGTGAGAAATATTAATTTCAGTCTCCTTGCACGGAAGGCTCAGCCACGCATACCAATAATTCTTCTTACGAATGCCAATCCCTTGCGTTCAACCACGTACCACCACGTTGCCAATCCGCGCGTGCGAACTGCTTCCTTTAATATTAACGCCCAGAAGTGCATTGGCAAGATGGCAAGAGCGCAGTTTGTGGCTTGGGCGGTGCGCACTTATTCCTATCTTCATTTCCCTCCCGGTTAGGAGCGTCTGCCGATCGCTAGCGTTAAGAAATCTAGACCCACTTTCATCATGACGTCGGCAAACGCCACAGAGGGTTGCTTAATCGGGCTGATGTAGCAGCAGCAGCAGCTACATCATAAGCCAAAATATAACATAGGCCAAAACATACAACATAATATAACATAGGCATAAACATAGGCCAAAATATCAGCATCCTGGCCACTTTTTCAATTGCGAGTGGACCCTAAAATGAAATACTATACTGTTATGTATTAAGTAGTCATTTTATAATAGCGATGAGTTAGTCTTTTTGATAGAGCCATGAGCATATTTTGGGACGTCGCTAAGTGAAGGAAGGCGACTAATCTAAACAGGTATACTTTTTTAAGCGAATTTGAGATATTCATCGGACAGTGATACTTGTGAGATCGCTTTCTGCAATATAGAACAAAATAATTTATTTAATTTACCGAAATTATGTAGTGGCTCTTGCGTGCTAAAAGAAACTGCACTTCACTTTCTGCTTAGGGCTTTCCACCTGACCTATGAAGCAGAATATACCGCGAAACCTCTCAATTCGAAGTGATCACGCCAAACATGTCGTCTCAAGCGGCATGTTGTCTTGCCCCGACATCGCTCAGCATTGGCGCGGTACTTGCGATTTCCCTGACCGACACTTTGAACATGCAAGCGATGTGTACAAAAATGTCGTGCATTCTTTTTATTTCATTTCAGACAGGGACGACAGTTGTGCTCAGCCTGTACCATCAACAGGTGCTTGGCGGTTGCATTCCTGTTTGTTGCGGAGGTTCTCTCATCGTGCTGAATATCTTCTTAACGATTGATTCCTACTGGCAGCATATCGAATCAAGTTTTTGTCACGATGGATTTTTGTAAGCCACATGTGAAAACGTCGAGCTCAGGAAAAAGGACTGCGGAAAACACCAAATCGACCTGTAATGCGCAGGAAGTTTTGAATTCCGTTAAATGCTTCCTGTGCTTAGATAGTTTCGAAGCAGCGCATGAAATTTGTAGGAGTTCCTTCTAATAGGCTGTCACATGGAGTTATGTTGACCGGAAGAGGTTTCCTCAAAATTCTGGCCATCGCCCGCATTAGATTGTAGAGCAGGAACGATTCCTCTGCTGCGCCAAAGTCCATGACTTCTTTAGACGAATCTGCCCTGTCATTAGCAGTCATGGTGGCTAAACGCCAAGAGACAACCACGAGTAAAAGAGCGAGCACTGTTCGTAGAGTGTTGAGCAGGTTATTAGAGATGGCATCGAAGATGACGCCATGGCCGGTGTCTGTTCATGACTTCAATTAGAACTTCAAAATGGTAATCGTAGTTGGTCGCAGGACCTTCGCAGTCTGAATTCAAATCCCCTACCTCGCAGTAAAGAATGCATCCAGGGCACTGAAACCTCGGAAGCGAAATATTAATATCGAGTATTACCTTCTTGAATACACTATCCAATATGCTGGACGACTACATCATTATGTTTTCAATCATTTCATCAAATGTGCATATCACACGTGCACACTCTCGGATGCCAACCCTTCGGGTAGGCAGTTGGTAGCTGCCAGGTGCGCTGAAAGGGGAGCTTTCACTTTTTTGCTAAAGGTCCCTCCGTCTCTCATTGAAGAGGCCAGCTGGCAGGCCACTGCTTCTGGAGCGATGAGTGTGCTGCTTGGTCTTCAGAATAGCCAAAAATGTAATGGTTTTCCTCGTGATGACACTATCAATGCCCATTGGAGACCATCCGCAAGTGATAGCTCGGCTCATATGCAACCGTGTTATCACGTTGTATCTCCACTTAACCTTTCGGCAATATACCTGTGTAGGTCTATGGCCCAAAGAAGGATATTTTAAAATGTCTCGCCTAGTCAGTCCTGGCAGTGGAGTTCTTTTCTGCACTGTGCTTTTGAGTTTGTGGTGGCCAATGTTGCCGTCTTTCATTTCCAGTGCACTTTAACAGCACTATTTCTCAATCTTTCATGCTCTCGGACGCCGACCCTTCTGGTAGGCAGGTGGCAGCTGCCAGGCATACTGACAGGGGAGCTTCAACTTCTTTTGCTGAAGGTCCCTCTGTCTCTCTCATTGAAGAGGCCAGCGCCAGCTGGCAGGCCACTGATTCCGGAGCGTGGAGTGTGCTGCTGTTTGTCGTCAGAATAGCCTAAACATGTAATGGTGTTTTTCGTGAGGACACTATCGTTGTCAACTGCAGACATTCCGAAAGTGATAACTCAGGTCATATCCAACCACGTTATCACGCTCTATCTCCACTTAACCTTTCAGCAATATACCTGAGGAGCTCTGTGAGGCAATGAAGGATATTTTAAAATGCCTCACCACTGCAGTCCTGGCAGTCGGGTTCTTTTCTGCACTGCGCTTTTGAGTTTGTGGTGCCTAATGTTGCCCTCTTTCACTTCCAGTGCACTTTTACAGCACTTTTTCTCACGCTTGCATTCTCTCCGACGTCGACCCTTAGGGTAGGCAGGTGGCAGCTGCCAGGCACACTGAAAGGGGCGCTTCCACTTTTTCGCTGAAGGTCCCTTCCTCTCTCACTGGCCAGCTGGCAGGCCACTGCCTCTGGAGCGAGGAGTGCCTGAGCCTGGACCGTTCTGCGCACAGTAAGGCGCCAAAGGCGCAGAGTTAGGCTCAAGAACGTCTTCACCATGTTGGATGACAGAGACAGCATGAAAGGTGTGATCAAGACATCATCAGCCGCACATTGGCTGCCGGCTATGGTGATGAACGGCTGAGGACCAGACAACGTGCTCAAGGAACAAAGCAACGTTTCTTCAGCGTGCAATAAATGCTTTGACTTCCGGGACTGTCATAGGCTAAATGCATGCGCTTGCAGTGAGGCGACACAGGCAGACGAAAATATCTGGCGATTCCAGATCTTCGCCTCGTCAGTGACTTCCCTCATCAGTGACTATCCTTTGTCAGTGACTACGGATTATTCTGGGAACATCGGTGATCTGTCCTCACTCTTGTCTGCAGAAGCCGGTTATTATGTCTCACATCTCTGGTCCACCTCACCAGAGGACGCCGAGTGACAACGCCTGCAGTCGAGGCTCCGCGCAAAAGCAAAATGATAAGCCCATGTAGAGAAAGGCCAGAAACCCGACTTTTTGAAGTTAAAGGCAAACTGCGCAAAGGTAGTCTACTGCACCGATAAACGTTTGAGGCTTGTAAAAGTACTAATCGAAAGGATACATTAAGGAATTGATAAATTACACACTGATCAGTTTACCGTTCATTGCTTACAAGACATTTACTAAAGTAATAGATAATTGAACCAGGACAGGCATCCAGTTCAAACAGTCAAAAGATGATTGTAGGCTGGTTTTGTTGTGGATGAGCTCGGCATTTTTGGCCACATCATGTGCATCGCACCTGTCTCTTTTAGAAGTCCTCCCGTTCAGGGTTTAACACCAGTGCACGTTTGCCATTGATAAACAGTTGGTTGGTGGTCATCTCAACTCTGCTAATTACGTAAAATGTAAGCAGCAATAGGGGCCACGGCGTTATGAAAGCGTCATTCTCTCTGAAGCAAGAAAACTTAATTCATATCCACCCTCAGAGCATATGCTATGAGGATGAAAAAACTTGCCCCCAGGTTCGCTATCCTTGCTGCAGGCAAGATGCTTCAAACAGAAAATTCAGAGCAACAAAAAATGTTGCGTTATATAGGACGGACGCAATATCTGTTTCAAACACTTCTGAAACGTTTTTAGAGGTTCCGATTTAATTTTTTCCGATTTCTGAAGAAAAAAATTGAATTCATCTCATTGTGCTTTCAATAGTTAGCATTCCTGAATAATTTGATGAAGGAGGAAATGTTTCCTGGCCGGGGAATGAAAGCAGCAACCAGAATTGTTTCGCATTTTGCCTGCACACTGCACTACCACGGCAAGAATTCCAGATCATAACATTCTTCTCAGCAAGTGAGCGTCCCAAACCCTGAGCTTTCATGCCTGTTCTCATGTTAAGTTATGAGAATTTCGTTGGACTCTACTGCAGCAATTCCTTAGCCACACTGGACTGCCGTGCTGAGAGCATGTTGCCAACTTCAGTGCCACTGCAACTGTTCCGGATTTAAAAACATGCACCCAGAGTAAAAAAGTGGCCATCATTTTTTAGCTACGGGTCTCAGTTCGTTGGAAGCCCTTGCTATATAAAACAGATCATATCACGTCCCTAATGTTAACACAAGGAAAATATTTGATAAACTTTCGACAGGGTACTAAGTGTGCTGGTGGCTATTTCGGTAAAATCACTTGCCCTCTTCTGGGGCTTAAAGAATTCGACAGTAAGGATATACTTTATTATCTCATTCGCCAGCAAATTGGTGGGCAAACTTACTTGATAGAATATTTTTCAGCGAAAAGTTTGCTCTCCTGGCCATATTCCTCACCCGTCTGATTTCTTGTAAAGAATTCATGGAAATGAATAACCTCGCCATCAATGCACCAATTTGCATGAGTTTATTAGGCAGCGTTCGAAAACCTACAGCGGTCGGGGAATAGTACCAATGAGGTGAACGATTCCATCGTTTTGTTTTAAACAACCCTTTATTATGGACGGTCATAGGCCAGGTTTTCGATTGCGTGATGTTCGCCCACAGGCAGTCTCAGTAGAGCTTTAAGCGCAGACGCGTCCGGATCGACTGGTTGCCGAGCCTTTAGTGCACCTCCTGTAACCTGCAAGTGAAAAAGTGCCAAGATAGATATAAAAGAGACTAGGACAGCGGCGAAACTTTACAGAATCCGTCGCGAGCAATTTTTCCACGTTTGGTTCCGTGGGCACAGAAATTATGGACGGCCCGTATAGGCTACGAAAATATTTCAGGGCAAAACATGGGTGTGTCTGTGTCACAAAATTTGGCGCATTTTTGAAACAAACAAAGAAAAAAAGCACCGCGCGCACGGCGTCTCGCCGGCGCTAGCCGAACGGGAGAGAAGGAAGACCACCGCTGAGCGCGTGGCTCTCCCCTCTACCACCGCTCACCGACACGGCGTGCGCCGAGAGAATGAGTCATCCATGCCGAAGATTTCTCGGGAACATCCGAGTCGTTTCTACTAATGACGGGGGGGAAAAGGGCGTAGCCTTGCGTGCACTAAAACACGTCCCCTTCGCCCGTCGGCGACGGCACCACGCCAGAACTAGCCCGAATTTTCTCGAAACGTCTCCCGACTTTGACCAATGAGGACGCGCGGCCGGCGAGAGAAAGGAAGGGAAACTACACGGGAGATGGTGCGTGTATGTGCACGCCTACTTTGGAGCGTATAACAAACAGACGTGGGAGCGAGCCTATACAAGAAGGACGTTGAACGCTGTCAAATTAGTCCGGACCGCCGTTTAAGCTTCATCGAAGCGCGCCCGTTCGACTCCCGGGAAAACACCACTCGGCCAGCATCGGACCAACGAGGCAACGGTCGCCAGTCTGCGGGACGGCACCGTCGTGGAACTCTGGTCGTCGGACTGCCGCAGTGCCCGGTGAACAAATTGTGTTTTGTTTCTTTACCTCTCTCTCTTGTGTTAGTGCACTTTAGTTGCAATATTGCCTATATATTGTATTCTCTCTCGAGTTAAACTTTGCACGAGTTGCATTGTTCTGTTAATCACTGTCTATGTGTCTGTACTAGTGATTCTGAAACCCTCTGTATAGTCTCAATTGCTGTATAAACTTTCTTTTGTTTGTGAACATTTGGCTCCGACCCATTCTCTGGCTTGCGACCGGCGAAAGCTGGGCACCAAACGCACAGAAACCTCTTGTCACTTGGTGGCTGGTCTCCGCTGAGCTTGCTACGCTGAGTCAAGGGCATCTCCTTTGAGTCCGAGACCGCTACCCCCACACGCTCTAAGGGTGTCTGGGAGCATCACGCTTAAAAGTGCGCGAAGTGTGGGTGACAATATATTCTGGCGTCCACGACAGGACGTTTGGTGTTTGCAAGCGCAGAGAACGGAGAAAGAGTCGGAGGGAGTTTACGAAGAGGTCGTAAGCGAGTGTTATCAGCAGATCGATATCGTGAGGTGCCGCGCTGAAGGGGTTAGTGAGGTTCACCGTGTAGAGGTATTCATTTCATTTATTGGTTTTGTTTGGCCAGTACAGAGACTGCAAACAAGGGAGAGCAAGCTAAAGGCGCCTAGTAGCGCCTGACAGAGGCCTGCCCTCCCCATGTAAAAAAAAAACAAAGTGGCACTTGGCAATGGTACAAAGTTTCCATAAGTAACAAACTAGAAAAGCAGCGGATATATTGACAACGAAACAGAGATCAGGCACGCATAGAGCTAAGCACAACAAAACTAAGATCAAAACATAACAGACAAAAACTGATTAGGTAAAAACACACCACAACTAGCTATAACAAAAATATTCATGAACAGTTTTCCTAAATCTGACCTCAGACATATTTTGTAGTGACAATTCTGTTAAATATGATAGGTGTTTATTGTATGAGGAATTATGTGAGTTAGTTTTTGGAACCCATAGTTTGTACGGGATTTTGATGCATGGTATTGAGGGTGCCTAAGACTGTATGCTGTTTGGGCAATTAAATATGTGTTCTCGAAAGTCTGCCAGTTTCCTTTCATAAGGTTTCTGATATAAACAGCAAGCTTCTTGTGGTAAGCCGCCGTGATGGTTAGCAGTCTATTGTTGCGGAAGGAAGGACCCGTGCTCTCACTGTAATGTAAATTATCAATCGCTCGTACAGCTCTTTTTTGTAAAGTAAGTACTTTCACAAGACTGGTTGAGGTAGTCGTTCCCCTGATCAACAAACAATATTGTACATGCGAAAAGACTAGAGAGAAATAAATTTGTAGTTTGAATTTTCGAAGCAGTATTGTGCGAAATTTATTTAGGATGCCAACAGAGCGAGTCATTTTAGTGCAAACGTAGTTTACATGATCTGTCCAGAGTAAATGTTATTCAAAAATGACTCCAAGGAACTTTGTAGAGCTGACACGAGTTATAGGAGCTTGTTCGAAGTGAATTTGGAAGTTGTTCGGAACTTCCTTATTTTTGGCTCTAAACAGTATGTAGTTTGTTTTCCTGACATTAAGTTCTAACCTATTTGATTTTAACCAAACAGACAATTGGGATAACCAACTATTGGAGGCTGCTTGCAAAATATTACTATCTTACCCTGAAAAAAATACGTTTGTATCGTCTGCATAGATTATAATGTTGTCTGCTGGACGAAGGTTGACGATATCATTAATATATAATAAGAACAACGTAGGTCCTACAACGGAGCCCTGTGGCACACCAGACACAATCTGACCGATCCCAGATGAAATACCGTTAATGATAGTTGTTTGAGATCGGTTGTCAAGGTAGCTAGCAAATAAGGTTAAAGGAACGCCGCGTATTCCATAACACTGCATTTTTTCAAGCAATATCTTATGGTTAACCGAGTCAAACGCTTTCCTCATATCAAGGAATATGCCAACTGTTAGCAGTTTATTTTCTATGTTTTCAATTAGCTTTTCTTTGATTTCCAGTAAGGCGGCCTCAGTTGTATTGTTTTTTTGAAATCCGTGCTGTTGCTTGGAGATGACATGGTTTTTGTCGAGATATTGAGAAAGACGTTGCCTTGAAAGACGTTGCCTTGAATGTAGCGTTCGGTCTCCAAATGTGAGCTTTAAGGAGCTAAAGGTGCTAATAGAGGCCGGCCTCCAGATGGGGATGACCGGAGCCGAACTGCGAGAATGGGTGGACCAGGAAGGAGAGAGGGCTCGAGAAGAAAGAGAGAGAGAGAGACAGCGCGCTAGAGAAGCCGCTGAGAAAGAGAGGCAAAGGAAAAGTGAAGAAGCCGAAAGGGCTTTTGAAAGAGAGATGGCAATCCTTCAGAGGCAGCTTGCTGAAATGCGGCGTTTGAGCAACGTCAGGGATCCAGTGGAGCCTAACCCCGGAGAGGCCGGGTGGAAGACTAACGAGTCTACTTTGTTGACAACCACGGAAGAGGTTGTAACTAGCTCCACTATTGAGAGAGATTGTGGAGCAGCCTGCTCCTCCAACTGAGAGAAAGAGTGAAGAACAGACCCTAGTGTTGCTTCCTCAGGAAGTTGAAATTGTCGCCACTACTGAGGCAGTAGGCACTGAGGAGAAGGCTAACCTGACGCTACAGTCAGAGGGCACCGTAAGGAAGTCGCCTGGTGACGACGATGAAACAGTTCGGACCTCCGCCGAGAATTCCGAGTGGAACGCGTCTGAGTCTTGGAGTGCGGACCACGAGAAAGAGTGGTTAAGGGGCACTGAGTGCGAAAGCTGAGATGTAGTAATGGCTGAGGAGAGCGCACTCATCGAAAACCCGGAAGCTGTTCCGAGTTAACCCTCGAGCAGCGAGGAGAGCTTTTTCGATGAGGAAGGCGAGGAAATTTGTGTCTATGAGGAAGGCGACGAAATTTTTGCCACTGGCGAGGAAGAATGTGCAGTGGAAGGAAAGGAGCAGCCTGAGGAAAGGTCTCTATACGACAGGACTAAAAGTAACCAACTGAAGCAAGGAATTGGCAAAGGAGAATTGATAAGCGAGGAGAATGATTCTGCAATCAGTCCTGAGCCATGCTCTGAGCACTGTGCTTGAGCAAAAGTCAGACAGAGGAAAAAGATGAAAAGGAAAAAGGACTTGGAAGAAGAAAGTGCAGTCCTCGAAGAACAAAAGAGACCTGAACCAGTGGCTGCATCGCGAGAGAACAACTCAGATGACGCAATCGTCAGTGAACCAGGCTCAGCCCAGAGCAGAGTTCGGAAGAAAGTAAAAAGAAAGAGAAATGAGTCGAACACCACCAAAGCAGGTGAAGCCGAAAAGTAGAAGCCCTGGAGAAAATTCAGGAAGAAAACGGGAAGAAACAGAACCAAGCTGAAGACAGCCGCGTCGAATGCAAGCGAGCTGCACGAACATCGCAGCAAAGTGAGAAAGAAGCTGAGACGAACGAGCCCAGCGTTCAGCAAAGACTCAGTCCGGATGTGCAAACGCAAACAGAAAAGCGCGCGCCGAGAAGGAGAACACAAGAACTGGAGCCGTCATGAGCGAACTGGCGTTAAATTTGTTCGCAACGGACGCGCTAGCCATAGGAAAAGAGGAAGGGTTCGAAGCATGAACCGATGCACAGAGAGCAGTACGAATAGGAAGCTGGGCCAAAACAGCGTTCGGAAGAGAAGCTTCAGAATTAGGCGGAAGAAGAGTCGAACCCGCGACAGGAAGAAAAGTCGCAGCCGCTTCCGAAAGGGAATTAAAAGCGCGACTGCAAGCTTGAAGCAAGCAGTAATTCTCCGATCCAGCTGGGTAGGCCAAACTTGGAAGTATAGGCGAAAGTGTGCCTTGTATTTGCGTGCTCCATGTTTGTAGCCTTGTGTTATTGTACTGGTTTTTGCGGGTTTTTGTGCATTGTGAACATTGCGTTGAGTTACGTATGTGGAAACATCATTGCATTGATGTATGTATTTTGGCATTCACCATTGAATTTGTGAGCGCATGCATGTGCGCACGAATTCTAAGGCCGAAATGCGGCGTGTTTTGAAGTGCAACCTGTCTATTGCACTGGGTTATGTATGTGAAAGCATCAAGGTATTGATGTGTGTGCTTTGGCATTCGCCGTTGACTTTGTGAGCCCATGCATGTGAGCGCGAATTTTGTGATTTGTGAATATTGTTGCACAATATTCTTAAAGGAAGGGGCAGTGTCACAAAATTCGGCGCATTTTTGAAACAAACAAAGAAAAAAGCACCGCGCGCATGGCGTCTCGCTGGCGCGAGACGAACGGGGGAGAAGGAAAACCACCTCTGAGCGCCTGGCTCTCTCTCCCCTCTACCACCGCTCACCGACACGGCGTGCGCCGAGGGAATGAGTCATCCATGCCGAACATTTCTCTGGAACATCCGAGTCGTTTCTACTAATGACGGGGGGAAAAGGCCGTAGCCTTGCGTGCACTAAAACACGTCCCCTTCGCCCGTCGGCGGCGGCGCCACACCAGAACTATCCCGAACCTTCTAGAAACGTCTCCCGACTTTGACCAATGAGGACGCGCGGCCGGCGAGAGAAATGAAGGGAAACTACACGGGAGATGTTGCGTGTATGTGCGCGCCTACTTTGGCGCGTAGAAGAAACAGAAGTGGGAACTAGTCTATAAAAGAAGGACGTTGAACGCTGTCAAATTAGTCCGGACCGCCGTTTAAGCCTCATCGAAGCGCGCCCGTTCGACTCCCGGGAAAACACCACTCGGCCAGCATCGGACCAACGAGGCAACGGTCGCCAGTCTGCGGGACGGCATCGTCGTGGAACTCTGGTCGTCGTACTGCCGCAGTGCCCGGTGAACAAATTGTGTTTTGTTTGTTTACCTCTCTCTCTTGTCTTAGTGCACTCTAGGTGCAATATTTCCTATATATTGTATTCTCTCTCGAGTTCAACTTTGCACGAGTTGCATTGTTCTGTTAATCACTTTCTATGTGTCTGTACTAGTGATTCTGAAACCCTCTGTATCGTCTCAATTGCTGTATAAACTTTGTTTTGTTTGTGAACCTTTGGCTCCGACCCATTCTCTGCCTTGCGACCGGCGAAAGCTGGGCACCGAACGCCCAGAAACCTCTTGTCACTTGGTGGCTGGTCTCCGCTGAGCTTGCCACGCTGAGTCGAGGGCATCTCCTTTGAGTCCGAGACCGCTACCCCCACACGCTCTAAGGGTGTCTGGGAGCATCACGCTTAAACGTGCGCGAAGTGTGGGTGACAGTCGGTGAGGTCTCCCCACAATGTTCTTCCCATGCTCGGGGTCGTGTGCACGTTGAACGGAGTCTGGAAATTACGCCAGCTAACAGCAAGTTATGGTGACCCTTTAATATGCGCTCTTTAAATTCTCGAATATGGATGGACATTACCAAGCACAAGCGCAGGGATTTTATTACAGTGGCATGTCGACGTCTGTGCCACCATGATGTTAGACCGGGAGCCTGTTGACGAGACAAAGCTTCATCTACATGATGGCCATCATATAAATGCATCGTGCCTAATTCTTCGGAGCCATGGCACACAAGCAACGAAGGCAAAGGAAGGGAGATGAAATTCATAGAAAAACAAGTGCTTCGCGGATGCGCGTCATCTAAAATGTTACGCGTTTAATAGGGAACCGTATTCACTTTATTACTATACCTGTCATACAACATGGCTGAAAGCTATAGCAGATGAATATAGTAAAAAACTGTCAATCGCACCGCCATCAGCGTTTTTCCTCGTAGTTAATGAGCAATGTCGATGCTATATATAATGCTAGGTCAGAAATTTTAACCTCAATTGAAACGTTTACGCTTCCTTGAGAGTTAGTACGTTTCAGGCCGGTTTATGGCTCTCCCAAACAGACTCTGACTCTGAGGGACGCCGTGAAATGCTCCTCCTCCAGATGCCCAAAAGCGCTTGAGCAGAGTGGACATGAACTGCACTTATTACACCTAGCAGCCGTTTTTTCTAATACAGGTGCAAAATATCAAATTCGTTTCACCTACCACCTGCATAAGCCTTACGCGCTCCGTTCTGCAAAGTAGCTTCACCATGTGTACACTTCATTGCGCATGTGGCGCATGAGCGGCATTAACGAAAAGTGTGAACAGAAAGTGTTGACAGAAAGTTTGGACAGAAAGTTCACACACTTATCCGAGCTCACGGAGTTACTGATAAGCTCGAGAAGGTTCGGGGAAGCATCGCGACGGCTCCGCAAGAAGTTGCGTGGGAAGAGCAACATTGGTAGCACAATCCCTGCGGATAGCTGTGGCAGGAACAGCCACCTGCCAGTGCACTGGCGTATTGCATAACCACTGAGCCACTGTGCTTATTGGGATATGAGGACTCGCTGCATCTATAAATGTTAGAATACAGAATGACCAATACTGCACATATGGGCACTGACCCAAGGAGCTCTGAATGGTGTGCGGTTTCATGACCAACGAGCACTAAGTTACGCAGACGCACAAACTGCCAATCCACCAACGCAAACCGGAGTAGTAAATGCTTTCGCATTCATAGTGTGCAAGCGCCGCACGGAAGTGCCGCCGGTGTTTTTTGCAGTGAGTGCTGCTCTATGACGCGGCTGTGCGCTCGCGGGCTCTTGATGTACAGGAGGGCTTTGGGCGCAAATTTTTTCGGATGTCGAATACGGCCCAGTGACCTTTTTGCGCTCCGCTCGCTATCTTATTATCCCACATTTAGCTCTCTTCTATCGGAGCTGGTCTATCGAAGCGGCGTTCCTGCTCGAGAAATCAAACTCAGAACAAAACTTGAAGCCGTTGCGGTCAGTGTCGTCAGCCATAAAATAGTTTCTATCTGTTCTGTATATATTCCTCCACATTTTACATTAACAGTCCACGATTTACAAGAAATTATCAATGAACTTCCAGAACCCTATCCGGTTGTTGGGGACTTTAACGCTCACTCCCCTTTTTGGGGAAGCGAGTTCTGTGACTCTAGGGGTCAAATAATCGAAGATGTTATCCTCACAAACAATGTATGTCTTTTAAATACAGGAAAAGCGACCTACTGCTCCCCTACCTCGGGGAAAATTACCTTTTTAGATTTGTCATTTAGCTCACCTTCTGTTTTTAATGATTGTAAATCGGACGTCATTGACAACCCATATGGCAGTGACCACCTCCCTATACTAATCACTTTAAAGGGTCCCTGAAAGGGGTGTCTGAGGTTGGCAAAAAAATACTTGCATTATGTAGAGCGAGGGCTACTGAACGTTCATGCCGCGTACAATACATCAAAAGCGAGTAGATAATTTATAATACATTTTCAAAAACTGCTGTTCCCGAGCCTTGCGGCGACCAGCGGCGGTGAACTTCCGCCCTAATCTGTACTCATTACGTCATTTTAGTACTCTTTACGTCCCCAGCGCAGGACTATCATTGGTTCGCGGTGCCAACGTGAAATCGCACATTTAACAAACTAAAAGCTCTATATACGTCACATTCTTACTCTTTACGGAACCATTTCGCATTTCAGCAAGGAGAGTTGTCGTTTATATGCATGTTTACGCGGTTATTGTGTGTTGGGTGTCAGAAATTAGTACTGCACTTCCGGTTTACAATGTTTTCGTCTGCTCGTGCCACTTGTGTCACTCCGCCGGCGCCGCCGTCGAACCGAATCGAGAATCGAGGTGTGATTTGGAGTCACCGCACTACTGATTTCTGTCGCGACCTCCGTCGCATGCGCAATCAAAATGGACCGCGCGTGCTGTGTCGTTGGTTGCAAAGCCAGGGTTCGGCAAGATGTTGTCCTTCGGCACTGTCTGCCGAAAGGTGGAAGAGAGCGAGCTGTCGTCGTCGTCAGGATTCAGCGCCCGATTTCTGAACGGCGTGTCCTTAAAAACTTGGCCGACGCGCCGCACCGATCGTCGCTTGCGAACTGCCGCCCCACTACAAGCAGGGACACACGGAGCGGTGAGCATCGCTGCGCCGCTCTACCCAAGCTCCGCTCACAACCGGTGTCGCACTTCGCCGCCGTGCATCAATGCCTGAGCGCTGCTTGAGATGGTGTACAAATATCACAAGGCAAGATCGCCTTGTTATCACAAACACTTCTCGAGCAGCGAAAAAGGATGCCTGCTTATGCTGCGAGCTTTCGGCAACGGCACCGCTCTCGGGCGCTTCGGGCGACGAGCTCAGCTGCTGCCTGGCTGCCGTGGTCGTCGCTAGGCCTATTGCCTCTTTGGCATCGAAGCTACAGCGGCCGGCGCTTCGGAAGTCGCCTGAGCCATAATAAAAGGCTTACTCTACACATCGCTTTGCAGTCAACAGCATCATCTCACAATAAAATAATAGTATGGTCACTTTCAGCGACTCCTCCAGCAGCGAAGCGGGCGGGCGCCAGGCGAGCCGGACCCCACGTCGGGCCAGGGGCAGCTGCGAGACGGCTGTGGCAAGTAATTTGCTCGTATCACTGTCGTTGCCTTTACCAGCAGCTCAGTATTGGTCAGCGATCCTCAAAAATGGCACATTTTTCATATTTCTTATCCCAGGGTTTATTATTTACGTCAAGAACACACTTTAGCTCGTTTTTATGACGCCGGCAGACGGGATCCAGGATGGCCGGCCGGCCGGCATGCTCGGCGTACATCACGTTCGCACAAGAAAATGCAAAACAGCCATGATACCAGAGAGGATGCTTCCTAGATTCGAGCAACGAAAATATGTCTGTGCAAAAGTGGATCTTTCGGCAACGACACCGCCTGCGGCAACGCCGCGCGACGAACTGCGCGCTGGTCCCAGGCTGCCCTAGTCGTCGCTAGGCCTATCTGGTTTCGCATCGGAGCCCGCAGCTTACGGCGCTTCGGAAGTCGCCTGCGCTATAATAAAAGGCCTACTATTCACATCGCTTTACTGCGAACTCGTCCCATAATAAAAGGTATGTTCGATTTCCACGATGTCTTCAGCAACTGAGCTAGCAGACGGTAGGCGAACCGCACCAAGTAGCAGCAGCACCAAAGCGGCTGTGGGATGCAATTTGCCTGTATCGCAGTCGTCACTTTTACCAGCAACTCGGTATTGGCCAACGATCGGCAGAAATTATGCATTTTTGACATGCATCTTATGGGGGTTATTCTTGTAGTAACGCTCAATGGGCTAGAAGCAGTTGTCGCTCTCTAGCACCAGCGTGCCAGCCCTAGCAGTCAGAGCTGTGACCCCCAACCCGCGGTGCGGTGAGTCGCAACCACGGCGGGTTCGGGCCAGAGGGGACAAACACGAGTATGCTACTCGGATGAGCGTTTATTGCTCCCGAGCAATACAATGCAGCAGCAACAATACAACCGCCGTAACGAGGCAGAGTGTTCCGCTCGCGTACGGGGGTGAAAAACACAAAGGAAAGAACGCAAGCAAAAATGTGGCGGAAGAAGGTTCCGCTCACCTCGCGTGGTTCCTCGCTCACGGCCCGCGGCGGTCAAGTCACACGCGGTGGCCGGGCGATAAGGGCAGCGGTCTCCGTGGCAGATCTCTGATCCGTGCGTGTGCACGGCTCCCGCCAGACGACGAGCGAGCCTCGGAAGCAACGCGGCTTCTCCCGGGCTGTGGAGAGGAGGTCTCTGCGTTGTGAAAGGGGAAAGAGGGAAAGTCTCCGCGGCGGCGTCGGGGCGGGGAGCGAAAGGAAGCGGGGGTGGCGTGAGTGCCCTCCCTCGCAAAACCTCCCGAACGGCGCGCGCATAGCATCGCGTGATAATTACGCGCGGCCGTTACAATGGGGCAGGAGATTCATGTGTATCCCCACATCCCCCCCTCCTTAAAACTGCCCTACGGCCGAAAAGAGACCGCGTTCACCGAAGGGTGTACCGAGTGGGGCCGGAGAAACACCGTTTAACTTTAAAAACCAATAAAGAAAAGATTCAGCTCACAGCCAGCAGTGCCGTCGTCGAAGGCCCTGGACGCCAGTGCAGGAAGGCAGTGTAGACGACCGCCATGGACGACCGGGGAGCCCAGGGTTGAAGGGGGTCGATGACCGCAGGTCCCGTGCGTCGGCCTGGGTAGCTTTGCCGGGACGCGCGGGCTGCAGGCAGGCTCAGGGCAATTACGCACCGTGTCGTCCCGTTGCACAGCGTACGGCAGGCCTCCACTCAACTGGTTGAACCGCTCGCTTTCGGCTCGCCCTTTTTTCCTCTCGGTGGGGGTGGCAATGGCACGCCGACCCATTTTCCCTCTGCCACGGAGCATTTGCGAGGCGGGCCCAGCGGGACACCAAGCTTCTCTCGTGGGCGAAGCCGCTGCCGCGGGGACAGGGGGACTCCAAGGCGGCTTCATTGCTGCAGTTTTCGCCGGGGTAGACACAGGCCCCGGTTTCCTCGAATTCTCGCTCGCTCGTCCCGCGGCCGACCGGAAGCTGTTTTTCGGCATGGTTGCTCGGTTGTGACAGCGGGCTCTTGGCTTTGGAATGCGGCCGCCCTCCAAACGGCCTGTCTCTCGGTGTTCGAAAAAGCAACGGTCGTTGCGGCGTCCGCTGGCTCTCCTCCGGGCACGCTGTGAAGGCTGGCCTGCGGCTGCAAGGCTGTCTTTTCTTTCTAGTTACTTTCCAGATTTACACTATTTTTTTGTTTTGAGCTAGTCTAACCCCTCTCGGTCTTTTCCGACGAGAAAGCGTGTGCTTGCTCCGGAAGCCGTGGTGCGAAATATGGAAGCGGTGTTCCGTCCTTATTAAGCAGGAGAAATTACTCCCTGCGCGTTGGTCAGAGTTGGTTCTGCCGTGGGCGCAAGTTGTAACGAGGCGCCGGACTCTGTTGTCGAGCCTTGCGTCTCGGTGCGGCTGCCTGCTGGCGGGGGAGGGTCCTGGGGTAAGGTCCCATGACGTCACAAGCCGCAATTTGCCAAGGAACCTGGCTATTGATCGGCTGCATGAGCCCAGGTGGGCGTCCACCACGTGGCTTGACCCTTTGGCACACGTCGCGTATCGCATTCCGCTTCATGCCAGGTCAGGTAGCGAGGCGGCACAACTTGAGGTAAGTCTTAGGGCCACTCGCATGCCCAGCGATGCACGTGTCATGAAAGTAGCGTAAAAGTGCTCCTCTCAACGTGCGTGGAATCACCACCTTGAAGGACTCGTGTGTATCCTTCTCGGAGGGGATATATCTAATCAGGATGCCATCGGAGTCGAGCAGATAGGAATCCATCGCGCTCACAGCATTACCAGCTGTGTTCGAGCGCCCCGCACGGACAACAATACTAGTTGCCTCCATGTGCGCCGCGGCCGCGCCGCCCGGCTCCCTGAGCTCGTCGAACACTTTTCGACAAAATGGATCCTCCCGCTGTGCCTCCAACAGCTCCCTTCTGCTGAGAACGCTCACCACTGAACTGATGCCTTCAAAGTGGTTTACGCTTTCGCCCTGGGAAGGCGGGGTGTCCCTTCCCTCGGGGCGTTGTGTGAGCTGCGCGGCAGTCGCGCTGCTCTCGCTGTCGGGCGCGGCGGAGTGGGCAGTGTTGTTACTACTCAAGCCGTCAACGGGCGCGCGCGAAAGTGCGTCCGCCACCACGTTGTTCTTGCCCCGCCTGTAGCGCACGGTAAAGTCGTAACGCTGGAGGAGTAGCGCCCATCGCGCTAGGCGTCCGCACGGCTCACCTAGGCGTCTCAGCCAAGTGAGGGCCGTGACCAGGATGTTGCTGCTGAGAAGCCGTATTGGACAACCACAGCAGGGACTGGATGTCAATCCCGCTCGCCGCCATGGCTAGTCTGTATGTCGGCAGTCGGTCACACAGACGCTCGGTTTGTCACACCTCTGGCCCCACGTTGGGCGCCAAGAATATGGGGGTTATTCTTGTAGTAACGCTCAAAGGGCTAGAAGCAGTTGTCGCTCTCTAGCACCAGCGTGCCAGCCCTAGCAGTCAGAGCTGTGACCCCCAACCCGCGGTGCGGTGAGTCGCAACCACGGCGGGTTCGGGCCAGAGGGGACAAACACGAGTATGCTACTCGGATGAGCGTTTATTGCTCCCGAGCAATACAATGCAGCAGCAACAATACAACCGCCGTAACGAGGGAGAGTGTTCCGCTAGCGTACGGGGGTGAAAAACACAAAGGAAAGAACGCACGCAAAAATGTGGGGGAAGAAGGTTCCGCTCACCTCGCGTGGTTCCTCGCTCACGGCCCGCGGCGGCCAAGTAGCACGCGGTGGCCGGGCGATAGGGGTAGCGGACTCCGTGGCAGATCTCTGATCCGTGCGTGTGCACGGCTCCCGCCAGACGACGAGCGAGCCTCGGAAGCAACGCGGCTTCTCCCGGGCTGTGGAGAGGAGGTCTCTCCGTTGTGAAAGGGGAAAGAGGGAAAGTCTCCGCGGCGGCGTCGCGGCGGGGAGCGAAAGGAAGCGAGGGTGGCGTGAGTGCCCTCCCTCGCAAAACCTCCCGAACGGCGCGCGCATAGCATCGCGTGATAATTACGCGCGGCCGTTACAATGGGGCAGGGCATTCATGTGTATCCCCACAATCTATCCAAGGGCTTGCTATGGACGAGAACAAACAATACTAGCGCGTTTTTCAGTCGCCGGCGGCCGGCATCAAGGCTGGCAGGCCGGTCCGGCGTGGCTCGGCCCCGAGCGCCCTGAGCAGCGCGCTGTACGGCATCATGACGCTGCCGCTCTCCGCGCTCGTATTGGCTCCCGCTTCCCGTCGTTGCGTTTTCCGCGCGCGGCTCGTCGTTGACATCCAGCAGGTTGGACGCAGGCGAAGAGCTGCGATCGGTCGTTACGACGTCGTTCACAACGGCGCGCCGCAGCGAATCGCACATACTTTTCGCACATGTGTCCCCGCCTTAAGGCTGAAATCCCATTTCGGCACTCATCCGCAAAAGTCGTTCCTTCAGCTCGGGGTCCATAGTACGTGAGAAGCCGCAGCGACGGTTGCGAGACACAGGTGAACACAGCAGACAGCGGGAAAGCGAGCGAGCAAAAGAGCGCGTCAACCGGAAGTAAACAAACCGATCTCGTCGATGACGTATTTGTGGCATTTGTGGGCGGAGCATGGTCCCGGCCTGTAATCTTTATTTTTTTATTGTTCGCCCCGGTGTACGAGTTGAGAGGGAAAAGGCTGGTGGTCATTTTTAATCGCCATTATCTCTGGTTCCACACAAGGTAGATCAAAAATTTTTCCGGTAGGATGATGGGTCGTTCAATGTCTATCAATACTTCGACTTCTCTTTGCCTACATGGACACCGTTTCAGGGACCCTTTAACTTCCTTACCAGAAATAATCCCAACATAACCGCGGCGCTGGAAACTTCACCTCGCCGACTGGTCACGTTTTAGAGCAAAGGCAACTTTAGACGATATAGTTTTAGAAAATCTCACCATCGACCAGGTAAACGAAGAGTTCACTATTTGGATCATAACTGCCGCACTCAAAGCTATTCCTCAGTCGTCAGGAGTGCTGCGACAAAACCATAAAGTATGGTGGAAAAAAGACTGCAAGGAAGCAAAAAAACAACAAAATAGAGCTTGGGGTAAATTTCGCCGGTATCCGACACATGAAAATCTCGTTAATTTTAAGAAGGCAAGAGCCAAAGCTCGGTACGCTCGTCGGTGTGCCGAGAAAGCATCATGGAAGATTTATGTTTCATCCATTAACAGTCAGATGACATCTAAAAAAATGTGGGAGCAGGTTCGCAAATTAAATGGAAACTTTACTTTTTTAACAAAACCTGGCACACAAACAAGCATAGCGGAACAGGCAGACATACTGGGGGAACATTTCTCTGCAGTTTCCAGTTGATCACACTATACGCAGTCTTTTTTAAGATACAAAAACACAGCGGAAAAACAAAGACTTCCAACTAGTGGAGGTGCAAACCAAAAATATAACAGTGTGATTACCCTCCAAGAAATAAATACAGTACTGTGTGCTGGTAAAAAACTGCTCCAGGACCCGACCAAATCCACTACGAAATGCTGGCCCATCTATCTCAACCTGCCGTAGAGGCACTTTTAAGGTTCTTCAACGTAGTTTGGATATCAGGCAAAATACCTGAGGCCTGGAAAAAAGCTATTATTGTACCGTTTCTTAAACCTAGTAAACCCCCAACCTCTCCTAGCAGTTATAGACCCATAGCCCTGACCAGCTGCCTCGCCAAATCCTTCGAAAGTGTCCTAAATATAAGACTAAGCTTTGTTCTTCAATCCTGTGAACTTCTTGATATCCACCAGTGTGGTTTTATAAAGGGATGCTCCACTACAGATCACCTAGTCCGTCTCGAAAATACAGTCAGACAAGCTTTTATACACAAACAACCCTGTCTTGCAGTCTTTTTTATTTAGAAAAAGCATATGATACTACCTGGAGGTTCGGGATTCTTCAGGACTTAGCTGAACTTGGCATCCATGGCAGAATGCTGAACTACATTCAAGACTTTTTATCTAACCGCTCATTTAATGTCAGTCTACGCTCAACCTTTTCGAGGGATTTTATTCAGGAAAATGGAGTGCCTCAAGGGTGTATTTTAAGCACAACTCTTTTTATTGTAAAATTGAATTCTCTTAACAAAATAATACAAAGGTCCGTTATGTATTCACTTTATGTAGATGACCTCCAGATAGCTTACACATCCTCCAACATATCAACATGTGAAAGACAAATACAGCTAACAATAAATAAACTGACAACATGGGCAGACAGAAATGGTTTCCGTTTTTCCCCACAGAAAACAGTGGCCATTCTGTTTTCACTCAAACGAGGCTTACAGGCAGACTCCACCCTACACCTTCACGAAATAGATTTACCAGTAGAAAATGAACATAAATTTCTAGGTATAATATTTGACAAAAAACTCACTTTCCTGCCTCATATTAACACATTAAAAAAGAAAACTTCCCGATCACTGAACATACTCAAAGTCCTTTCGCATAAACACTGGGGTTCTGACAGGGCAGGGCTTCTAAAAATTTGTCACTCTGTGGTACGATCCTCTTTAGACTATGGTAGTATAGTATATGGTTCAGCAAGGCCATCGTACTTGAAACGACTGGAGCCAGTGCACAATTTAGGTTTACGTCTTGCAACTGGCGCTTACAGGACGTCACCCATAAATAGTCTCTACGTTGAAACAAATGAACCATCTCTTACAGATAAAAGAAGCATACTTACAAGCTTATGCATTCTAAAAATTCGTTCCCTACCAAAACATATCTGTTATGATATAGTTACAAAGTGTCCATCCAAAACACTTTGTAATAATAAACCACAAACTACCCGACCACTCCTCCTGCGTTTTGAAGAGATGTGCGAGAGTCTCGGTGTACTGAACACATTACCTAACATTGCGCTCAGACGAGAGCCACTACCTCCATGGTACAACTTCCCTGCAATATGCGATTTTACTCTCACACAGTTTCACAAAAAGCAAACCCCGCAACAACATATAGTACAAGAATTTCTTGCATTGGGGGAAAAATACAATGGTTTTGCGGATTTTTATACGCACGGTTCAAAAACAGCCACCTACGTAGGAAGTGCAGTAGTACGAGGGCATGAGAATGAAATAATCAGACTTCCACAGTGTGCATCAATTTTCACGGCCGAATGTTACGCTGTATGCTTGGCCGTAAAAAAATAGTAAATGAAAACATCGGAAACAGTATTATTTACACAGACTCCCTTAGTTTACTTACAGCTCTGCACTGTAGAAATGCAATTACCCCGATGCTCGGTGACATAATACACAACATAAAAAAAGCCATAGCTCAAGGAAAAAACATAAAACTTTGCTGGGTGCCGAGTCACGTCGGAATTAAACGCAACGAGAGAGCAGACCTCTGCGCTGCGCAGGCTCGTAGCAAGCGAATAAAGAAAGTTGATATTCCCTTTAAAGACTGCATGAACTCGGTACATTGTGAAATAAGGAACAAATGGCAGTCCGCTTGGGACAATGAATCAAACAACAAACTACACTTTGTAAAACCAGTTTTAGGCGAATGGAAATCTTGCACCCACTAAGAACGCTTCAAAGAAGTCATTATTTGTCGTGTTCGTATAGGACACACGCACCTGACACACAATTTCCTACTGACAAAAAAAGAGCAACCTCTCTGCGAAGAATGCGGAGTTGAAGTTACAATTAACCATATTTTATTCACTTGTATGAAATTGGAAAAACTAAGGAAAAAGTACTTTGCTCAATTTTATAACGAATACATCCCTTTTCATCCCGCACTGCTTTTAGGAGATGATGGAATTGTTGATATATCATGTGTTTTCAGCTTTCTTAAAGAAACTTGCTTTTTTAAGTGTCTCTAAATTTTTACCCACAGGTCTGTTTTAATCCCAATACACCTAAGCCACTTTCTAACGCCTGAGAACAAGGCTGAGGTTTTAATTTTGGTTGATTGGCAGTCTCAGTGTCCTTGTCCAGCCAAGGATAGCTACTGAGGTTTCCCAGCCCCCTTTAAAGCTTTTACTAGTAGCCATTTTTAAAATTTGTGTACATGTTCAAAAGGTAATATTAATGTCTGAAGGCCTTTACACCAGGGATGACTTTTTACATGTCTCTAATATTCAACAAAAAACTTTTACAATACCTTGTGTGTGGCGCATGATGGCCTCAGTTGCCTATGTGCCATAGAATCCAACACAACACAACACGCAAAAGAGCTGACATCGGTGACCACACAGAGAGTCCACATGCTGTGAATGTGTCTGGCTTGAGTTGTGAATGTTGCAGCTTGATGAGTATCATAATAGACTTGTCAAAGTGAACATCGAGATGAAAATAATTGCAAAGTGACAGACAGCGGCTCGAGATTCATGAACGTCTCACATAAAAATCAAATTCTCCACATAAAAACTATAATTCGATACCAAATCTTCCATGGTTGGAAATGTTCTGCATCACAATGCGCCTGCTCGCATGCTGAGCCAGCTAAAGAGTTTTGAAGGAACAATGACCTTATGATGATTCGAAGAAATAATGGATTTTCTTCAGAAATCAATCATCAAGTCACACGACTCCAAATGGTGACATGGCGAGACTGTCAACCGAACAGCAGCATTATTAAGCTGAGAAGGCCGAGTAATTTGATACATATTTTTGGGGGTGAAAAAAATGTTCTGCCAAAAGAAAGTTGGTCCATGTCACATGACAATTATGGAGGAATCATTGAAAACATTCCAAATCAGCAATAGCCTCATATTTCATGAATACTCTTATTCATTTGACACATAGTATCACACGGTTGCAAAAGCGATGTGTTGTGATGTCTGTTCGATGTGGCAGGTGATGTAAAACCTGGTTACGACTCTGCGAAAACGTACCGTCCTAAAGACCGCCACGTTGCGCTGGTAACCCAGGATTATTTTAACCCTTTATTGCATGGTACCAGAACCATCCCATGATGAAAGTTTTTTCATGTCACACGACGTAGTAACGTAACAGTCTCTAAACAATGGTAGCTTTATTGCACATGAAAAACCGATTCGTTTGAATTAAAAACACCATAGGGTTGCATAATAGCGTCTTGACACGGATAATACTGCAAGTCGCTGGAGACCAGAGAAATGACTCAGCCAAAGATTCCAGCCGTGGATAGCCATACTGCCGAGGAACACTATTCCCTCCCGATACCAAATTATCTGGGTCGCTAAAGTGCCTCATCGTTGCTGAAAACACGTGACAAAAGTGTTTCGGTGCATTGATAGTCTTCTAATGCTAATAAAAACGAAGCAATTGATACCGATTAATTTAAGGTTAACAAACTTCCTGTGCAATTTATGCGACGTGGCATCATAAAGAACTTAGCTAGATGATTGCGTCGTAGTGGAAACTTTATTATATTCGAAGTGCCGTTTCGTTTCATACTACATTATTGACTTCAGAATGAGTGCTGCAAGGCTGCAAGTGACGCGAGGTCGTTACAGGACCCACTGGCTGATCGCAAGGACTTTGTCCTAGTCATCACGTTAGCACGCTATCATATCTTGCCACAGAAATAAAGGTGCGATTCTATGACGCGAATTGCGCGGCACTGCCTGTGCATAGCGCCAGTCAGTTTCGCGCACTCTACTCAACCAGTCCGCCGGCTGACGTGCTGGGTGGTATAAACACCGGATCCGTCATTGTAGTGGTTCATAAATTTACGTGCTCATATTTATGACATGCCCTTTGTGTACCTGCCGCTTGATGAGTACTTCTACTTGATAATGCATTTGTGATTTATAGATCACGATTTAAGCCTGAGCAGGCTAGTGCTGGGAACAAATCGGGATTAAACTCTCTGGCGTAGGGTCATTGGCGATTCGAACAATACTATTTGCACCTGGCTTAAGTTGAGTGTTACTCTGGTAATGCCATTTTAGAGTTCTGGTTCAACTGGTAGAAAATGCTGCGGTGGCTACATTTTTCACATCGCTACTGCTTTTTCAGCTAGTGGTACTTGCAATTCTTTCCGTTGTGTGCAACTGCAGATTGCTGGCAAACTGCGGCACTCATCTCACTCTGACTCGGTATGTTTTAAGCTGTCGTCAATGAAACTTTTTGGGTTTTCAGAAAAAAATTCTCTGATTCCTCGAAAGGGTTCCGCCTTCAAGAAGCCCGCAAGCAGGCCATCGTCAACCTGCTCACACATTGCAACGCTTCTAACTCGCGTCACGAAGTAACTTCAGGGGAACACGACCACGCTGAAGCGCCACTGAAATAAGCGAAAGGAAGCTACTGACGTGCGTATCGTCAACGCATCAGACACCATGGCCGTGGGAACTACATTTGTTGCCAAAAACTCTCTTTCCCCAGGGTTATATATGAACTTGAGTGAGCCCACATTTGGAGCCACAGGCGCTTAATAGTTGTGCTAATGTAATTTCTCAAATAATATTGGCCCAGCTCGCAGTCATAGCTGCACGCACCAAAGCTGCAGCCGTTGTTTGTTGAATACTCGAATGTTTGCAACGTATCAGAATCAGGCTTGATGAAGCGTTTGAAAATTTCAAAATACTTGAGCGCACCGACACACCCTCACACAGTGCTACACAAAATGGAGCTGCCACACCCTTTGCAGCCTTGCAGTGCGTACGGGCGCATTAGAGGCTCGCGCGCTTAGCGCATCAGGTAAAAAAAGAATTAAGTAAGTAGAAAGACTGCCCACTTTAGTTTTACGCTCGCTCTAGGGGTGCAAAATGCTTCACTGTGTAGTTACTTTTGGTCACGAAGAGAAGACCGCTCGGGAACACTCGGCCTTCTCTCGGCCAGTGCCTCGCATAGGATGACACTTATTAAACTGAGCGAACACTTGAGCTGCCAGATCATAGGACGTAATAATTGTCGCAGAGGCCTCCATTTACATTAAACCATCACGGCTTCATGCCCTAAGTGTACCGTGACCTTCATGCAAACCAACTGTCCTGTCTTCGTCCCCACCTAAATTCCAGTTTCCTTTCCAGCTAAACTACTGTCCTTGTCATATACATGCATCGTCAGGACATTGGAGACCAGTCACGGATTTGCATCTCATTTAGCTAATCTTGTAATCACTTTTTTCTCCTCGCCTTTTTCTAGTTCACAACGCCGACGGTCCCCGCAGGGCGTCTCATTCATGCAGACGCTGACGACACCACGGGTTCCTGAGCATCCGCAGGGACATCCCCGCAGGGGGATGATAGTGAGCAGTGCGCCACCACAGACCCGAGCACCCGCGCTTAGCCGTGCGTGGCATCGCCGTGTCCGGGGCAAAGGGGATCCTGGTGGTTGAGCCGATGCCGAGCGTTTGAGCCATTAAGGCTCGTTCACACTTGCCCAAAAATCCAGCGAGCGAAGCGGATTCGGCCGCTTTTGACGCCGAGCGAGGCGGAAAGCGGCGCGGCGAGCACGATCGGGGTGGACTGATTTCCGGCTCGCGGCACCAAACACGGCGGCGCCCTGCGAAGCCAGACCCATCGCTTCGCTTTTAATTCCCGTTGTTGCTGCCTATTTCAGTGCATTCACTAGGCAGAAATTCGGCACAGGTCTTCCGCTTCGTCTCACCCCGCCTCTAAGAAAACGTATCAGTGATAAATTTGCTTTATTTTTTTTTATTCAGAGTGACGATTCTGCCGCTTCTTGGCTAAACAGCAGAGTTGGGTTGTTGTCAGTAATGGCTCCCGCCCTGACAACCAGTTGGCGCCACTATAGGCTGAATTTATTTTTGCGTTTATTCTAGCATACGCTGAACTAACAGTGAGAATGGACCTGCGTTTAACGTACGTAAGCATGCATACGCCTATGGTACGTAGACAGCGTAAATTTATGCTCTTTTCTCACTATATCTGTGTATGCCGCTAGCAGCGACACAGTGTGGAAAAGCGAGAAACAGCAGCCTTACAACCATCCAGTATCCTCTTCTCTTCTTGGCTTTTTTTCACTTTTCATGGGTGGCTAGGGTTAACCGTGTGTGGCGAACTACACTGGGTTTGGTCATAATTGGTTATAGCAGGGGTGTACAGCTGGCGCGGGCAGGACTTGTTTTCCAAATTTCCTGTGCGGTCCCATTGTTGGGCTCCACGGTGGGTGGCTGGCACCATGGCCGAAGAACATTTTTTTTTCTATGGCTGCCTCTTTACTGTCAAATGATCGTCCTCTGAAAAGAGGGCGGACCGATGTAACCTCCCAGTTCTTCAACAAAAAGAAAACATCTTTCGCAAAATTCCACATCGTTCATAGTGAACAAAAGGAAAAACCAGCCTGACTCATATGTGCTCACAGATTCCTTAGGTCCGAAGTACAAGGTGACAAAATTGACTAGCGGAGATCTCCTGCTAGAATTTGCCGACATCACTCAAATCTCGAAACTAGCAGAGATAGCAACTTTCAGTGACATCCCTGTGTATGACGCCACACAGATCATTAAACACAGTACGTGGTGTAATCTCCGATAATGACTTTCTACACGTGACAAAAGAAGAAATGTTAGAAGGACTGTCCGATCAAAATGTAACCAATGTCGACAGAATCAAAATAAGCAAAGAAAACAAAGAAGTTCCGACAAGACACCTAGTCCTGACCTTTGCCTCCTGCACCCTGCCCGAGTCAATCGAGGTAGGATATGCAAAAATCTCTGTCCGTCCATATACACCCAACCCTTGACGCTGCCTCAAGGGCCAGAGGTTCGGCCATGGCTCCCAAAGCTGCTGCGGCCGTGACACCTGTGCCAAATGTGCCTCAAATGACCACAAATCCAACGACTGCGATGGCACGCCACGCTGTGCGAACTGCGAAGGCGATCGCGCTGCTTATTCAAGGTCGTGTCCTGCATGGAAAAAAGAAAAAGAAATAATCACCATCAGGACCAAAGGAAATGTAACATTTAAAGAGGCAAGACAGCGATACGCAATGACCCGAGGCCCATTCTCTTTCACCGCACATACAAACTTCGCTGATGTGGTGCGCGGGCGCGGCACACCACACCGGCCTTCGGCTCCTGCCCAGCTCAAACACAGTGAGACTGAGGCAGGGTCATCCGCGCCCCAGGCAGATGCAGGGAGAGCTGTTATGCCACCCCCAAAAAGGGGCTTGCCAGCCACCAAGTCGGCAGCCCTCAAGGCTTCCCCCAGTCGGGAGAAGCCCGCAACCGCTCTGCCTGCGGGTTCTCCGCGGAAGTCCACCGCCTCCACTGAGGCGATGGACACAAGTCAGAGCTCGCCTCCGCCGCTGCGGAGGCGGAAGCTCTCTTGATCGCAAACAAGAAAAAAACCTTAATAACATGCCATCAAAAAGGAGGGACCTAAGGTCTCATTACCTTCCCCCTCAAAATCATTATGGCGTTCCTTATCCACTGGAACTGCCGTGGAATTCTAAATAACTACAGTGATGCAACAGAGATCTTAAATTCTCTATCTCCTGTAGCACTGTGTCTGCAGGAGAACAACTTGTGACCTTCGAATAAAAATATTTTTAAACTATAAAAGTCTGTCGCCGTGACCGTGAGCAGGCGAGTAGGCTCTCTAGCAGCGTTGCTATTGTTTTCCAGAACAATGTAGCAACCCGTGAGATGAGGCTCCAAACAAAATACGGAGCAGTTGCAGTCACCGTTATTGATTTTAGAACAATTGCCATATGATCTGTATATCTTCCACCCCATCTCACCGTACACATCATGATCTCCAAGAACTTTTTAAGCAGTTACTCGAGCCATATCTTGTGGTAGGTGATTTTAATGCCTATTCTGGGTTTTTTGGGGAAGTGAACAGACTGACACTAGAGGTCGGGTTTTCGAAGATTTTATTCTGTGCAATAACAGTGATGCAACAGAGATCTTAAATTTTCTATCTCCTGTAGCACTGTGTCTGCAGGAGAACAACTTGTGACCTTCGAATAAAAATATTTTTAAACTATAAAAGTCTTTCGCCGTGACCGTGAGCAGGCGAGTAGGCTCTCTGGCAGCGTTGCCAGGAAAAATGAGTTGCATAGACCTGTCTTTTAGTTCACCCTCCGTTTTTAGTGATTTTATTTATTTATTTATTTATTAAATAACCCCTAAAGGCCCTCAATCGAGGGTATTACACAGCGGGGAGCATTGACACAAAAGAACACAAAACAAGAATAAGCAAGCGCCAAGGTGCAATACATAAATGCAGGAAGCACAAGTAGAAAACAAAACAAAAGAAAGAAACAAAAAACATTTAATATACATAGTAATTTACACGAAAAAAGAACAGATAGCGCTTTAGAGGCGTAGCATAACCGCGGGAACCAAACAAAATAACAGGACAGCTGAATGCAGCATGTGGTACAGTCAATTAGTACAGCTAAACAGACATTTGGGTTAGAACTTTCTGAAGCGATGGGTGATGGTAGATTACTCCACTCGACTGTAGTGCGATGTATGAAAGAGTTCGCAAAATAAGTGTGGCATGATATGCGTTTAACTTTCAGCGGGTGGTGGCGACGTGGAAAAAAAGATTCAGGTGATTGAAAAAAATTGTCATGGAGCAGAACATGATGGTAAAGTTTATGAAAAAGGGTCAAGCGGGATAGTCTGCGGCGATGTGATAACGTATCATGTTCGGCACGAGCTTTTAGTGTGATGACGCTAGTATGACGAGAATAATCCGAAAAGATGAATCCAACGGCACTGTTTTGCAAAGATTCAAAGTCATCTATAAGGTATGCTTGATCCGGGTCCCAGATGGCCGACGCATATTCGATTTTAGGCCGTATTAAGGTAACGTTTTTTTAGGTGAAAGGGTGCTTGTTTAAGGTTACGTTTTAGAAGACCCAGAGAGCGGTTAGCAGCCGCCAGAATTTGGCTAAGATAGTAATTCCATGTTAAATTAGACTGAAGGTGAAGTCCCAAATACTTGTAGGAAGTAGAAAGTTCAACCGGGTTATTAAGGAGAGTGTAAGATGTCGGGATGCGGCAAGACTTGCGAGTGAAAGAGACAAGTTTAGTTTTAGAGGAATTAAGGGTCATTAACTAAGAACACCAGTTACTAATGGAATCTAAATCAGTTTGCAAAGGTTGGCGATCAGAGTCTTTAGAGATGTTACGGTAAATAACACAACCATCAGCGAATAATCTGATTTTGGATGATACGCATGCAGGTAAGTCATTTATGAAGATTAGAAAAAGTAAAGGTCCCGAAGCGCTTCCCTGGGGAACACCGTACGAAACAGGTGAGGAGGACGAAACATGATTATTGACAATAATAAACTGAGATCTACATGCAACAAAAGCTTTAACCCAGGCAATAACGTCGGAATGAATGTTCAAGTGGGCTAGTTTGAGCAAAAGTCTGTGATGGGGGACCCGGTCGAATGCTTTAGAGAAGTCAAGGAATAGCGCATCGACTTGTTTGCCTGCGTCCACTGATGAAAAAAGGTCGTTAGTGAATCCAGGAAATTGAGTGTCAAATGACAAACCCCTTCGAAATCCATGCTGGTATTTGAATATGATGTAGTGGTGCTCAAGGTAGCTGATAATATTAGTGTAAACAACATGTTCCATGAGCTTAGATAGGGAGCTAGTTAAGGAAATTGGACGATAGCTGAGAGGATTAGAGTGGTCACTAAATTTGAATATGGGTAGTTTTTTAGCTACGCGCCAATCGCGAGGAATCGATCCAGGTGATAATGACTCAGAAAAGAGTGATGACAGTACTGGATAAATACTTTCCGAAATGTTCTTAAGAATCTTGTTGTGAAAGCCCAGAGGATCAGAGTTAGTTTAACATTATTCAGGAGGGATTTATTTCCTTCGTCAGTAATAACTATTTGGGGCATAGAAACCTCAAGAAATAGACCTAGACTGGGAGCTGAAGCGATGTCTTCAAAAGTAAATACGGATGAGAATGCTGAAAGAAACATCTGTGCACATTCGGATGCAGGAATCGGAGCGCTATTCGAGTCAGTAAGGATAATGTCATCAGAGCTGCGGGGGTTAATAACGCGCCAGAATCTACATGGGTTATTGGTGATGATTGTTGGCAAAACACTGCTGAAGAATTCCCGGCGGGTTTTTTTAGTAAAACTTGGTATTCTTTATCGCTTTGCTTTTACCTTGCGAGAGAATAAGTAGTTCTATGCGCTTTGGCTTGCCTGTACAGACGTTTTTTTTTCTTATTAGCTCTACGAAGCCTGGGATCAAACCAGGGTACACTGGGGTTACACTTTATCGACATAAGTGGAATGCACTGATTGATGAGGTTATAAGTGTAGTTTTGAGCAACATCCAGTTCTCCGCAACAGAATGAGAGGACCAATCAGAAAGGTATTGCACTGAGAAGGTGGTTAATTCGTGGTTCATTTTGTGGAAGTTAGCCCTGCTGTCGCATCATATCTTTTTTGGAACAGTTTTTCTTTCGCTGAACAGATAGTTAATGTGCCCGGTGTTAGTGTCGTGATCGGAAAGGCCTTCAGGATGAACGACACCTGAACAAATATTTGGGTCGCTGGCTAGGAAGAGATCCAGAATATTTGAGGAATGCACCGATGACCGAATAGGTTGAGAGATAACTTGACATAACGAGAAGTCGAGACACGTCTGTATGAAGGCGTGGGCTTCTTTGTCACTAGGAGGGGCAGACAACATATCTTACTTGATGCTGGGAAAATTAAGGTCACCGAGGATAAGCAAAACAAAATTCGGGGAACGCGCACGCAGTTCACCTAATAGGCGATGCAATTCTTCAGCAAAACCGTCACACATGCCAGGAGGACGGTAAAACACTCCAATTATTTTCATTGCATTTCATTTATTTACCTTAAAGGCCCCTTTCGGGGTATTACATAAGGAGTGGGGTAATCAAAAATTGTTACATTTTTTTTCACGATGACATATGAAGTTCAATGTTGGCGTTGAAGAGTGATGGGCAGGTGATAGCAGCAGCGGAGTGGGAGAGGCCGTTCCAGTCTGACGCGGTTCGTGGAAAGAAGGAGATGGAAAAGGTTACGGTACGGGCAGGTGGACGAGTAACTTGAGGGGGTGACCAGTGCGATGTGATATGCGCGGCGGAGGTGCGCAGATGTATGGTTCATGGCCGAGTGAGCTGTAATAAAATTTATGAAAAAGAGATAGGGTTGCGACCCGACGACGGCAAGAAAGACATCGTAAGTTGGACAGTGATTTCAGGGATGACACACTGACTTCGTATGAATATTGGGAGTGAATGAAACGGGCGGCGCGATTTTGCACGGCTTGAAGCGCATCGATTAGATATGCTTGATGGCGGCTCCAAATGGGGGATGCGTAATCTAGTTTTGGTCTTACTAATGATGTGTAAGCGAATAATTTGAGCTCTTTTGTTGCGTGACGTAAATGGCGCTTCAGATATCCAAGGGTTCTGTTTGCAGATGAAATAACATTAGTAACATGTTCCCGCCAAGTTAAATCATGACACACAGTGATACCTAAGTATTTATATCAATGAATGTGCTCTATTGGATTGTTAGAAATTCTATAGGAAAAGAAATAAGCTTCCATTTGTTAGGGTTAAGTGTCATTAGCCAATCATCGCACCATTTTTCAATGCGGTTAAGATCATCCTGGAGAGCTTTTTGGTCGGAATTCCCTTACGAAAATGGCAGATATGGGCCAGATATATTTTATATATGGCTGTATATACTCATATATGGGATCATATACAGTTAAATAGGTCCATATATGGTCGTATATACGGCCAGATATGACCATGGGAAACCTGATATGCCGCAATATACGGCTATATATGGGTGTATAAGACCACAAATATGGGCAGATACGGCCATAAGGTACTTTATATAGTGCCATATACTGATATATATAGTCGTATTTGCGTCCTTATATAGATGCTCTTTCTTTATATGGGGACCTTCAAATCCTTATATGGAAACAATCTCGCATATATGGAACATATCCGACCTCATATATGGGATTCTTGGGCCATATACTTCCGAACTTATATAATTAACTTTGTGTCAAACATGATATTATTGGTTAATTAAGATGGTGAAACACACCGCACAACAAGATACTAAGCTTTTTATGATTGCGGCTTCAATCAAATTAGACTGCTATTACGTAGCGGTGTTTAATTATGTGAATTAAAGTACAGTGCTATAAATCACATTAAACTTTGCTATGATTTAAATGCACTAATACATGCATATATGCGCTTTCTATCTTCGGTGGACTTCTAACCTTCCTGACGAACTAAACCTTCCTGACTGGGTCTAAATAAGCGGATTACAAGTCCAGCGAGTTGGTTGCGATCGAAATCATAGTTTCTAGGAACATTGATAGATTATAGAGTCCCGAACGTACAACAAGCGCTTGGGGATCGAACTCAGCCCCTTCGCAAACGTGATGAATACTCAAACCATCAAGCCGGTGGCGCGCTGTACGTTCCTTCTTTGGGCGCTGTTCCCCAAAACTATGTCGTTCTTAAGGAAGGGGAAACCTGCATTGTTTGCGGTAATGCCAGACAATAAACGTTTGCAAAACCGCTGCAGCATACAGGCATTTCTTGTCCAGGAGCCTAAATAACACATCGCTGCTTGCGGCACAGGGATGAAGATTAAAACGCTCTAGTATAATTGTCAGAGAAAAAATACAAAATGTTTGGAAATTCATCCATCTAGAGTTGCCAGCAAAACGTTTACAATGCAGACGAGAAAAACTCCACAGCTGCACGCAAATCTTTTACCCATCGCCTATTCCGCGCCGCCGAGTCTCCGTGGTGTACTGACCAAGCTCGCCATTCTACTCCGACTGTTGTGCCACAGCTGAACAGTTTGTAAAAAATCTTCTGCAAATAGTTTTTGATACTATGCGCGTTGGTCTGTTTCTTTTCACCTCAACTTTTTCTTCCCTTCATAATCAACCCTCCCCTGCCGGCCGATATTCAGATGCCAGTTCTGAGACCGGCAGTCACGGGGAAGCAAGACATACTTTATTTGCGTAATAAATGAGTCGCCGCTGTGTCGACGGTCAGCCACCACTCACGGCAAAATGTTCCTTACCCTACTGAGCGAGAGATGGCGCTGCTGAGGCGGTGAAAAAGCGGACCCTCGAGAAACCCCCCCCCCCCCCCCCCCCCTCCCAGAACAGCAGAAAAGCGACACATTGCCGCCCTCGGCAGTGCTCAGTTAGAAGATAGCTGGCGGGTGGCTAGTCCAGCTCCGTGTCACTTTCTCTCTTTCTTTCGCTCCGAAAGGCACGCCGAGGGAACCAGAGCTTGGCAGAGGGGCGCTACAAGCGCGAGTGAAAAGCAGCGTCTCCCGCGACTCCCCACAATTGACCGGGCAGACCTGTCACCCCTCCCATTGAGCCCTTTTTCTTGAAAAAAGACCAGTTCCGCACATGTTTTACACGTGTTGGACTGCCTGGAAATCTGTTTTGCGCTGACGCTTGCTTTTTCCTTCGTGCTAGAACGCTGACGAAATTAAGAGAACTAGGAAAATGTACAAGGGCGATAGAAAATAATGTGAACAGCATGTTGCCTACGCACTGCGAAACTGGAATTCATGTCTGTAGGGTACTTATGTTCGAATTAGGCGCCGCGCTGTTCGCATTTCCTTCTATCGCGACAGTACCCTCTCAGGTGTAGGTTTCAAGAAAGAGTGGTCAGCGATTTTTTTTTTCTGCGCCGACTTGAAAAAAAAAAAGAGAACTGACAGTGCATCAGGTCCACTTCGTGGAGCAGATTGTTGACGAAACCGTCGTTACCGTTGCCGCGAAATGTGTGTCGCAAGTAAATGGCAAGTTTATTTAAGACGCGGAATTCGAGCTTAATACCTTTTTTTTATGGCAGGGAAATTTTCGCAAAATACTTAATTTTGTTGGGTAGCTGAGCAGTTAGATGTACGCAACTTTCTTTGCCAAATAGTTGGAATTTCATTACGTTTTTCGCTGAATAATAACGAGTATGTGTTTATTTGGACGTAAAATAAAGATAGGCGAGGCTGAAAAGAAAAACAAACGCGCGAAATGCGTTTACCAGATGCTGGCTTACGGCTAACAGAAAAAATGCTCTAGTTTGGTCAATCACTACGCAGTGGTTGGTACATTTAATGTAATGCCGATTGCAGCGCATGTGCATTCCCAAAACAATTTATTTGCAGAGCCATCTCTCATATTCAAACGCTCGCTCATGTGCAAGCTAATATCTTTACTACTTTTACTTTGAGACATTTTTTACATCTAGCAAAATAACTTCGGAAATTGAGCCGGGCGTCACACAAAGGAACAATGAGGCGATCACTGACCTTGCCTCACACGGGTCTGCCTAACGCAGCTGTTGATGTCAGCCTCCAAAATATTTGTTTGAGTTACCTGACCGGCGGAGGGCTTTACTGGCAAAAAAAAAAAATTGTTTCCTTAGCGCGAGCTGTACGACTAAACACTGCATGCTTAGTGAATTACAATGAAAATTCGTCAGAACTAATACACACGCGCAACATACCAAACCAATTTAGCAAGAGAAAACCGCCTACTTCAGCTTGCGCACAGAAGTTATCCAGGCTTGCCGTCTCTCGTTCTCAATCATTTCACAGACAACAATTCCGAGGAAAACCATTTTTGAATGGGAAAAAGTGTATGAACGCATTTTTTTATACACTGGAAGATTTCACTATACCAACCTCCCGTCGACATGCTTGCATTGTTTTTGTTTTTTTTCTGTCTTGCTATTAATATTTTTGTTATCGCTCGATGCGAGCGATGGAAAAGTTCTGCAAGATTTTGCTACACATCGAAAAGATTCACCATTACCTCCAAAATTTCCTCGGCAGTAGATTACAAATTTCGAGTATTGAATATTTTTTTCAGGAATGTGGGACATATGTCCAGGAAATCTATAGAGTTCCACAGGCTGCTCTTGGCTGTTGATGTTGTGAGAACTATTGTGGCAGCACCGGACACAACAATACGTTTCTTCACTCCCTCAACGTCGCGGCATTCCAGTGATGACTCACAACGAGCGGCAACCCCTCTTTTGTGCACCCATGAGCAGGACGGCACATGCTCACAATGAAAGAGAGTGTCAGCAGCGCGAGCAGCACCGGCACCAGTCGAGGCGTTGCTGACTCCATGCGCTCCGCCGGCGACGTGCCCACACAGAATTTCGAAAATGGAAATGACAAGCAGGCATGAAAAAAGTGCTGTTTTACATTCGTTACAAGTCCGGATAGTGCACCTGGCTGACTGGCTTCAGCATTGTAGTGAATTAAAACGAGGACGCAGCGATTATATCGCAGTTTTTCATGCCTCACTCACTGACGTCCCACTCATAGTTGAGTTATTGAATTTTAAACAGCAAGAGAAAAAATCGATAATAAATTATTTAGCAGTTGTAGGAACACCACGTGGTACTCCATGTATAATAATGCCTCACGCATCATTACAAAGAAGAAAACACGCACCCAAAAGTTAGGTGTCCATACTCCTTTAAGTGCCCTTGCAGATTGAAGGACAGGTGTCTAATTCACTCACATAATGAAATCAGCCGCATACCTAACATCCACATACATAACATGGCCGGCTGGAATGGCGAAAAACGCATCGTTACTACACACAGACAATGGTAGTGCTATATACTAGATGTCTTCAGGATGAACACTGCTTTGTTTTATGTACATGTATTCCGCTCAGAGAAGCATTGGTGTAAGTAAACAAAAAAACTAAGCATTTCTTGCTGAGTATGTTACAGGACTTTTGTGTTAGGTATTTCCTCAGGGCATTAATTTAATTAGGGACAGCAAAGGAATTTGGCCGTGATGTATCGCATTGTGATGGTAAACTTTAGGAAGCGATGTAAAATTCAATAAATTACGTTACAAAATATAATGTATTTTCTAGTTTTTTTTTCTATTGATCCAGAAAAGGGTTTTAGATGTCGGGAGTTCACCGATATCAATATAAAAATTTTAAATCCGCTCTATGCAACGTGATACAAACCCATACAGAAAAACTTATAAGCGAAACATCGTGAAAAACTGCATAAGCACGCTCAGAAAAACTACATCGTACCCACAACGCGCACGCACGCATGTAAAAAAAACTGCCCTAACCCGCTGAACCACACAGATGTATAAAAAACCGTAGTCTGAAACTAAAGATGTCCTCTCCAAGAACGCCCCCGAAAACCACTGCCTATTACTCAGCGCATTCCCTCTCTTTACACAAAGAAACAAAACAACTCCTAGGACTCCTACCAGTGATGGCACCTTGAAAACACTCCAGATTATGTAAATCCGCTCCCAGTTTGCACTCATGAATTTAGCTCCAAAATAGACTCCGTTCCAGTGGACCCTCATATGCATGCGCAAGCATGCATGGTCTCCATGAAAAGAGATGAAATTTTAATTTTGATATATAAACACAGCAGTAGGTCGAGCCTCCCATCATTAGCGAAGTTTGTTTACGGTTTCGGAGGGAATATCTTGGCGCTCTCCTAGCTGACTGCAAACTGAACGAGAGAGCAACGTCCACCTCCCCTTCCCTGTTACCCAGATGACGTCACTCGTGCTCGCCAAACCGCAGCGCATGGTGCCTATACTTAACTTCGACATCCCAGCCGGCTATTAAAACCCCATTCGAAACACCATGAGAGAAAAAAAATGCAATGTAAATTATTTACTGGTCACATGTTAACAGTTAAGCCCACTTTGTTCCGTCTACAGCATGGCAAGCGAACAGCGCATGTGAAAAAAAAACAAAATATTTTGCCTGTCTACTTTCAACTGTAGTGCAGAACTAGCCTGATTCCTGTGTCTGGGTGAAGGGTCTACAGAAGTACATATTTTTAAACTGGCTGCAAGTGAACACCTCTCTGCAATGTAGAAAAAGAAGGCAATATGCGTGTTCGCGTTTCATTCCGGCTGGATTGTACAGCCTGAACCTTATAATGAACCTGACGCTCACGATCCTTCTGTTTGCTTCTTAATATGATGACTCCCCATATTACTGCAAAAAATACTAAATCAGAGAAAGATAGCTTTTGTCTCTAGAATTGAAGTCCATTGTGCACGCAACCAGACCATATCACGGCGCTTTCCGAGCTCTCCAGCGCCGTCATTAGCTGCTTCGATGAGACACTTGCTTTCGACGAATAAGTGCTAGTCGGCATTGTTCGCGTATGTGGTCTCGGCTTTTGTGGAGAGCGAATACACAAGTTTGGCGAATGCAAATGGTCATAAGTGAAGTTTTGGAAACTGTAACCCTTAGCGGAGGATTGCTGATATCGCAGGACGAATAGAACGAGCGGGAAGCACCGGTGTCACCCGGCATGCCGAGCATTGCTTTAGGGAGCCGTCAACAGTCGACCACTGGCGCCGCTCGTGGATAACAAATGAGATCATTTTCGTCGATGCGATTAATCGTCGAACATGCTTCTGGATAAAGCAGTTCAGCACCGAATATTTGTGGTATGACAGAAAGCGGATCTACCACGACCGGAAAGCGCCAGTTCTCCGGCTATCAAGTGTTTCATCGCAAACATCCGGTCTTCTTGCAGTGATCATGCTCTGTAAACAAGTACAGTTGCAATCCGCGCATCAGAAAGAGAATATTTAACATAGCTTGCGTTTTATGCCATACAAACGATCACAGGTATGCAGACAACGGTGGTACTGCAGTGCAGTCGACATTTGTATATTGCCGCTGAAATTTCACGCGCACGCTGTAAATGCTGAATGACGAGTCATTAACTTGAAGCACTAAATTAGCGACAACGCAAGCAGTGTGCTAAACAAAGAGGAGAAGAAACAAGTGAGCAGCAGATGTCAAAATCAAGAGGGCCGAAACAGTTGCGGGACGCGGCTCTGAGGCAAGATAACGGCCACCGCCAATGACAGGGGCGGTCTCTGTTCGCATTTCGTAAGCATTTGAAACCGTCGAATGTCGGCCGGACGCCGAAGAGTGCTCAACTTTCCGCTAAGATATCTTTTTCTCAATTTCCGCAAAGCTCCGTCGACTCGAGTGGCGATCAGTTCGACGAGATTTCAAGCAACGACGCAGCAGGGGTATCGTTAGTTATATTTATTTTGATAAAGATACACGCGATATAAAGCCCCATCTCGATGGACACTTCCAAGGCATACACGCGAAGCGCCTGCGCGCCCAGCACGCGCCGCGACGGGCGTCGAAAAGTGGCATGAACCTCCATGCTCCTCGTGCTGGCTCGCTTTCCCTCGGGAGCCGACTGAAAAAAATGTCAAGCCGTGAACAAGAGATGGTTGGGGATCTGCAAGGATTCCAAGAAAATTTAGGGGAGGCTGAAAGAGCTTCAAGCCATGAAGAAAAAGAGTCCCCGAGAGCCCCCGCGGTCTTCCCATTGTTGTAAACCGGACCCCGCTTCTGACGCGCGCGTGAGCGCCCGTGCGCAGGTGCCGATATCTGACATGCACAGATATGCACAGATATCTGCTAAGGAAGGCATTGGTGGCGCCACCCTTGACTGTCGTCTGTTGCACAGAGCTAGAAGCCGGACTCTGCAGTGTGCTACGCACTTTCCTGCCGGGCGAGCAATCCGTTGTTGCATCCACTTGTTTTCCCTTTGAAATCATGGTACAGCGCCACACTTGTGCGTTTTGAGGAAGAAGACACTTTTGACGGCGTTAAAATGACCTGCGCCAAGCATGCATGGGATGAGTGAGCGGGAAATACCAAGGTTTCTGTGAACCTGCAATCATCAATACTTCAGGTAAGCGTGAACAACCATTTACTGTTTTTCCCGTATTGCTTTGTTGTTTACCTTTGCCAATGCTGTCGGCAGTTTTCGATGATAGGGCTATAAATTAAGCTAAATGGTATCATAATGCATGATTTATTTGTAAGCTGGGCTATGTGCAGTCGGAGAATAATCTCTCATTTTTCAGTAGCGAAATTTTTACCGCCACCGAGTTGCGTTCCTGCCAGCGGTAGTTCAAGTGCATGACATGAATTGTGTAACGCAAAAAACATAGACTAACCTCACTAAGCACATTGCGGGGCTAGTTAGGGATGTATTTTCTAAGTAACGAGACGTAGACAGCAAGCTGTAATGGATTCTCTCATATGCACGTATCAGGAACTGAACCCTTTTCATTGTCGTAAGTAATAGTGCGAATTCTATTTTAACACGGGATCAGCATTGCTGCGTTCTGCGTATCCAATTAGGTGACAATGGCCCCATTACATTTGCCACAAGGCTTGCGCTCTACAGCTAAGCAGGAGCAGTGGAATGAAGAGGTGGTACGCGTTTTATTTCGGGTGGTTAGTGCGAACGAACGTGTTTCAGAAACAATTGGCGTATACCTGTTTTCGTTCGCGGTTGTGCCAGGAAACTTTAATGGTAAAGCCCGAAAAAAAAAGCATGAGACTAAGCTTTTAAAGGGGCATCGCGATGATTTGCTCTGTACCAGTTAATATTATTAAATAGATTCATCATGCGTTCCAGAGACCAGAGCAAAAAGAATTATTGAAATCGGGGCATGCAAGCGAAAGTTATTCCACTCTGAAAATTCGAAATGAAAAGCTGAGGCGAAAACGCATTTCACTCTCCCATTTCACTCACCCAGTACCGACATTGGGCGCTACCAATCAGAACCGCGCCTAGCGCCCACGCAGCGGAAGCGTGCATGCAGTTGTTGCTTTGTCGGGGCTGAGCGGCGCATTTTGACGGCGTCTTCCCCCCGTGTACGCGACGCCGTAGTAAGGGCAGGGGTGACTAACGACAAAGGAAATTCCCCGAAGTTTCTTTTTGAGTTGGACTGCAAGGCTGTCTGCGGTAGCCCCCCTCCCCCCCAAACTCGACTCCCGTCTCCTGTCCGGCCTTTCTCTTCACATTTTGGGCAAGGTGTGTCGACTGGCTTTTTTTTCGCTGCCGTCTTGGTATGGTCACGGCCGGTCTCGACGCGCGCGCTTTCTGGTCTGAGCCAACGTTTTTTGAACAGCGCTGGCCGCCATGAAGGTTTGAAGCGGAATGGAAAGTGTCTCCCCTAGCTGTATTCTTGTTAGTTTTCGTTCGCTTTCCCTGCTTCTTTCCAGTTTTTGTGGCATGCGAAAAAGCTTGCAGTACTCAGAGACATAATATTTTGGATCCATTTCGCAAGTATGAAGGAACAATATGCAAACTGGACGCCCAACCAATGAGAAAGGCAGCGCCCTATCTGGATGCCACCTCATTTCCGCTGCCGCAAATGGCCGCCGCGTTGCGACACCATCGGCTCGAAACAAGCATTACTAGCGAAGATTAAAATATCAAATATGATTTCGGTGATCTCATTGCGCGTTCAGGACTCACAATGTCCCTTACTCTGCATACAAAGATTAAAGAACCCATGCTTTATGTACGTAGCAGGGCACCTTTAATAGCCCACAATGGATTTTACAGTAGGCTGTCTCGGATTCAGTGCATAATTCTGCGCAGATTTATATCATGATCGCTCTAAATTATCTCCCACGCAGCCTACACAACGGCCCTGCCGACCAAGAAGGGGCGGGAGCTCTCCGGAAAGCTGCTGTTGCTGGCCGTGGGCACTAAACTCAGCGAAATAAGGAGCGAGAAAGAAAAGCATCGACGATAAGAAGCATACAGAACTATAGAACCACAAGAGCATTAAATGTACCCCAATAAAATTTCCTGCGCAATTTCTGTGTGGTAGTTGTGTTACTTGTGTTACCTATGCTATATGATTATCAGGAGCTTTAGAGCAGTATAAAACCGAGTGGTTTTTCAATTTAAAGCAGCACTTAGAGATGTATTGGATGACATTTTTTAACGTTTACAGATTTTTGTTTTACAAAGTGCGAGAGATATGTTGGTTTGGTCAGTGAAGGTGGACCGTACAGCAAGACGGGCATTATGTACGTAATAGAGCTCAATAATCTGAAAAATGATTAATTATATTTAACTAATCAGCTTTCATAATTTTGATTTTGGGGCGTAAGTCTGTATCGCGAAAATGAAGGCCGTCAGTAAAGAAAGATAACCTTAGCTTTTCAATTTTCGTAATCGTTAATGTGGTTCGAAATACTGAACATACACACTTGCAAGCTCAGTGAATTGCCTTGTCCGCTTCGCATATTCATAAACGCGTCGCTGCGCGTCGTATCGTCGCCGAATTCAAAGAAACTTTTTCTACATCATAAAAAACACAAACGGTGTCCGTGTTTGAAGCATAAAAAAAGTGACCGACAGTTTTATGCATTTTCAATGCGGGTAAACCAACTCAGCGAGCTTTGAAATGCGCAAAATCTGGCGCTCGATATTTCAAACTCCTATACCAATTAAAAAAAAAGTTAGAAACTGGGCTCACCTTTTACGATGACGGCCTTTAATTTCGCAACATAATATTGCCCCTCAGAATCAAAATAAAATGTTTATTAGTTAATGTTAGTTAATTAATCGTCTATTAAATCAGGTTTATCGCTTACATAATGTTAACCATCCTGTATAACCCCCCTACACAGCACCAACGTATCTCTCAAAGTTTTAAAATAAAAATCTACGTCAAAAATTTAAGCTGTATTACATATCTGAAGTAGTAGCGGTAAGGACGTACTGCACAGTCGCTTACGTCTGCATGTGGCGATAACGGCATATGTATGACAGCATTCTGCAATGGTTGCAACTAATTTCATTACATCTTTTGTTTGGCCGCCCTCCATCACTTTTTGGAGACGCCACGCCCCAGGTTCACTCTTTATTGGCTAATGTGATAGTAGCAGCCTGCAACATTGGAGAAGGGGAGCCTAGGTGCTTGCAGAGATTGCAGATGAAGCGCGCCGCAAATCGTTGGATTTCTTCAATTTTTTTTGTACCGTCTCCTTCGGTAGATCTCGCCGTATGAGGGCACATATACATAGGCTGTCATTTATTATATATTTCCATATGAAAGCTTATAAGGTTTTAATAAGGGAGTAATCACTCATTTTCATTCCGCCAAGCAGTCACACGGCTACAAAGGGACCCGACACAGCTTCCACAGAAACTTTTGCTCTTTCGTAAAAAGATTCGTTCTGGTCTGGGGACATGGTGTATGACTGTGCTTGGATGGATGCGAATAAGTAATTAATACCTTAATGGAAGTCTGCTCCGCCTTAAGGAAAATTTCCCCTCAACATTTAACCAAAAGTATATAAGGTTATGTGCAGATCTGTCAGTATATGTTCGTATATAGAACTAGCTCCATATATAAGCTCCAGCCAAATATGGACATTACAGATTTATCTATATTTGGCCATATATGGCCCATATAAGTATATTCATCCATATATGACTGTTCGCAGATATGGCTATATACGGATTTGGCCGTATCTGGGTATATAAAGACCATATATAGAAATCCCATATATGGGCTCCATCAGATATGGATATATAGGGAATGGGGCATATCAGGCCGTATATGCCAGATATATCCATATATGAGTTCATTCATGATATGGATATATAGGGAATTGGGCATATCAGGCCATATATGCCAGATATATCCTTATATGAGTTCAATCATGATATGATTATATAGGGAATTGGGCATATCAGGCCATATATGCCAGATATATTCATATATTGTCATATATGAGTTCAGTCATGATATGGATATATAGGGAATTGGGCATATCAGGACATATACGCCCGTATATTCATATAAGACCTTATATGCCCAATTCCCTATTTGTTCATATCTGGATTTTTTCATATCAAACCAGATATGACATTTCCGTACGGGAGTGTTAGTTATTGAGTGGTACATAACGCAGTCGTCGGCGAATAAACGGATATTGCATGATAGATGTTCTGGCAAGTCATTTATGTATATTAAGAAGAAAAGAGGACCTAGGACCGAGCCCTGAGGTACGCCTGAGGTTACGGGGGCAGAAGGAGAGGACTGGTTGTTAACAGCAACTGACTAAAAGCGACACGTTAGAAATGCTTCAATCCATTTTAAGATGTTAGGATGCAAGTTCAGCTGTGAAAGTTTTAGCATCAAACGTCGATGGGAAACTTTGTCGAATCTTTAGCAAAGTCTAAAAAAATTGCGTCAGTCTGGATATTCAAGTCGAGGTTCGCATGCAGATCATGAAGAAAGAGTGCTAATTGTGTGTTACAGGAATAGTTTTTGCGAAATCCATGTTGTGCAGGGTGAAAGAATTTGTTACCATCCAGGAACTGCATGATTTCAGAGTAGATGATATGCTTCATGATTTTAAACGGTACACTTGTGAGCGAGATATGACGATAATTTAATGGTGAATTTTTGTTACCGGATTTGTAGACTGGAACGACCTTTCCCTTCTTCCAATCATCAGGTATGGTGCCTGTGGAGAGTGATTTAGCAAACAGTAACAATAAATATTCGGCAAAAATGCACTTTGTGTTCTTTAAAAGTTTAGAATTTATTTCGTCAATGCATGCGGCTGATGAAAGTTTAATTTTATCTATTAAGGACAATATTCCATTAGCAGAAACATTGGTTACAGGCATGGTGTGCGGAACGGTTGTAGGCAGAATAGGTAAGGGCGCATCAGACTCGCTTGTGAAGATAGAGGAAAAAGCAACTGAAAAGATATTAGCACATTCAGAATCGTTGAATGGCTCTCCTGAATCTTTACTCATGGTAACTGAATGCGTATTACTAGGGTTTATAATTTGCCAGAACTTTTTTGTGTTACTTTTTAGGATTCTCAACAAGTCGTACTGATAAAAGTGTTGCTTAGCGTTTTTGACAGCTGATAAATACGAGCTCTCGGCGGCATAATATTTGTCCCATGAGCAGGTGCTGTGATTGGCTTTAGCTGCGCGGAAGAGGCGTTTCTTTTTATTTCCGAGTTTTTTCAGTGACTTCGTGACCCAAGGCTGGTTTCGAGTGTCATGAAAAGTAGTCTTCGGGATGTATTTATCTGCCAGAGAGTTAAGCCTTTGTTTAAATATTGACCAGTTTTCCTGGATAGATCTGCTTTGAAAAGTTGCGTTAAAAGATGGAAAGAAGGCGTGCAGCTCGCTATTTATTGCTCATAGTTGCCTTTATCGTACAGCCGGATTGTCTTTCCCGGACTGTGGCGAGGAATTGGTTTGAAATTACAGACTGTGTAGATTACTTTATGGTAACTAATTTCCCGCAAATAAGTCATGGAGGAGAAACTTTCAGGATGGCTTCTTAATACTAAATCTAAAATATTTGCAGTGTCCTTTACTACACGCGTAGGTTCTAGTACAAGTAGGGCAAGATTAAAATTCGAACAGATATCAAGAAATTCTCTTGTATCCGCTCGATTATCTATGGAGTGCACCGGGCTATGCCAGTTAATAGTTGGGTAATTAAAATCCCCGAAGAGGAGAATGTGAGCGTTGGGATACCGCGAAGTTAATTTAGACAAGGTTGCGTTCAGCTGGCGGCAAAAATGGGGAGTGTTGTGTGGCGGCCTGTAGCAGACACCCAGCAGCACAGAATGTGGGGCGGATCGACAGATAAGCCAAATTAATTCAAGGTCGAATGAAATGTTTACAGCAGTGCATGATAAGTGGTTGCTTGCCGCAATCAGAACATCACCACCACGTGCGTTTTTTACTATCTGAACGAAAGAGAGAAAAATTTGGCAGATTAGCAAGCACCTCACAATCACTAATGTCATTTGTTAGCCACGTTTCTGGTAACATAAGCTAGTTGCTATCAGATGATAACACCAGGTTTTACACGAGCTCTCGCTTCGGGATGAAACTGCGTATATTAGTAAAGATTGCCGAAAACGTAAGATTAGGACGAGGACATGTTTGAGGACGGTGTAGTTCCGACTTGTGTCGCCGTGGTGGCTAGAAGATTTCTTTTACTGTTTGCTCAGTCTCATCAAACAAATAGCGTTTGGGGCCTATATCAAGGGTTTTGTACCGCAAAGAAAATTTAACCGAGCTTGTGCGTCTTAGCGGAAAACATGAAATGAAGGCTATTGATTTCGGAGCTGTCAATACTTTGGCCTGAACGGGTCAGGTTCAGCTGCTCACACAATTTTTTGGCTGTTTGTTTCAATTTTGGTAAGCGTACCTTAGAATCTTCACGGAACACTCCTCTGATGGCGTCAAGGGCTTTCAGTCCGAACATTTCCCTGGAGCACACAACAAGGCCACCTTCCTTATCCTCCGGAACAACACGCAGCTGGTTCTCGCATAAGAAGGATGTCACCTGCCGCACAGGTAGATGTTTTCTTGTCGAATCCCGACGAAGAAGCACGTCCACTCCTTCCGAAACGCATCTGCTCCGTTCACTGTCTGGAGCCTTCCTCGCGACCTGATGGACCATGGCAAGCAACTCCGGTGCCGTCTTCCGAGGTTCTACCGCGAACATGGGGCCCAATGCCAGGACATTCTTCACGCGCTCAGGTAGGTGGACATCTCCAATAGTAGTGACGTCCCTTCGAACCGTGCGAGGCTTCTCCGGGGCTGTGTTCCGAAGATACTGCAACGCTTGCTGCCACAGAAACTCTGTCATTTGTGAGGCGATGCGAAGGTATGCCTGGAAATCCCTGTCGGCTTGACGTTCTGGTGTGGTGGTGCGTAGCAACACATACAGGTCATTTTTGTAGATCCTTGCTTGTCTTCGCCACTCAGAGCGAAGTATCTTCATGAGGCGTATCCCATGGCTTGACGAGGGGGCGAACCCTCCTAGAATCGCCTTGACGTCATCCGGGAAGAACTTGTGCCTGAGGCAGAACGAAAGAGATCGTAATTTGCAGATGGCGACAGCAGCGAGACTAACCAAGACAGAAGGTAGGGAAAGAAAAGAGACAGAGCCCGATGTACTCGAAATATAGGTCAGAATCGTCTTTTCTTGGGCTAGTTGGTTTTTCATGCTGTAGGTGTTTGCAGCGCACACGAAACACGGTCAGACAGAAAAGGGAACGAAACACAGCGCTGTGTTTCGTTCCCTTTTCTGTCCGTCCGTGTTTCGTGTGCGCTGCAAACACCTACAGCAGGATCTAGAAACTTGAGAGAAGTGCTCTCCCAAAATGTCTGCCTGTTCTTTGGTGTTTTTTCTCTGTTGGGGTCTGTCAGAAAAGGGATTGTGAAAGCGGAGAAGCACCCATTTAATCTACGCACTTGTTACCACATTTTTTTCGATGTAATTGAGCTCTTTATTGATGACACAAACTTTTGCCACGATTCTTTTTCAGCTATGCTGCGTATATACCGGGCATTAGCTTTCGCTTTTTTGAAATTTATAAAGTTTTCCTGCGTTGGGTCTCGTCAGAAAATCCCACAGGCTTTATTTTGTTTCTTTTTTGCTTCTCTACATGTTTTTGTATACCAGTGTTTATGGCCTGGTCGTACCGTTCCCGAAGTCTGAGGAATGGCTAACTGTGCTGCAGTAATAATACATAAGGTAAATATTTCGTTCAGTTCGTCTATGTTAAAATGTTCTGTGGATATTTTATCCAGGCTGGCCTCAGCTCGGAAAAGTTCCCAATCGGTTAAATGAAGCTTCTAACGGCGTGGTTTTGTCAGGGTTACTGATGGTGGTGATGACATGTTAATGATAACTGGTAGGTGGTCGATTCCATACGGATTGTCTAAAACATCACAGTTAAAATCATTATAAACAGAGGGCGAACTAAAAGACAGGTCTAAACAGCTAATTTTTCTAGTGCTGGGACTGCAATACGTTTGT